>NC_135504.1:81496396-81806396 GCF_052857255.1 Amblyomma americanum
TTTTTTTCTCGTTGAGTTCAAGACTATTTAAGTTTAGCCATACACTAAGATTTAATAGCCACGTGTTAGCAGTGTTTTCAAGTTCTTTAAGATTTGTTCCAGAGAAGAATACATTCGTATCCTCTGCATATAATACTATATCATCAGTTTGAGGAATGTCTTATCCTTGTGTTTTATGCGCTTGAAAAGGTCATTCGTAATGCATTCTTTTCTTGCTTTCTTGTGCCGAACAATTGTTGTGAGTGGGAAAGCAGCATCGTAACAAATTTGTAATTCGGACATAAAAATATCGTAGGATACAGATGGATCGGATTCCTTATATATGTTCGCCCAGTTCAAGTTTTAAACAAGTGAATGAAAGGTCTTTTTACCGCCGTCATTGATGATACGGATAGTATTATTTGTGCACTGTGTACGCGTGGCGATCGGTAATGCTACAAAAATTGGTAGATGATCGCTCAATCCTGATCAAAGTACACCGGAGCAACTAGCAGACTTAGAAAAATCTGTGAAACATAAGTCGATCAGCGTACTTGTATTCGATGTGACTCTCGTAGGCTGTTCAATGACGTTCTCACAACCATTTTTAAGCATAATTTCAAGAAGTTTAACTTCAGCAGGGTTATTAGAGTTAAGATCGATATTAAAGTCCCCTTTGATCACCTAATGCCTCTTCCAGGAATTGACAAAATCCATGAGTGATTCAGTGTAGTTTAAAAAGATTCACAGCGTGCCCTGGGGCGGTCGGTAAATGCATACGATGGCAATGCTTTTGCACATGATGGCAACAGTTTCAAAGTCGTCACACATGCAAGTAAAGTCGTCTATGGTATCATAGTGAAAACAGTCGCGGATAAATAGGGACACCCCTCCACCACGTTTTTGCTCACGATACCCGGAAAAATTCGTAACGTCAGTGACACTTGAGAACCATGTTTCTGAAAAAGCCAAGAAATCAAAGGAACACTGTAGTTGTGAGAGTTACGTACCGACGTCATCTTGTTTGTTCCTCAGACTCTGTGTATTTAAATGAAAAAAAGAAAGCCCCTTTTCAAGAAAACACTTGTTACTTTTCACCAGATCATTGAACGAAGTTGTCGTGTGGTACGCCATCTTGATTTTTTGAAATCAAAATACCTGTCGTCACTGATCTAAACAATTTTGCTCAGGTCATTTTCGGTTGCAATCCTGATAGCACTTGCTTTTGCTTGTTTTCTTACAAACACTTTTCCCTCAGAAGTCCACACGAATTTGTAGTCATTTTCCTTTGCCCTTATCTTCGCCAGCCATAGCAATCGCCTGTTCATTGCTGTCAAGTTTTCATAGAAGCTGATGTTGGTCAACTTTTCTTGGGCGCACTTGCGTGCTTCAAACTATTTGCTCCTCAGGGCTCGGTTGGGAAACCTTACAATCACCACAGGCATTTTGTCCTTTCTGGGGGGCAAACGATGCACATGTTCAACGTTGCTATCGGATAAATCAGGGAGCTCCAATTTTCGGGCAATCTTGTTAATTTCAGCCATGAAGTCTTAATTTTCTCTCAGCTCATTGTAATTGAAATTCAAATTGTAATTGTAATTGTAATGGAAATTGAAATTGAAATTGAAGGTAAATTGAAATTGAAAGTTAAATTTAAATTGAAAGTTAAATTGAAATTGAAAGTTAAATTGAAATTGAAAGTTAAATTGAAATTGAAAGTTAAATTGAAATTGAAATTGAAATTGAGAGGTAAATTGAAATTGAAAGTTAAATTGAAAGTTAAATTGAAAGTTAAATTGAAAGTTAAAGGTAAAGTTAAATTGAAAGTTAAATTGAAAGTTAAAGTTAAAGTTAAATTGAAAGTTAAAGTTAAAGTTAAATTGAAAGTTAAATTGAAAATTAAATTGAAAGATAAATTGGAAGTTAAATAGAAAGTTAAATTGAAATTGAAAGTTATATTGAAATTGAAATTGAAAGTTAAATTGAAATTGAAATTGAAGGTAAATTGAAATTGAAAGTTAAATTGAATTTTTTTTGTTTATTTCTCCTTTGGGCAACATACAGGTATTGCCCACGAGGCAAGACAAAAGGAGGTGCTAAACCTCCTGACTGGGTCTTGTCCTCGCTTGGGTACAGCAGCAGGAGCGGTATTGCATTACACAACAAAAAAAGGTTGTCCTTGCCATCACTTACACAACAGACGCATCATAAACAGTTCTTGTAAATATATACAGATAATAAAATAATAATACACACTAAATCATACAAAAATAATACAGAAAGGCCATACATTAGGGTTGTTCGAACCGACATAATATTACATCAAACGGAACCAGAAGTAAGCATTTGGTCGTCTAGGACACAACGTTAAACAAAAAGAAAGACGAACAGATGCGTTTAAAACCCCTGGGCGTGGAACTATTTTTAGCTGCATCTATTACAAACGGATGAGAATTACACATCAACAGGATTTGGTGCTCAATTGATTGTGTTCCGTAGTTAGCACGAGGCCTATTTACCACAACAGAAGTCTGACGCAAGCTGTAACCAGTAGATCTATTTTGGTACGTGTTAAAAAAATTAACGTAATTTGATTTTATTTCCTTATAAATAAACACACATATTTTGAGTTCATACATGGTTTTCACAGGGATCATTCGAGACTGTGTATTTGCCGAGCAACTATTTGTGTTGTTTCCTGCAGGTAAAAGAAACCGAGCTGCACGCGACTGCAGGGCTGATATTTTTTCTAAGTCAGTTTTGTTACAAGTACCCCAGATAAGAAGACAATAACTGATGCGAGAATGGATAAGAGAGAAATAAAACTGTCTTTTCAGCCAGCAAGGTATACGATCTCGAAGCCGGGAAAGCATACCAATAGCTCTCGCTATCTTGACACGGGTGTGGTCTATGTGGTCGCTCCAGCCTAGGCTGTGATGGAATTTAACTCCTAGAAAGGAATGGGAGCTGACACGCTCAAGGTAGCAAGAGCCGTAACGAAGCTTAAAATCGTAATCAATTGGCTTGTTTTTTGCCCAAAAAAGCATAAATTTAGTTTTTTTCTCGTTGAGTTCAAGACTATTTAAGTTTAGCCATACACTAAGATTTAATAGCCACGTGTTAGCAGTGTTTTCAAGTTCTTTAAGATTTGTTCCAGAGAAGAATACATTCGTATCGTCTGCATATAATACTATATCATCAGTTTGAGGAATGCCTTATCCTTGTGTTTTATGCGCTTGAAAAGGTCATTCGTAATGCATTCTTTTCTTGCTTTCTTGTGCCGAACAATTGTTGTGAGTGGGAAAGCAGCATCGTAACAAATTTGTAATTCGGACATAAAAATATCGTAGGATACAGATGGATCGGGTTCCTTATATATGTTCGCCCAGTTCAAGTTTTAAACAAGTGAATGAAAGGTCTTTTTACCGCCGTCATTGATGATACGGATAGTATTATTTGTGCACTGTGTACGCGTGGCGATCGGTAATGCTACAAAAATTGGTAGATGATCGCTCAATCCTGATCAAAGTACACCGGAGCAACTAGCAGACTTAGAAAAATCTGTGAAACATAAGTCGATCAGCGTACTTGTATTCGATGTGACTCTCGTAGGCTGTTCAATGACGTTCTCACAACCATTTTGAAGCATAATTTCAAGAAGTTGAACTTCAGCAGGGTTATTAGAGTTAAGATCGATATTAAAGTCCCCTATGATCACTCTATGCCTCTTCCGGGAATTGACAAAATCCATGAGTGATTCAATGTAGTTTAAAAAGATTGACAGCGTGCCCTGGGGCGGTCGGTAAATGCATACGATGGCAATGTTTTTGCACATGATGGCAACAGTTTCAAAGTCGTCTATGGTATCATAGTGAAAACAGTCGCGGATAAATAGGGACAGCCCTCCACCACGTTTTTGCTCACGATAAACTGAAACGTGACTGTACCCGGAAAAATTCGTAACATCAGTGACACTTGAGAACCATGTTTCTGAAAAAGCCATGAAATCAAAGGAACATTGTAGTTGTGAGAGGTATGTACCGACGTCATCTTGTTTGTTCCTCAGACTCTGTGTATTTAAATGAAAAAAAGAAAGCCCCTTTTCAAGAAAACACTTGTTACTTTTCACCAGATCATTGAACGAAGTTGTCGTGTGGTACGCCATCTTGATTTTTTGAAATCAAAATACCTGTCGTCACTGATCTAAACAATTTTGCTCAGGTCATTTTCGGTTGCAATCCTGATAGCACTTGCTTTTGCTTGTTTTCTTACAAACACTTTACCCTCAGAAGTCCACACGAATTTGTAGTCATTTTCCTTTGCCCTTATCTTCGCCAGCCATAGCAATCGCCTGTTCATTGCTGTCAAGTTTTCATAGAAGCTGATGTTGGTCAACTTTTCTTGGGCGCACTTGCGTGCTTCAAACTATTTGCGCCTGAGGGCTCGGTTGGAAAACCTTACAATCCCCACAGGTCTTCTGTCCTTTCTGGGGGGCAAACGATGCACATGTTCAACGTTGCTATCGGATAAATCAGGGAGCTCCAATTTTCGGGCAATCTTGTTAATTTCAGCCATGAAGTCTTCATTTTCTCTCAGCTCATTGTAATTGAAATTGAAATTGTAATTGTAATTATAATTATAATTGTAATTAAATTGTAATTGTAATTGTAATGGAAATTGAAATTGAAATTGTAATTGAAATTGAAATTGAAATTTATTGCCACATCATATTGAAATGCATACAAAATTGGGCCTGTCAAAGCCAAAAGGAGGCTTTCAGGACTAGGCCCGGCAACATCGGCGAGCGAAAAGTGATGGCAATACAAGTCACATAATAAAGTACTACACTGAATACATATTATGAAGAGAAAAAAAACTACAAATCTCAAGTGTCATTTGTTTTCTGGCGGAAACACTTTTCACAGAGTTTTAATCATGCGTTTAATAGTTGCCTTAGAAGTAACGGATAACACATCATCAGGAAGGCTATTGAAAAATGTAGCGACGTATACACAGCGTCTTGCTTTGCCCTATCTGGTCGCGTATCTATGGACCTTAAAGCGTTGGCCTTTACGTAGCGTTCTGGCCACAACTGATTTTGTCTTGAAGGCAGGATTCCAGAAGTGTCGGAGAACAACGGTTTGTTTATATAAGCGGTCAAAGGAAGGAAGACCAAGGATATTAAATAAGTTATCTGAAGGTGGAAAGGAATATGCATATGCGGTACTACTACTACTACTACTACTACTACTACTACTACTACTACTACTACTAATAATAATAATAATAATAATAATAATAATAATGACGATGACGATGACGATGATTATGTTGCTGATGACGATGACGAAGATGATTATGTTGCTGATGATGATGACGATGATGATTAGGTTGCTGATGTTGATGACGATGATGATTATGTTGCTGATGATGATGACGATGATGATTATGTTGCTGATGATGATGACGATGATAATAATAATAGCAATGATATGTACAGCAGGTTTCATCGTAATCTGCAAAATATGGGATGGCATACCTCCGGGACGCCGCCTTCATTCGGTATTAAAGAGCGTCTCCTCGTACCATGCGGCCATGCGGATAGCGGCTAACAGGGGAATGCCTTATGAGGAGAGACAAGTCGACTCTGCTCCACAACGCTGCTAGATACAAAACAAAAATTTATGAAGGAATAAGAAGGAAATAGGACTCTATCTCCAACCCAGGGAGTTAACATGAACGCAGTGAGATCCATAAAAATACTATCACATGAGCCAGAGTTAGCTTGTAATGTTTTCGTGTTGTTGTTGCTCTTCTGCACCCTGCATCCTTCCAATCAATGGATCTTCTAATGTGAACGACCAACTGCTGCGACGGGCAGGAGCTCTGAATTGCCGGAAACGCCCTTCCACTTATCTTCCAGCAGCAACCGCGCCAGACCTGAAAGAGCATCCAGTGAAAAGAGGCAGAAAAAAAAGAAAAATGTAATGCAAACGTAGAGAACACGTTCCGGAGACGTTGTGCGGCAACAAAAGGGTTCGTTCATGAGAAACTTCTACATCGATCGCAGACCAGAAAAGGCAGCTTTTGGCCGTGTTGTATTCCTACGTTCCTGATGACCCTTGTTTCCTTTTTATATCATGCTGCTACCAGAACGTCCGTGTGCGAGTCGATGAACGTGTTTCTTTTTCTGACGTGGAAATTCTTTTCTCAGTAGAGGAGTGCTATTTGATAAATACTTTTCACTGCCCACTTCCATCGTGGGTAACGCTTCGGTTAGAAATTGACTGAAATATTGACACATGACGACCCTGTAGGTATAGCGACAGTTCCGGCTGAAAGCACAACGAAGCCGCCTTCTTACCACTACCATATGAAGCGATGTGCTCTGCCCAGCTGAACATTTTTTATGCCAGGATTCCTGTTTTTTGTACATTCTTTAGTTACATTCCTCTGATTATTAGGTCATCTTTATGTCGAATGCACTTCCAAGCATCGTAACACTACTGTGAAGTTAGTAAGTTGGTTGAAAGGTGAATTAAAGGTGAAATTTAAGTTGAAATTAAAGGTGACATTTAAGTTGAAATTTAAGTTGAAATTTAAGTTTAAATTTAAGTTTAAATTTAAGTTGAAATTAAGTTGCTGGCTCATGACTGCTTTTGCTGTCACCATCAGCAAAGGGAAACAAGTACTTGGCAGTGATCTTGCTAGCGTACTCGTAAAATGCCACTGCCAAGAAACCTCATAGGCTCTAGGTCTTCAGAGAATAGCCGAAGTACAGTTATATGCCTGGACAATACAGGCTGTTTCACCTCAGACTTAATACAATTTTACAGATAGGCATTTTGAGTTTCTGTTTCAATTTGGACGCCCTCATTCCGGGTTAGAGATTTGGTGTACGCACTTCTGTAGTTAAGAACGTGACGTTCTCGGCAAACGAACTCAGGAGACGTGTAAATTACGTTCAATCCATTCTCAATGAAGTCGATTTGACTTGGAGGCAGGCTCTCTTTTCCTTTTCCATAATTTACGCTAAGCCTGGCAGCACTGAGATCGTCGAGCACTAAATCGACTCTCTAAAGTTGGCCATAAATTGGCCCCACTTAGAGTTTGTACGCAGCGACTATTGTGGCTTTGTTCTTTATACGCAGATATTCACGCAGACTAATGACGTCACATTATTTTTAATATAGGAACGTCCTTACTCCTGCATAGTTGCAGCTGCTTCTTTCATAGCCAACATTCTCAGTGCGATACAGTCCCTCAGTTTCTTTGATGCGCAGGTGACATAGGTGCGCTATTCTGAATAAATCTATTTTGTCAATGCCCGCGGCATACTCACGCATGCTGACCCTGAATTTCAAACTGTTTGAAGAACTCTTCAGTAATGTTCGTCGTCATTTTTTGAGGGTTTGTGTCTGGCCTTTTGTTTGTTTTCTTTTTACTTCGCGATTTATTTTGAAAATCAACAATATAAAAACAACCCTCTGACCTCTTTATATAGCATGGTTTGAAACGCTTCTAGCCACTTTTTTTTCAATACACTCAACGTATAGTAGCCGAAAGAGAAAAGGGTCACAATACGAAAGTAAGCGAAGTGTGCTCGAGAAAAATATTTCTGCGCCTTAGGTTGCTGTAGAAAGGTTTAAGCCAATGAAAAGTTGCTCGCGAATATCAGCGTTTGGGAGATGACTAGGGAACGGTAACTTCGCACACCGGTCATTATATTTGCTGAGGGGAACCTCGGCGTCTCCTAAAAACAGGGTTGTTAGCTGTCCTTGGATTAATTTATCACTCCAACTGGAGGATAAACGTCAGCGTCTGTGTTTAAGTGCTCAGGAAGGCAAGCAAAACCTGACTGAAAAGAAAGATGGAAGAAGTCACGAATTTTCTCCCCGTCACAACGTGTGTGCGTCTGAGCTTTTGTTTGGTTCATGGGGTTTAACGTCCCAAAGCGACTCAGTAACGAAAGGGGGAATTCACTAGGTTCACTGTGAAGGCACACTAATAATGCGCGTACATAAATGCCTGATCGCATGCAGGAAAGCGGAGCATTGGGCAGAGAGTAGGTTGGTATCCGCAGGCTATCTATCAGATGCGCAATTTACGCGCACAATTAAACGCTCAGCATTTGAGAGCTACATTCACCTCTTTATTACACAAATTAAGACAGTAAAAGCTGCATCTAAGAAACAACGCCGGATGAAGTGCAGTATTTGGTGTACCAGAAAGAAATATGACACGTGATAATGGA
Organism: Amblyomma americanum; assembly: GCF_052857255.1. Lineage (NCBI taxonomy): Eukaryota > Metazoa > Arthropoda > Arachnida > Ixodida > Ixodidae > Amblyomma > Amblyomma americanum. Next base: position 81,504,630 of record NC_135504.1, read on the forward strand.
CGAAGAACGCTTGATCAGTCGCTTCCTCCTTCGCGGTGGACGATGAGTGTTCAGCCGCGAAAAAAGATAGTTTCTTAAATAACTATTCGTTGCCTTTGAAGTAGAAACTAAAGCGCCATTTTCAGATGGTCAAAGCAGCTCGCCTGTGAGGTCGCGGCTTTGCGCCCTATACTTCGGCATAGGATAGCAAAAATGCTGATCAATTCATTAGAATGCACGAGTCAGTTCGAAAACTAGGTCCTCATTTGCTAAAGTATGCTATAGCGTACGCTCCAGTGTCAAGGATTTGCAAAAAGCTATTTTAAACTAAGTTCCACCACCTTCCACTCATGCCGTTCCGGCAGCAAACCGGTGACCGTTATCAATGATGTTCTGGCGCTTATGTTTTATGCCGTGTCACAGGCACGAGCGTATTACACACCAAAGCAGTAAATGGCGGGAGGGAAATGAGGTCGGCACCACCGCATAAATTCTGGCGCGCATGGGTCATTATTTGCGCACGAAAGCGCACTGCGCGTGATACTCGCGGCCGCGCCTTCAAACTTGCATCATCATGGGCGCACGAAGTGGGCGAGATAAACGCCGAGGAAGAAAAGCCGTAGTATTCGCTATAGTAGGCAAGGGCTGTTTCACGTTCGCATCTGTGCGGAGTATGCGACGGCTTCTGATACTCGAAACTGAAACTTCTGGAACATTCTAAGATTAGAAAATGCAGCGAGTTCAGGCAATCAATGGAGTTGAGGCGGTGACGAGTACTGTCAGTCTCCGGCGCCGGGGTCATTAAAGCGGCTTCCTATTAGTTCGAAAGTGACCCTTTGAGGACGTTTCGCGGAGAGTGTGCGTGCGCTTGACAGCAAAGGCTTGCTTAAAACGCAACACCTTGTGAGGCTAACTTAATTTTTCTGCTGTGTTCGTGTATTCCTTCCGGCGAACGGGGTTAGCCTCGCCCACGATTAGTGGCGGTACTTTGCGACACAGTTGTGCCCCGCCTCCGCAAGATCATGTCCTCTGGGTCACATATCGGAGACCAGCGATAATGCAACGATGGGATCGCCTTCAAGAATCTCCAAATTTGGGTAAGCATTGGGGACGATTTTTTGCAAGAGCGGTACACGTATTCATAAAAGTGGCTGTACTTGCCTTATATTCTGGGCCCTCAATGGGCCTCTAAGCTACTTAATATTTGAAGCATACCACTGAACAGTTTGTGAAACACAGATGCTTTGCGGGCGGTTCCCTAATTCGGCTTTCTGTGGTTTGGAAACGTGCCGTTGTTGCCATGTGTCTGTGGCGCTTTCTGCTTTTGAACTCCGGAGCACTCCGGAGCACAATGTTATTCAATGTAGCAGTGCCGAAGCCGCTTCGCTACCCTTTCACTAAAGTTATCCGTGATCATAAGAGAGCAAATTTCCCTGTTATGAACGCCGAACTGGACAACTTCTTCCACACTTTCCAACAGCTTGCTTCTTCAAGAACTGTCAACCAAAATAGGTTATTATTCAAGCAGGAACTTTTGACATTGTTTGAAACCCATGTCCCAGTCATTTCTATTCGTGGCGATGCAGGTAAGCCATGGTTCATTGGTACCCTAAAGAGGCTTTCACGTAAGAAAAAACGCCCTTTTCGCATTGCTAAGCAATCCAACTCAGCCGTCAGTAGGAAAAAAATATTTCACATGTCTCAAAGACTATGCACGCCTACTGAAGCAGTCCAAAAGAAAGTTATTCCACGAGAATCTTCTGCACATAATGAACAAAAATCCCCAAAAGTTTTGGAATCTTCTCTGCCCCGTTAGTCATCATACGGACAACATATCATTTTCAAACTCGTATGGTTCACATGTGCTGCCAGATGAACTATCCGATGTAATAACTCGCACTTTCCTTCAGTTTTTACCCATGAGCCGAAAGATAATATTCCCAACTTTCGTGGTACCAGTTTTTCACAGATGCCGCCCATTATAGTCACTGCGGAAGGTATAGAAAAGCTTATCGACAAGCTGAAATTATCAAGTAGCCCCGGTCCTGATAGCATTTCTGCCAAAATACTTAAAGCCACCAAAGTCCCAACCTGTCGTATATTGCCGATAATATTTGCCCAGTTCCTCGCTGGGCATGATGATTGGATCTAGGCGCATAGGCGTGTACCAGTTTCAATTTGTACCTTTTGTTAATCTTAATTATAACTGCCCCCTCTTCTTAATGCCACAGAATTCCTGTAAGTTGCCAGCTGTATGTTGCAGCCGCAAAACAACAAAAATTAAACTGGCCTTCTCATTTCTCAATATCGCCTCTTTACTGCTCCTTTGCATGATAAGATAATTTCAATTTAACTTTCAATTTACCTTTCAATTTAACTTTAACTTTAACTTTCAAAATAACTTTCAATTTAACTGTAACTTTAACTTTCAATTTAACTTTCAATTTAACTTTCAATTTCAATTTAACTTTCAATTTCAATTTCAATTTAACTTTCAATTTCAATTTAACTTTCAATTTCAATTTCAATTTCAAATTCAATTTAACTTTCAATTTCAATTTACTTTCAATTTCAATATACTTTCAATTTCAATTTCAATTTACCTTCAATTTCAATTTAACTTTCAATTTCAATTTAACTTTCAATTTCAATTTCAATTTCAATTTCCATTACAATTACAATTACAATTACAATTATAATTACAATTACAATTTCAATTACAATTTCAATTACAATGAGCTGAGAGAAAATGAAGACTTCATGGCTGAAATTAACAAGATTGCCCGAAAATTGGAGCTCCCTGATTTATCCGATAGCAACGTTGAACATGTGCATCGTTTGCCCCCCAGAAAGGACAGAAGGCCTGTGGTGATTGTAAGGTTTTCCAACCGAGCCCTCAGGCGCAAATAGTTTGAAGCACGCAAGTGCGCCCAAGAAAAGTTGACCAACATCAGCTTCTATGAAAACTTGACAGCAATAAACAGGCGATTGCTATGACTGGCGAAGATAAGGGCAAAGGAAAATGACTACAAATTCGTGTGGACTTCTGAGGGTAATGTGTTTGTAAGAAAACAAGCAAAAGCAAGTGCTATCAGGATTGCAACCGAAAATGACCTGAGCAAAATTGTTTAGATCAGTGACGACAGGTATTTTGATTTCAAAAAATCAAGATGGCGTACCATACGACAACTTCGTTCAATGATCTGGTGAAAAGTAACAAGTGTTTTCTTGAAAAGGGGCTTTCTTTTTTTCATTTAAATACACAGAGTCTGAGGAACAAACAAGATGACGTCGGTACATACCTCTCACAACTACAGTGTTCCTTTGATTTCTTGGCTTTTTCAGAAACATGGTTCTCAAGTGTCACTGATGTTACGAATTTTTCCGGGTATCGTGAGCAAAAACGTGGTTTAGGGGTGTCCCTATTTATCCGCGACTGTTTTCACTATGATACCATAGACGACTTTACTTGCATGTGTGACGACTTTGAAACTGTTGCCATCATGTGCAAAAACATTGCCATCGTATGCATTTACCGACCGCCCAAGGGCACGCTGTGAATCTTTTTAAACTACATTGAATCACTCATGGATTTTGTCAATTCCCGGAAGAGGCATATAGTGATCATAGGGGACTTTAATATCGATCTTAACTCTAATAACCCTGCTGAAGTTAAACTTCTTGAAATTATGCTTCAAAATGGTTGTGAGAACGTCATTGAACAGCCTACGAAAGTCACATCGAATACAAGTACGCTGATCGACTTATGTTTCACAGATTTTTCTAAGTCTGCTAGTTGCTCCGGTGTAATTTGTTCAGGATTGAGCGATCATCTACCAATTTTTGTAGCATTACCGATGGCCACGCGTACACAGTGCACAAATAATACTATCCGTATCATCAATGACGGCGGTAAAAAGACCTTTCATTCACTTGTTGAAAACTTGAACTGGGCGAACATATATAAGGAACCCGATCCATCTGTATCCTACGATATTTTTATGTCCGAATTACAAATTTGTTACGATGCTGCTTTCCCACTCACAACAATTGTTCGGCACAAGAAAGCAAGAAAAGAATGCATTACGAATGACCTTTTCAAGCGCATAAAACACAAGGATAAGACATTCCTCAAACTGATGATATAGTATTATATGCAGACGATACGAATGTATTCTTCTCTGGAACAAATCTTAAAGAACTTGAAAACACTGCTAACACGTGGCTATTAAATCTTAGTGTATGGCTAAACTTAAATAGTCTTGAACTCAACGAGAGAAAAACTAAATTTATGCTTTTTTGTGCAAAAAACAAGCCAATTGATTACGATTTTAAGCTTCGTTACGGCTCTTGCTACCTTGAGCGTGTCAGCTCCCATTCCTTTCTAGGAGTTAAATTCCATCACAGCCTAGGCTGGAGCGACCACATAGACCACACCCGTGTCAAGATAGCGAGAGCTATTGGTATGCTTTCCCGGCTTCGAGATCGTATACCTTGCTCGCTGAGAAGACAGTTTTATTTCTCTCTTACCCATTCTCGCATCAGTTATTGTCTTCTTATCTGGGGTACTTGTAACAAAACTGACTTAGAAAAAATATCAGCCCTGCAGTCGCGTGCAGCTCGGTTTCTTTTATCAGCAGGAAACAACACAAATAGTTTCTTGGCAAATACACAGTCTCGAATGATCCCTGTGAAAACCATGTATGAACTCAAAATATGTGTGTTTATTTATAACGAAATAAAATCAAATTACATTAATTTTTTTAACACGTACCAAATTAGATCTACTGGTTACAGCTTGCGTCAGATTCTGTTGTGGTAAATAGGCCTGCACCAAATCCTGTTGATGTGTAATCCTCATCCGTTTGTAATAGATGCCGCTAAAAATAGTTCCACGCCCAGGGGTTTTAAACGCATCTGTTCGTCTTTCTTTTTGTTTAACGTTGTGTCCTAGACGACCAAATGTTTACTTCTGGTTCCGTTTGATGTAATATTATGTCGGTTCGAACAACCCTAATGTATTGCATTTCTGTATTATTTTTGTATGATTTAGTGTGTATTATTATTTTATTATCTGTATATATTTTCTCATCTTGAAGACTGTGGAATTCCTAAGGAGCTTAAATTGGGTAAGATAATATTCATTTCTTCTATTCTGTTTCCATTTTTTATACCAGTACTTTTTTCTTTAGATCATCAAGAATGGATTTTGTCATCCACGGGCAAACAGGTTTCTTGTAGCTTCTTATGCATGTTTTCTCACTACATTGTGCAATTATACTTTGAAGGGCGTCAATAAAATTGTTAAATTCTGTGTCAACATTACCGTCATATGCAGCAGAGAAATCTGTTTGTTCCAGTAAGTTGCGAAGTAAGCCATGTTTTATTTTTTTATGAGGTTTAGTGTGATTATGCTTCACACCCTCTGGAGCCTTATTTTCCAGGGCAGCAAATATTGGCAAATGGTCGGAAATTGGAACAGAGCACACACCAGCACAAACAATGTCATCCCTGCTACAATGGACATGGTCAATCAGCGTACTTGTGGTGGTGGTAATCCGGGTAGGTTCAGCTATTAGATTATGTAAGTTGAAGGATTCCAGCAACAATGTGTAATCATTTTGTGTGTCTGATGTGGCATCAATGTTAAAGTCACCAACAATAATAATCCTACCGTTAGGCCCACGCGATAACGAAGTGAGGGATGTTTCAAACCTTTCAGTGAAAGACCCCAGTGATAAACTTGGGGGGCGGTACACCACTCCAACTATTATGCCATTTGCCAGTTTGATAAAGAGTGCTTCTATACAATCGTCGCTAACAGATGCTGTAGAAAGGGCCCGAAATGCAATGTTTTGTTTAATGAATAAGGCTACACCACCTCCTCTTGCATGCGACTCCCGTGGGAGTGACAATAATTTATAGCCGGGGATTGAAATGGTCTCATTTTTCCTCAACCAAGTTTCACTTAAAGCAATTAAATCGAAAGTAGACTTATGGCGAGAAATATATCCAGTCAATTCATTGAGGTTTTTACGTAGGCTTCGAACATTACAGTGTAGAATTGAGAATGTGTCCCCGTTTTCTATCAGTTGGTCTATTTGAGAAATAGTGTACGGCATTTTCTGCCTTTAAAAAAAACAAAGAACACAAAACAAGATGCTACCCTTGATTCGGTCAGTCTACTCTCCCTAAGTCGTCCTCTGACGCAATGTGTAGGACAGACGACTTTTCCACTTTCCTCATCAAGATTTTCCCTTGTTCCACCCAAATGAACTTCCAGCCTTTGTCTTTCTTGAGTTGACGGGCTTTGGTGAGTAGACGTTTAGTTTCCACACAGAGATGCTCATTAATATACACTGGCTCCTCGCCCTCGAATCCCAGATCCCCGGAATTGATCCTTTTCTTCCTAGCAGCAGCAATCAATCTATTTCGGGCAGTCTTAGTACAAAACTTCACAATAACGTTAGGTTTACCCTTATCTTTCGACCGCACACGGTGAACCACATCGATGTCACCCTCCGAGACAGAGGCACCAAGGTTGAGCGCAATGTCCCCAACCGCCTTCCGCAGGTCTTCGTCTTTAACCATAGGTAGCCCCCGAATTTCAACGTTCATGCTCCTGCTATACTGCTTTAGTTCCACAATCTCCTTCCTGGCTTCTCTGAGTTCTTCGCTTAGCCGTTCGGTTTCTATTTTGCTACTGGCGTTCTGACTCTTCACCTCTTCAAGCTCTTGACGGAAGCCTTCAATATTCTTTCTGAAATTCTCAAATACACTGTTTATATGGTTCATGGATTCACAGGCGTCGGCAAGTTCCTTTCTCATCTCGGCATTTGAACTCGTCACTTTTGCTACATCGCTCTTCATTTCTTTGGCAAACATATCAAGCCTTACTACCAGATCTGTAAGGACTTTTACAACTTCTTTTATACTATTAGGCTGCTTCTCTGTATTGGTTGCTGCAAAATCACCATGCTGTTCACTATTACTTCTATGCATGTTACTGTTCAGTGGCAGCAGTGAAATACTGTTCTAACACGACCATCCAAGGCAATCAAAGGAAGACACAAGAACGTCACAACACACTTTTTGGCAGCAGCAGCGGTAGGAGCGCATAGGCTTATTCTACTGAAAAACCAAAAGGTATTCCACCAACCTGTGAATACAGAAGCACGTCGCATTAACGTCCGGCCTCCGTCGCCGCTGCTGCCAAAGTGATTAGGCCAGCCAAGATCAACGCCCACGCGATGTGGCGATAACAGTCCCGTCTTCGCAGTTCCGTCGGAAGATGGCAGCTCCTACAATGGCGGGAAGCGCGAACACGCTGCGTCGTTGAAGAATGCGCTGCACATTTCCAAGTTCGGAGTGCTGTTCCCAGATCTTCTCCGCCAGGCAAGCTTGCATCTGTGTCAACGTAAGTCCTCGTCGGGATAGGTGTAGATCAACGGGCACCTGTGAATACAGAAGCACGTCGCATTAACGTCCGGCCTCCGTCGCCGCTGCTGCCAAAGTGATTAGGCAAGCCAAGATCAACGCCCACGCGATGTGGCGATAACAGTCCCGTCTTCGCAGTTCCGTCGGAAGATGGCAGCTCCTACAATGGCGGGAAGCGCGAACACGCTGCGTCGTTGCGTCGTTCCCGGGTTCGAACCCGACCGCGGCGGCTGCATTTTTATGGAGGAAAAACGCTAAGGCGCCCGTGTGCTGTGCGATGTCAGTGCACGTTTAAGATCCCCAGGTGGTCGAAATTATTCCGGAGCCCTCCACTACGGCACCTCTTCTTCCTTTCTTCTTTCACTCCCTCCTTTATCCCTTCCCTTACGGCGCGGCTAAGGTGTCCAACGATATATGAGACAGATACTGCGCCATTTACTTTCCCCAAAAACCAATTTATTATTATTATTATTATTATTATTATTATTATTATTATTATTATTATTATTATTATTATTATTATTATTATTATTATTATTATTATTATTATTATTATTATTATTATTATTGGGGTACATTCGGGTCATATTTCACAGTGGAAGGCAGCTCGCTATAAGCGCTGGTTTTCTGAGGGACATAAAACACTATTATTAGCACATTATTTTGTAAGCGATATGTAAATGGTGGGTTCTCCTGGAATATTTGTACGAAATCAGACATATTTTTTCGCATTTATTGCAGTTATTTCGGTGCGTATCTTACCATCTGCTAAGCAGCACTTCCACGTCCGTGCAAGACCTGCCTGCCTCTCACATGTACACCCCAACAACATTCATTCAGTGTCATGGAATTCATTTTAAACGCTGAAGATCCTCAAAGCATGGCGTCGTCCGCGTGGGCAGTGCGTGAAACAATGATGCCGATGCCTCTCATGAATAAAGCCGAAAGTTTGGATGGTTAGATAAAGCTCGTAATGAAAAAATAGTGCCAAAGGAACACGAAGGACGGAAAAGGAACGATGAAGCGCTATAGCGCTTGTCTCTCGTGTCCTTTTGTGCTATTTTTTGTTCATTAGCCTCTCATGAGTGCCTGTGTTTTCGGCTTTCATCTCCAAATAAAGATGTTCGGCCTTTGATTCAAATTAAGCACCGTCGCAAGTAAAAAGCCTGGAAATAAATTTAATATTATCAGTTGAGAGATTATCCCTTTGAGATGAGCACAACCTGATAATACCGTACTTTTCGTACCGTATAATCAGTTTGGGCACAAGAAAAGTAAGTATTTTAGAGGGCTTATTTTTCAGCAAGAAAATTGTTTTAAATAAATTTTTAACACACAAAATCGGATTTTACCCGAATAAGAAAAGCCCTGTATTCACACAGTATACTTTGTTTGCTTTTTTGCTTATAAAGGGTTTGCCTTAAACTGTGAAATGAATTCGTTGTATTTTTTTATTAACTGAACAGTGGAGACACAAGAGGAAAATAAGCCATATTCGCTGAACAAAAGTATTTAATTATACAGTTTCCGAAACAGACCATTCTAGAGGTCGAAATTACATGCCGACCCAAGAGTTTTATCCAGCAGTAACTTGCACTGCCGATTGTCTGCAATGTTAAGATTTTCTGTAGTGGCATCAGTTTACAGCTGCAGAAAAAGGTGCATGTGATTACAGCAAAATTTCAAAAGACTGCATTGCGACCGCGGCACACACGTTTGAAATGGTCAATGTTTTACAAATTACAAATTACAAATTACAAATTACAATAGACGATAGACGATAGACGATAGACGATAGACGATAGACGATAGACGATTGATGATTGATGATTGATGATTGATGATTGATGATTGATGATGGATGATGGATGATGGATGATTGATGATTGATGATTGATGATTGATGATTGATTGATGATGGATGATGGATGATGGATGATGGATGATGATTATGATGATGATGAATTTTTATGGAGCAATGGCATCTGCAGCCACACAGCGCCATGGCACAAGGTATTTTTCGTTTTCTGAAGGTAAGGTCAAAGATCAATTTCCCAAGCATTTCACCGTTAATAAGCCGAGTATCCGGCCAGGAGTATCTTGGGAAGCTCAGTATAGCTTTACTGATTCGATTAAAAATCCTAAATTTATATTGAGATATTTGTCCTATAAAACAACAGAAGCCAAGCGACACGGATATTGTGTACCAGTGACTCATACAGAATCTATCCAGCGTGCTGTATTAAGGCACTAAGACAAAAATTGAACCAGACAACGTGCGCGAACTAACAAAGTGAAGTGGTTGAAGTCGGCGCATGTCCTGTTTCGTCTCTCTTTTCTTCACTTGTTTGACGTACGTAGTGAGTAAGTACAACGTGCCCAATGCATCAGGAGGAACACCCAACTAGCCACCATGGTAGCTTTGCGATAGTTACTCTTTTTTTTATTGGAATTCATGCAAACGTGACTCCTCCCACGTCGGCGCCGCTCAAAATACAGATGTCTCTTTTGCAAAAAAAAAAACTTTCATGCAGAATAGGAATGAAGCATTAATCATCCTTTTCTCTTTTTTGCTTTTCTCCTTTCAACCGATGTACCACTACTACCACCACCAGCTAACCATTGTCGTAACTCAGGAATGCATAATAAAGCTGTGGCAACGTTCCTATATAAAATACAGTGTTTTCTAAAAGTGAGTACTTACTCGCGATTGTTTCAAAGGACATAGATTTTTTCTTCGAAATTTGCACCAAAATGATTCTTAAGTACTTGTACCGCCCCCTTTCGGCTCGATATAGAATGTGTTGGATAAGGCCAACTCCCTGTAAACCTGGCACACAGTGCCACGAACCCTTGACGAGCCAGAAATGACTGTGGACTTGTGGCCCGACTGTCTCGTCACTGTCCGTGAAGAGGGCTAAAGGCTCAGAGTTGTCTTTGTAACCGCTCTGAAAGAGTTTTATCCAGCAGTAACTTGCACTGCCGATTGTCTGCAATGTTAAGATTTTCTGTAGTGGCATCAGTTTACAGCTGCAGAAAAAGGTGCATGTGATTACAGCAAAATTTCAAAAGACTGCATTGCGACCGCGGCACACACGTTTGAAATGGTCAATGTTTTACAAATTACAAATTACAAATTACAAATTACAATAGACGATAGACGATAGACGATAGACGATAGACGATAGACGATTGATGATTGATGATTGATGATTGATGATTGATGATGGATGATGGATGATGGATGATGGATGATTGATGATTGATGATTGATGATTGATGATTGATGATGGATGATGGATGATGGATGATGGATGATGGATGATGATTATGATGATGATGAATTTTTATGGAGCAATGGCATCTGCAGACACACAGCGCCATGGCAAAAGGTATTTTTCGTTTTCTGAAGGTAAGGTCAAAGACCAATTTCCCAAGCATTTCACCGTTAATAAGCCGAGTATCCGGCCAGGAGTATCTTGGGAAGCTCAGTATAGCTTTACTGATTCGATTAAAAATCCTAAATTTATATTGAGATATTTGTCCTATAAAACAACAGAAGCCAAGCGACACGGATATTGTGTACCAGTGACTCATACAGAATCTATCCAGCGTGCTGTATTAAGGCACTAAGACAAAAATTGAACCAGACAACGTGCGCGAACTAACAAAGTGAAGTGGTTGAAGTCGGCGCATGTCCTGTTTCGTCTCTCTTTTCTTCACTTGTTTGACGTACGTAGTGAGTAAGTACAACGTGCCCAATGCATCAGGAGGAACACCCAACTAGCCACCATGGTAGCTTTGCGATAGTTACTCTTTTTTTTATTGGAATTCATGCAAACGTGACTCCTCCCACGTCGGCGCCGCTCAAAATACAGATGTCTCTTTTGCAAAAAAAAAAACTTTCATGCAGAATAGGAATGAAGAATTAATCATCCTTTTCTCTTTTTTGCTTTTCTCCTTTCAACCGATGTACCACTACTACCACCACCAGCTAACCATTGTCGTAACTCAGGAATGCATATTAAAGCTGTGGCAACGTTCCTATTTAAAATACAGTGTTTTCTAAAAGTGAGTACTTACTCGCGATTGTTTCAAAGGACATAGATTTTTTCTTCGAAATTTGCACCATAATGATTCTTAAGTACTTGTACCGCCCCCTTTCGGCTCGATATAGAATGGGTTGGATAAGGCCAACTCCCTGTAAACCTGGCACACAGTGCCACGAACCCTTGACGAGCCAGAAATGACTGCGGACTTGTGGCCCGACTGTCTCGTCACTGTCCGTGAAGAGGGCTAAAGGCTCAGAGTTGTCTTTGTAACCGCTCTGAAAGATAAATGAATTGAATAAAATTCATCCGTACAAATTGACTTACACATTTTTAGTACCTCCCCTCCAACGAAATTACATTTCTCGCTTAAATATAAACTGTGTAGCGCACTGTTACTTCGTTCGGTTCCTGAACATCTGTCTGGGATTGTAAAAAGATAGGGCGGATCACATTTTTATGGAGCCGAAAAAAGAATGTGCTGAAATCTCACGCCACGTAATATAACCACAGGCTGTCGGATTCAAACCAAACAGCTTCGCTACCTCGTGCCTCAAAATTCATGGTTCGCACATAAAACCCTGTTGTCAAATAAATACGCTCAAATGATAGCATTCAAGCAATAGGTGACCTACTCAGATCAGTACTACTTCTGGTCTCCAAGTACACGTTTTGGTGACATCTAGGTTAAATGTCTTTAAGTGTGTATAGGGCGTACTTTTCGCAAGTCGCCAAGTTAAAGAAAACAGCCAGAAGAACCGGCCATAAGACGGTTAGAAACTGAGTAAGAACCGAGATGTCACTTCTAACAACTGAAGATGTCTAACGCACTTTTACTTCTGCAATCACACAGACACGCAAAAACAACCTACCAGGCCTTTGACAGCTAGTTCGGCTGAAATATTTGTTTTCCTTGTGCTCGATGGCACTGCAGCAGTACATATAGCTTGTCAACCTACGTCTCTTATACTAGAACGGTTTATTATACTAGAATGATTTATTTTTCTGGAATGGGGAGAGGTGGTAACAATCGGGTGAAATTTTACAACTCAAACTGGGGTACAACCCGCCGCGGTGGCTCAGTGGTTAGGGCGCTCGACTACTGATCCGGAGTTTTTTTTTTTATTCGAAAATGAAACTGAGCACAATTCAATATGTACAATAATAACTGGACCCATAGCCAGGGGCTAGTTTCGGGTTCAACACAATACAATACAACATATTTGCAGCACGCGGAAACGAACATTTCTATTCCTAAAATGAAAATTAGAACGTTATAAGATTTACGGAGAAAAAATACAGGAATACAAACAAAACGCTCACAAAAAACATATTCCACTTCCACTTCCACCTTCCGCACCTTCCGCATGCGAGGCGGATGCTCAACCACTTGGCCACCGCTGCGGTTATATAATGAGAAGCCATCCTTTCTGTACTACCAAATTATTTGCTGTACTCTACGCTGTTTTGCAACTTTATGTAACCGCTACCCTCTATAATGCCTCTGGTCCTGAGGGTACAAGACGTAAATAAATTATCAGCCATGAAAATTGTTGATGATTAAGGCCAGTGCTGCTTCACAAGTATCTCCGGTTGCGCACAAAACAGGATTCTTGCTCGCTTACTCCCCCGATTCCCAAGTCCACCGACAGGTGGCACGCAATTACGTCCCAAAATGTAACCAGAAGTTCCCTCTAGTAGACTCAAAAATCCTTATTTTGTGAATTTTCCTCAACAGCAGCTTGAAAACTTCGCAATTTGAAAAACTGACAAATTCTTTTATCAACGTTTCGCAACACTCCGTAAAAAATTCTTTTCCGCCAAATTTTGCTTTTCAATTTCCCAGAAGAAGCAAAAATTCTCAGAATAGATCATCAATGGGAGCACGATGACCACCTGTCACCAAACTATCCAAATATTCTCAAATAACATGGTACTGCCTCACTTATATCGCTAGCGGATGATAGTTATAGCTAACTGATGGTCATTCTTCTCTGGTAGCTTAAGACTACAAAAAGTACGCTGATGTCGAAAGCATTTCTGTTGGGTCGACAATCTCGCGTGCCATTCATGTCGTCATCTTGTGATCGCTTTTTCTTCCTAGTGCCAAGTTCATACTTTTGAGCGTTTAGCAATAATGCGTCAACTAAACGGTAGAGCCTCTGGTGCTTGTACTTCCATTTTTCCCGTCTTCCACACTGCAGCGCAGCTGACAGAATTATAGAGACTGACGCCAGAAGACAGCTGAAAAATGAGATGAAATTTCGTATTTTTATCATGTTTACACGGTACCAGTGATGTACAATATTGATTTTTTTTTTAAAACTCTTTAACAACTCCTGTTTTTCCTACACGACCATGCAGAAGATCCCTCAGCGTGCTTGCTCCTATGGCGAGTTGTTCTCCTGTACTCCCTTCTCTTGCCGTGATACCTTAGAACACGAGACAGGGCACACGGAATTAACTTCGTGCGGTGTAAAAGATACAAAATCACCAAAAGAAAATAAATATAAGTGACTCCACAGCAAGAACCGCACGCAAAAGAAAATCATTTCTTCGGGTGCCTATCGGCACCAACTTATCGTGTTCACCAATAACCTCCCAACTATCCACGGCTCTAGCTTTTCCCATTACTTTCTTGAACGGCGAGCAGTGCCCTTGCTTTGACATCCTGAAAGACACGCCTGCGCGACGACCGACAGCCCGTCACTCATCGCCTCCGCACGTATGCATTGGGGCCATGCAACGCGCAACCCCAAGACAGGAAGCAACACCACCAGCCAGCCATCCAGCGATTCAAACACCCACTCTCAGCGGCCAAGCGTGACGCGTTTAAAGCACTTCTCTCTGCAGGCTTCTCCTTCGACGCCTGTTAACCTTTAGACCCGCCGCCGTCGCTCTTTCTCCTTTCTCTGTTCCATTCTGCGTGTGTTCAATAGTTGAGGAACGTGAGCCGGCATCGCCGCGATGGGACGGGCTCACCGTCTGCACGGCTACAGCGGCGGCAAACGCAAAGATTTTCCATTTGCCTTATCAATCTCTGCCTTCCTTTTTTTCCCAACCCAGCATCCCTGCCACTATACCTGAAATTTTGATGCCGCGCGAAGCGTCCCCACGCACCCTGCAATGCTCGTCTCGCCAACCAAGCGCGCATGCATGAATTAAAAAAACACAGGTGATGCTCTGCGCCCACCGACGCACACACTCACGCACACACTCATGCGTGTTCACGAATAAACGCGAGCGCTATTCGATGTCGCGGACGGGATGCCTGGAAGAGGTGTTAAGTTTGTGGATGATGCGACACCGTCGGCACCTAGCGGCAAGGAAGGAGCACATCGTCGACGCGTCATCGTCATCGTCGTCTCAGTGCTTTTCCGCTTGCGAGTGAGCAGGCATGAACGTGACCGCGGCTATCCAGTGCGCGTGACTATCTTAGTCGTGCCGAGCAGGATTGGATTCTTGTCCTGGCCGCAGATACTTGTTGGCTGGAGACTAAACAATGTATAACTTCGTAGAATTTTGTAGAACTTGGTAGAACATGATAGAACTGCTTTTCAAGCTTTGCAAGGAAAATGTGCAGTCTGCTTTCAAGATTTAGGGGCTGATGTTGTATTTGTCATGCGGGTTGCTGTTTACTGCCGGTGCAGAGCCAGCGTTGGGTTTGTCGGTACCATCATATAAAGTTTAGTGGGATCTGTTTCTTTTTTTTTCTGTGGGTGTTTAACGTCCCAAAGCGATTCAGGCTATGAGGGACGCCGTAGTGAAGGGCTACAGAAATTTCGACCATCTGGGGTTCTTAGCCGTGCACTGGCATCGCACAGTACACTGACATCTAGAATTTCGCCTCCACCCAAATTTGACCGCCGCGGCCGGGATCGAGCCCGCGTCTTTCCGGCCAGCAGCCGAGCGCCATAACCACTCAGCCACCGCGGCGGCTTTTAGTGGGATCTGATAAAGTCGCTCTCGCCTGTCACGGTGGTCCCTAAACTGTGATGTGGTATTGCGTATTTTCTCGCACTAACTTCTTCAAAACTTGAAATGCGGTTGCTAGACTTAAGCTTTGTTCGTTTAATTAGTTTTTAATCTAGCTCAGGAATTCAAGTTATATATATTATTACGGGTGTTTGTTTATTTTGTACACTTGTTTGTTTCTTTGTTTTTGTTTGTTAGTTTGGTTTGTTTTATGCCCGTATTGTTTTGTACAAGTACGTGTCTGCGCCTGTGTTCTCGTTTTCTTTCCTCTTTCACCTCTCCTGTCTCATTCGCGCAATCTTGCCTTTTATCCACATCTTTTGCAATTTATGCTGGCTCGCGTTTGCAAAACCACTGTCATATCTTTGAGTCAAATGATGTTAATGGTGTTCTGGGCCTTCATAATACAGGAATCGTGGCTTACACGTCTTACCAAGAACACCAACCTGCAAAGTCACCTACAGCTTCTGGTCCGCAGTGAAATAAACGGAATTAATGTTCTGGTTCTACAATCCTTAAAGCAAAGGAAAATTATTTTTTTCTGGCCACTGCAATGGCCGCTTTTTCAAAAACGATTGACTACACCAAGGGCTTATAAAACAAAACCTTAGTTTACACCCGTTTAACAAGTTAGCCATTAACAATCGTACGGAAAACACGGCGGGAAAATTTCTACAGAATGCAGCACATGCGAAGGTTTCTAACCAGTTTGTACGTGATTTAATCATTTTTGTATCTTATTTTCTCACGGTCGTATATTCCGTCTTGTAGATTGAGCCACTAACACCTGTCTAGGGAGCAACTGACAGCAGTACGGGCTGTATGAGCGCTACCCAGATACTAAATAATGCCTTTTTTTCTCTGCAGTAGAGCCAATACTTTGAATCGAAATTTGCAGCTTCAAGAACAATAAGTTTCACATCAATTCTTATCTATGACGCGACCCACACGAGAATAGATAAATGAGCTTGCGTGTATAAACGCTACGCCATGGCAGACATGTCAGCTGTATATGACAGCGGGACCGCCCGACGAGTTTATCAGACAAATATAAAAACAAACGTAGAGATTCACTTCCGTCGTACAGACGAGAGAGAGTGGGCGCAATTAGGCGAACAATGGCGACTCTCTCCTGTCCTACGGTAAGAGGAAGAAATCCAATTACCGTGCCTGCCAGCACTAAATAGTCCCTAGACCGGGAAACGAGGGTTCGCGCTCTGTGTCCTGGCCGTCTTAAGACGGGGGTACCTATAAAAATCAGACTTCTTGGGAACAAAAGCGTCTCAATTGGCCATGCAAAAACTCCGAACGCACTAGTGGCTGTAGTGTCAGTTGAACACTGTGGACCAAATTCATCGAGCGATTCGACGTCCCGCATTTATCCAAGACTAAGTTCGTCTGTACACAGATGAAACGTCGAGGTATCTGCTCCTTTATCCGTCTTCTATATCAAACCAGCCTTCATTCATTCGCGTTGTCACTACACGTAATCTTCACAACGCTTGTCGTGTGTGCCCTCCTTACGCGTATCATCCTTTTTGCACTATTTTATTCATCATGAACCTTCACATATCTAAGCATGAAGGTTTAATCGCTCTTCTTTGTGTTCTTATAAGAAGTTTTTGTACACCTTTCTTGCAAGAAATGTAACATTTACGAGAAGTCTGTATTTAAAAAAGTTGAAGAGAATCTATTAAAATATAAAAAGAACATGCTAACAAATCTTAACAGTTTACTTAAATTGGAACATGTGTGCGAAAAAAAAAACTTGAGAATGTGAACTTCAGCCACATTAGCACTTTCTGAGTGAATTGACAAGTCACAGCGCCCCCTATGTCCTTTAAAATGTGCTCTCCTAGGCCCACATGGCTAGGCCGGTTTGAGTAACGTGACCACGTATGCCGCATATTGAAGAAAGCCGGTTCCCTTGACCACGCTCACGGTGATAACGTTCGTATCGACGAGCAGATGAAGGTGGGTTTTCACATTACGACATACTACGCCGACAACGTTTTGGCTGAAGGAAAAAGGCTGGTCCTCCATCCGAAACGTCGGGAATTAAATCCTGTTAAGTTTGTTTTTCAATTTCTGGTTAGTTAATATTGTAACGGAAAACAGGGAGACAGGTCGCTAACCAGCAGAATACAGCAAGCAGCCAGCCAGCCAGCGAGAGACACTTCAACGTCTTCGAAGACACTTCAGCGCCACCTGAGAACACCAGGTGGCATTACTCCCCCTCCAAAAAAAAAAGAAAAACAAAAGCGGGGTTGCAGTATGGGCAGTGGAAAGAGAAAAAAAAAACAGCACAAGCACACAAAAATGTACAAGGGAGGTGGGCGAAGGTGTCCCACGCGAAAACTAGCAGAACACTGAGCGTACTATCCATTACCGCGTGAAGTAGGGTTTCATGCGGACAACGTGCACAACCTCAGAGCGGGGTGGACGACGCTGAGGCTGCACAGTCCCGTCAGGAAGAACTTCGTAGGTCACTTCGGTGACGCGGCGCAAAACTCGGTACGGTCCAAAGTAACGGCACATCAGTTTTTCAGACAAGCCTGGACGGCGTACCGGGGTCCACACCCAAACTTGGTCTCCCGGATGGTATTCGACGTGCCGATGACGGAGGTTGTAGCGGCGTCCATCCGTGCCCTGCTGCCGCTGAATGTGAAGACGGGCAAGTTGACGTGCTTCCTCGGCGCGCTGAGCGAACTGCTCGGCGTCTGGCGTGAGTGGGTGGTCATCAGTGCTGCATGGAAGCATTGCATCCAGCATCGTCTGAACGTCACGTCCGTAGACCAGACGAAATGGTGTAAATCGGGTCGTCTCCTGGGTGGCCGTGTTGTAAGCGTATGTGACGTACGGGAGAATCTCGTCCCAGGTTTTGTGCTGCGAGTCTATGTACATTGCGATCATGTCGGCGATCGTTCTGTTGAGTCTCTCTGTGAGCCCGTTCGTCTGTGGGTGATAGGCAGTAGTTTTGCGATGGTTCGTGTGACTGAGCTCGAACACGTCGCGCATGAGCTGTGCCGTAAACGCCGTACCTCGATCAGTGATTACGTGGGACGGTGCGCCATGACGCAGCACGATTTGTTGCATAATAAACTGGGCGATCTCAGATGACGTACCGCGCTGCACCGCTTTAGTTTCCGCATACCTTGTTAAATAGTCGGTCGCGACTATGATCCATTTATGACCGGCCGATGACACAGGGAATGGGCCCAGAAGATCGATGCCGACTTGATCAAAAGGCGTCCGAGGGGGTTCAATAGGTTAGAGCAAGCCCGCTGGCTTGAGAGGAGGCGCCTTACGACGTTGGCAATCGCGGCAGCCTCTGACGTAACGCTGGACGGCGTGAGAAAGTTTGGGCCAATAATACGCCTGGCGCACGCGTGCAAGTGTGCGGGCAAAGCCCAAGTGGCCGGAGGTCGGCTCATCGTGACAAGCAAGAAGGATATCGGCGCGGAGATCTGCCGGAACGACGAGGAGGTGCGCTCGGTCAACAGTGCTGGAGTTTTTCTTAAACAAAATGCCGTTCCGGAGACAGAAGGCCGGCAGGTTTCTAGAAAATGGTCGGGGTACGACAGAAGCTCGGCCCTCCAGATAATCAATGATAGGTCGCAGGTCTGGGTCAGCTCGCTGGCGGGTCATTAGGTCTAAGGCGCTGACAACTCCAATAAAACCACTCTCGTCCTCTATGCTATCATCCGCTAACCCGACGGGCGCGCGAGAGAGTGCGTCAGCGTCTTCGTGCGTCTGGCCAGATTTGTGCACAATGGTGTAATCGAATTCTTGGAGGCGGAGGCTCCATCGGGCTAGGCGCCCCGATGGGTCGCGAAGATTTGCAAGCCAGCACAACGAATGGTGGTCGGTAACTACTTTGAACGGGCGGCCGTAGAGGTACGGACGAAATTTCATGGTTGCCCACATAACCGCAAGGCATTCTTTTTCTGTGGTCGAATAGTTTGTTTCAGCGCGAGAAAGCGTGCGGCTTGCATACGCGATGACCCTTTCCACGCCACCTTGGTGTTGGACGAGTACGGCGCCGAGGCCGACGTTGCTCGCGTCGGTGTGGACTTCGGTTTCAGCCTCTTCATCAAAGTGCGCAAGAACAGGGGATGTTAGCAGTCGTCTGCGCAGCATGGCAAAAGCATCCTGCTGCTCGGCAGCCCACACGAACTGTGTATCATTGCGCGTGAGGTGGTACAGGGGTGCGGCAATCTTTGAAAAGTCGGCGATGAAGCGGCGGTAATATGCGCACAGACCCAAAAAACGTTGCACACTTTTCTTTGTTGCAGGAACAGGAAAGTTGGCGACGGCAGCAGTTTTCTCGGGGTCGGGCTTAACGCCATCGCCACTCACGAGGTGACCGAGAAACTTCAACTCTTTATACCCAAAGTGGCACTTCTCGGGCTTTAGCGTTAAGTCGGCCGATCGGAGGGCATCTAATACTGTCCTCAGGCGTTCAAGGTGTTCGGCAAAGGTTTCGGAAAATACGACGACATCATCGAGATAAACCAAACAAGTTTGCCATTTTAGTCCAGCGAGAACGGTATCCATCATCCGCTGGAAAGTTGCCGGCGCTGAACATAGCCCAAAAGGTAGCACTTTAAATTCGTACAGTCCGTCGGGTGTCACGAACGCCGTTTTTTCGCGGTCCCGCTCGTCGACCTCTATCTGCCAGTACCCACTCTTTAAATCAATGGAGGAGAAGTACTGGGCGCGACGAAGTCTGTCGAGCGAGTCGTCGATACGAGGCAGCGGGTAGACGTCTTTTTTGGTGATGTTGTTCAGTTTCCGATAATCCACGCAGAAGCGGAGTGTCCCATCCTTTTTCTTCACCAGCACGACAGGTGAAGACCAGGGGCTACTGGAAGGTTGAATGATTCCATCTGAAAGCATCTCCTTCACCTGCGTTTGGATCGCCTCACGCTCCTTCGGTGAGATACGGTACGGCTGCTGATGGATGGGGCGGGCATCGTCGGGCGTAATGATGCGGTGCTTGAGAAGAGCCGTTTGCCGGACTTTCGACGAAGAAGCGAAACAGGAGGAGTATTCAAGTAGGAGGGCACGTAGTTCTCGCTGTTGAGTCACCGAAAGGTCCGGGCTGATGTCAAGGGATGGGCGCACAGGTCTAACAGCTTCGAACGCGAAACATTCAGAAACCTCCGCTAAGGGGTCGGCGAATGCGATGGCAGTAGCACGAAAAAGGTGCCGGGGCTCGTTAGAGAAGTTAGTCACCAGGAGCTCAGAGCAGCCGTCGCGGAGATGGATGAGACCTCGCGCTGAGCAGATGCCGTGGGTGAGCAAAAGGGACAGGTTGCCCTCTGCGACCGCTGTCCCTTCACGTAGTCCGTCGCAGTGAACACTCACAAAAACGCTGGCGCGTGGCGGAATCCAAACGCTCTCGGCGGATATTCTAAGGGCGGCGCGGCGTGGACAGTCCTCGGAGTAAACATCAGCTTTCTCGGTAGAAAATGTGACAGTGCGCTTTCGGAGGTCAATAATAGCTCCATACTCTCGGAGAAAATCAACGCCAAGGATACAGTCACGGGAGCAGTTCGGTAGAACTAGGCAGCTGACAACAAATGTGGAGCTGCGAATTTGGACTCTTGCTGTGCATAGGCCAAGCGGAGTTACGACATGTCCGCCAGCCGTGCGAATCTGCGTGCCGGACCATGGTGTCATTACTTTTTTAAGAAGCGCCGCTAGCTTTCCGCTTAAAATCGAGAAATCAGCGCCAGTGTCCACCAAAGCACTAACCTTATAGCCATCGAGAAGCACGGGTATATCCAACGAGAATCGATCTCCGAGTTCAGGTACTGCAGTCGTTGCCTTTAAATCGCGGTCGGTCGCTGTTCGCGTTGTCGGGGGGTCTTGTTCGTATCGATTGCCAGCGGCCTCGCCCCCTGAGGTCGCTCTCTTTAGTTTTCCCGGCGGGGACTTGGCGACCGTCTCTGCGCCATCCAGGAGGAGCTTTGGGGCTGTGGCGAAGGTCGGCGTGGTGATGGAGACCGAGACTGCCGCTGGGGAATTGTCGCCATGCGCTGCTGGGCTACGTAGTCCTCGATCTTCCGGGGTCGTTGACCTCTTGGTGGACGGGGCATGTCGATAGGGAACCCCTGCAGCCCAAGCTGTCGATACGGGCACTGGCGATACAGATGACCGGGTTCCCCGCAGTGAAAGCAGAGACGCCGCCGATCCGGAGCACGCCACAGGTCCGTCTTCCGCTGGGGTGATCGTCGATTGTCGATGTAGTACGTGTCGGGGTGTGCGGAAAACAGCGAGCCTTGATTGGACGGAGGAAACTGCGCCGAAGAGGGCGCAGGACGTTGCAAGGCTTCAGCGTACGTTGGACGACGGCACTCCGTTGGTAAAGGCGGCGGGTCAACGGACGGGAACGAAGGTCTCAAGGCTTGAACCTCTTCGCGGACCAGGCTAGCGAGAGAGCCGGCCGTCGGCAGGGGAGCACCGAAAAGCGCCTGGAGCTCTTCGCGCACAACGGAGCGGATCAGGTCGCGGAGAAGACCAGGGTTAGCCCCGAAGGCAGGAAGCGGCTCTGTAAGTGAAGCGGCGAGTACCGGCCGGTCGTAGGTGGTAGACCGCCGCAAGAGCATCTTCTCCATCGTGACCGCCTCCGAGAGAAACTCAGCAACAGTCCCAGGTGGACTGCGCACGAGGC
The DNA here is from genome assembly GCF_052857255.1 of Amblyomma americanum. Taxonomy (NCBI): domain Eukaryota; kingdom Metazoa; phylum Arthropoda; class Arachnida; order Ixodida; family Ixodidae; genus Amblyomma; species Amblyomma americanum. The sequence continues at coordinate 81,526,749 of NC_135504.1, forward strand.
CAGCGAAAAGTTGCTCTTTAACACCGCGCATGAGATGGCGCACCTTTTTATCTTCGGGCATGGCCGGGTCAGCTCGCCGGAAGAGCCGAGTCATATCCTCCACGTACATGCTTACAGTCTCATTCGGCATCTGAATGCGAGACTGCAAAGCCCGTTCAGCCCGTTCTCGACGATCCGTGCTGGTGTAGGTCTCCAGCAGGCGTCGGCGGAACTCGTGCCATGATGTTAGGGCGTCTTCTCGGTTTTCGTACCAGGTACGTGCACCATCCTCGAGACTAAAGAAGACGTTTCGAAGTTTAGCGGCGTCGTCCCACTGGTTGAATGAGGCCACGCGTTCAAACTCGAGAAGCCAGTCCTCTACGTCTTCGAGCTGACTGCCGTGGAATGGTTTGGGCAGTCGCGGATTCTGCAAGGTGTAGTAGGCAGCAGCTGGCATGACAGGTCGATGGGTGGGTGCTCTGGCAGACTCCAAAAGCCCGTGTTCGGGAGGTAGGCCTTGATTTCTCCGGCTAGCACGGTGCACGGGGGTGTCCACTAGCGAAGGACTGGAGCCCAGGGTATCCGGAGGAGTATGAGACATATACAGGGATCTTTACCCAGCGCCTACACCAAAATATGTAACGGAAAACAGGGAGACAGGTCGCTAACCAGCAGAATACAGCAAGCAGCCAGCCAGCCAGCGAGAGACACTTCAACGTCTTCGAAGACACTTCAGCGCCACCTGAGAACACCAGGTGGCAATATTATATATATATATATATATATATATATATATATATATATATATAGTCGGATTCTGCTGGCGACATGGTTGTTTTTCCTGCTGCTTTATAACGACTTTTCTTTAAGTGGCAAATTATTTGTAGTATTATTCTCCCAATGATCAGCACTACAAATTAAAAAATTAAAAAATAGAAACACTCCTCTATGTACCTTGGTTTCAGTGACTGTTGGCTTCCTTCATATGTTTGTTAAAAGCGCCCCTCATTTTCCTTTGCCTTGTCTGCTAACAGTTTAACGAGAGTCTCGGTTCTGGAAGTCTTGATGCCATAGGTAGCATCAGAGGGCTATCGCACAGTTTCCGCCCTCGCCGTTTCATGACGTTCCACGCCACACTCGCGGTAATACAGTATGTGCTACGTACACCGCTATGGACGAGGGTGGCGCTATATTCGGAGGTCGTCGGTCCGGATCCCACCAGCGGCGTGTAGTTTTTCTGCTGCTTTACAATTAATTTCCATTAGGCGACAGATTAATCGAAGTATTATTCTCCCATGGATTGGCACTACAAATTTAAAAAAATAGAAACATTCCCCTGTGCACCTTGGTTTCGGTGACTATTGGCTTCCTTCATATATATATATATATATATAGTTGCGAAAACATGAGGTACTTTACTGCTTAAAATAATATACATCGAAGTATAAGTCATGAAAAAGATCGGTCCTCCGATCGAAACGTCGAGTAAAATAAAAATGTTCCCTAAGATGAAGGGTATAATTTGATGTATATATATATATATATATATATATAAAGGAAGACAACAGTCACCGAAACCAAGGTGCATAGGGGAATGTTTCTATTTTTTTTTAAGAACTAGTGCCAATCAATTAGTTTTCTTAGACAAAATTACTTATAAAGCAGCAGAAAAAACAACCATGCCGCCGGTGGGATCCGAACCCACGACCTCCGAATATATATATTTATATATATATATATATATATATATATATATATATATATATATATATATATATATATATATATATATATATATATATATTAGAGGATTAGTCGTTGGCAGCGCTAAAGAGTCAGAAGCTGTAAGTATTAAAGGCAGATTATTTCACAGGGCGCGCATTGGCGTGAGGACTCACACGCCGGGTTCCCAGTGCGGTCTCGTCGAGCAGAGAGCCTTTTAAGACGGACGAGGAGCTGAACACGTGCCAATATATCCTTAGTCATTACAGATTAGAAAGACAGACACTACCTGGAGCATGCAAAGGCCTCAGCAGAAAGGAAGAGGTCTTGTGGAAAAAAAGTTACAGGCGGGGGTTTTCCCTAACCCACTAGCACCAAGCAGATGGTATCGGCGATCCAAGACCCGAGGTGTAGACAGTGTAATGAAATTGCAGACATGATCCACATGGTGTGGACATACCCAAGCCTCAACGAAGCAGACGGGAATATAGAGGACTGACAGGCTTTACTGGCCAGCCAGTAAGAAGAAGAACAAAAAACAATGTCATCTGTCTGGCCCTGGACACCGCTGAAACCCAAGGAATTCCAGCCTGCTGAAAGGAGAGGAAGATAACGGCGGTCAAGACTCGAGTCTTCATCGCCCTCCGAATCGTTGACGGGTGCAAATAAACTTATTTCATCATCATCATCACAGCGCTACGCACATCACACAACTCGTAAATATAGACGGCAACGCCGGAATTGTTGAAGAAAAATGTTCTATGAAAAGAAAAGTAAAACCAAACCTTTCTGCCTGCAAAATTTGCGGCACTTATCAAGTAATCATCGACAAGTTTTCCATCCTCTCCTGTGTGATTGCCAGCGTTTCTCTGTTTCTCGTATTGAAAGTGCTGTTATTTCAAAATTACACAGTTTAACGAAAAGAAAGTATTTCTGGCATAGCGAACTTCTGAGCCGAAATGAAGAAGGACTCGCTGATACGTACACATGCTTTATCTGACAACGAATACTATTCTCACGCCAGCCGCCAGGCGCACGTTGAGAGCACGTTGAGAGCGTAAAAAGATGTGAATACTATTTCTTTCGAAACGTTATCGGGGGAAGCAACCTTTCTGATTTCATAGGGCGTCGAGAAAACATTCGTTTAGTTCCGGCAGCCATTTCCGGTAGTCGAGAACGACCATCCGCAGAAGAAATTCTTTATTATAATTATGCAGATACACAACCGCCCAAACCACCTGCCCATTCTGGCTCGCTCCTCCCTCTCTTCTTGCCCGTAGGGAACAGACCCCATGATTCCGACAACAAAGGTAATTACGATTGTGCGTTGTGGCAACAGCGCTGTAAGAATGCTTTCTGAAACGGTTAGCCTTTCACAGGAACTCAGTCAGGCCATTCGTTTGATGGGAAGTAATTTTAGGCGTCGAGTTCGTAAACAAGCGAGCGTCCTCAAATATGGAAAAGGTTCCTACGATTAGAGAGCATGGAGGTGTTTGCAGAGGTCTCCACGTGGCGGTGCTCATTACCCGAGTTTACCGAAGGAAATTGTTATGGGCCTCGTTTCTGTGCTGCAAAGTTCTAGCCTGTTTTTTATGAACAATACAGCGGCAGTGAAACATGCCCTACAAGGAATAAAAATAAGTGACAGAAAGCAGGAGAGGGCGCATGGCGCTATCGTTTCGCGCTAACCACGGAAAGTAGGTCAGTACAAGTATCATGGGAATGGCTATGGGCTCCACTTCTGGTGTTTTACTTTTTGCCACGCGCGTAGCACAGTGACACTGTGCAATCTATAATAGTTTCCTGCGCATGGCTAGGCGCTAAAAATGGCCGCGCTTTGTCGCCATATGGCTATTCAGCTCACCGCCCCCTTTTTAGGATGGGTTGCCTGCAGCCACTGATAGGCAGAACTGTGTTATTTGTCCGGCTGACGCGCAAGCCTTACATTTCGTAATTCATGAAACGTGTTGCTCGTTCAGCGGCGTGCAGTCAGTCTAGCAGCGCCTCAGTCGGTGAAACTTTGAAAGAATTTTTGTATAAACAAAGCACGCTATGATAGAAGTTGCAGCCCCATTACTGTTCTTGTCAAGGACGTACCTAGTCAATTTGGAAAAGGGCTATTTAGAACCCTATGATGGAAATAAGCTAAGAGATGAACGAGGTTCAGTTCATAAATTCATTCTTCATTAACATGATGTGTCTTACGTATGCAGCCGTAACTTGAGGAACAGGATTGAAATGCGTTGAATACTACAGCTGTTCGACCTGATATTAAGTGATTCCATTTGCTGCTGTTCCTGGAACGGATCAAAGCCGTAATGTCCCGAACGAAATGTCACATGTTCTCTTCACGTCATTGAGGGACATGTAGCTGATGAATACTTTGGACGATGATGTCGAATTTAAATGCCGTAAGGGCATGTCTGGCCAAAGAGTGCCATGGCACAAAGTATTCTTGTCTGCTCAAGGCGGGGTCAAAGTCCAATTTTCGAGCCTTTCACTCCGCAGAAGCTGAGCACCAGGCCACGAGAAAGCTTGTAGCCATCTCCACAAGGGAAATCAGAAGGTTCAATTCCGCTCCAAAGTACCTAGTTGATTTCGCTAGTAAAAATCATGAGCACCTCTGCTGCCCCAAAGTACCAGCTATAAGGTTTCGGCGCTGCAATAAGTTTTAGTACGCATGTTGTTGACTGCCTCCTGCAAATTTTTGTTGCCCACTGCTTAATGCTGAATCATAAAGTATGCACAAATAAAGAACCTATAAAAACACATTCTGATTCGCATGACTGCATACGTTTGTCTAAGTGATCAGAATGCGAGGAACCCCAAACGCTTCGTTTGCTTTATGTGAGTCATCCGAGGGGCGTGGGCTGAATACCGAGAGGCTTCGAAGTAAAGTACTTCCTGAATCTGACTAATACGTCCTCTGGCATGCAGGTGCGGCTACAGCAACGAGTAGAAGAAAAGTATTAACAGACAGACGTTGTAAGCAAGCCGATTTCCAAAGCAAACCACGTTTCACTACAGCATCGCCGCCGCAACAGAGCTGAGTGGGAGTTTACGCGACCAGCACGTTTGGTTTGCAGGGGCGTGGTAGGCGCTAGGGATCGCGGAGGGTGGTGTCACTTTATGCCGACGAGATAACACAGCACAGCAGTCAATTGGTGAAAAGGTGTGTCCCCTCTACACTCTTTTTTTTTATTTTTTATAGCGCTTATACAAACGCAGACCTTCGCAGCTTGATTTTTTTTGGTTCCCTTGTAAAAACACAGATGACTGAAGTGAATCGCTGCTGTATGATCAATCGTATGCACGCCGCTGGGCTTCTCCGTTAAAGATTTTAAGGGAAAGTTCTTACAGATTAATAGCTGCCAACGTTTAACAACGCAAACATTAAAATGGCGCTTTATGTGTGGAACACGGGAGAGTTTTGCAACCTCCGCCTCAAGGCACTGAACCCTGAACTGCGCCTTCGTCTTCCACGCAACTTAGAACGTCGCGATGCAACACTGTTATGCCGTTTATGGATCGGCGTTGCATTTACCAATTACTATGCTTTCCGGATGGGGATGGCCGACAGCCCTCCCTGTGAGAGCTGTGCTTGTGAGGAGACCATCCCTCATCTTCACTGTGAGTGCCCTGCATTTGCGAGTGCAGGACATACACTGTGTTGTGCCCTGGACCGCCTCGATCCTCGACCATTAACAGAGCAAAAGATCCTCTGTCCGTGGCCACAGCAGTCGACTGCCCTCAAGGCATACAAGGCACTCTTTGCCTACTTGAGAGCGACTGGATTGAGTGACAAATTGTGACAGAGTTGTGCGTTTGTGTGTTATGCCTTTTTTCCCTTCTCTCTTCCTCCTTTTAGTCCCCTAATCCCTCTTCCCCAGTGCAGGGTAGCCAACCGGAACCCCTTTCTGGTTAACATCCCTGCCTTTACCTCCTCCTCCTTATCTATCTATCTATCTATCTATCTATCTATGTGTGCAAGGTGGCGCAAGCTCCTCCCGCCACTTTTCTGCTGGTCTATTAGGCGGAGATAAAGTCTAGCATAAAAAGATGCCGGCGATATACTCACGCACTTTGCAAGCACGAAGCAACGTGTTCTAAACAGACTCCCTACACAAGACTTGAGTGGAAAAGGAGCATACCAAGAATGTAAAATACTGTTTTGTTTTAGCTTTCAGTCAATTCAACATGGAAAAGCACTTACACAGAAAACAACGACAAGGAATAAGTGAAACAATTAAATACGCAATAAGAACCAATATTTACTGTAAGCAGGGCATTCATCCTTGATATTTGTCTTTATTGGTGTACACTTCTCCATGTCACTTGCAAAATTTTCCTGTCGTGAGGTAAAAATGCCGCTCAGCGCAAAGTTCGAACGTTTTTCTAACTTCATACTATCTGCGCGGTAAAAGCACTGGTTTCTCAGACGCACAAATCATTAGCCTTTCGGGTGAGTCTCGCCATAGGCTACAAAAGCCATCCATGCTTCCGATAAAGACATTTAACGGAGCATCTCGCCAACTCGCTTGTGGGCCTCGCTAGGGAGTGGGTGGTCAATGAAACGTGACGCGGTTTTATTATTTACAACCGAAGGCGCTGTGATGATGTCACTGGCATAAATCATGGCCAAATACTACAATAAAACTAGCTGCGGTTTAACTGCTGCTGAACCTGGTTAGGGAGCGAAAGCTGTGCTGCCTCGGGCAGGTAGACGCGGCTCGTCTGTTACGTTGAGTGCGTTCCGCCCACTGGCTAGGCAGTGCGCCTACACTGTCACTCTGGTAGGTGGCAGTTAAACTAATTGTTAATCGCGAGAGGTTAGTCACCCAGTGAACGCTGCGGCCTATTGCTGCAGTGCCGCGAGTCTGCCAAAATGTTGTCAGCGCTAATGCATGCAGTCCACATCTCTCTCTCGCCACCGCCACGTACCTCAAAGCGCGATTGAGGCGTCCACTGACCCAGGGAGCCAGTTATGCGCCCTTCCTTTCCTCAAAACCATCGGAGTCTAGAGCGTTGTCAGCGCCAACCCAATGAACACAGTGAACGCCGACGGCCCATAGAAATAGAGGCGAGCGCTCGGTTTCGGCGGCGGCTGAGTGACGTCATAGCCCTTTCGAAGACAGTTATCTTCATGAAGAAGGTTAATGAAGCTTCACTGCAGCTTGAATTGTTCTGTTAAAGCGCTCATGGTGTGTCCCTCACTCGTCCCGTTTCTTGCGCTAAGCTGTGTTTTGTAGTGTTCACATACTTCCTTACAAATATGCGCAGTCATGGCCATGATAATACCTGCCGAGAACGCTTCGGTATTCTAACTTTCCTCGCAAGCTATATACACTAAACAGGAAAGTTTCCTTCACTTATGCGCGAGCGCCCTCCTCAGCTGTATTTAGCGCCGCATAATTTTTGCTAGGTAAGGTGTGAAACAAGATTAACCAGCGAAGCTTGTTTCTTTTTTATGGGGGTTTAACGTCTCAAAGCGACTAAGGCTATGAGGTAGGCCGTAGTGAAGGGCTTCGGAAGTTTCGACCACCCGAGGTTCTTTAACGTGCACTGACATGGCACAGTACACGGGCATCTTCATTTCGCCTCTATCAAAGTTCTACCACCGCGGCCGGGACCGATGCAGCGTATTTCGGGTGAGCAGCCAAGCGCCATAACCACTGAGCCCCCGAGGCGGCGAAGCTTGTTTCTTTATATTATGTACAGGACTGAATATCGAATATTTTATCCTGTAAGAATATCCAGCGCGTCCTCGTGCAGCAGTTATATGGTTCCGAATGAGCAGTGGTGCTTAGTGCACCACGTTCCTAAAGCACGCTTGTAAAAAGTATTACCTACGCGGGAAATAAGGGGTAAACGCGTTAAAAATTCAAGTCCCAAGGGTGAAAACATTGCTGTCAACGGCTATAGCTCTGCTCCGAGTTAAAGCGCAATCGCCTTGTCATGATGCAAAGCGTCGCCACACCGGCTCTTCCCATGATAATAATCATGCCGGCTTCCGTGCCGGATGGCCGAGCTTCAGATAACGCGTATGCTTAGTCGTGCTGAATCGTACCGTGGGAAAGCATTGACAGTGCCCGTGTAGCACGCTTACTCGAGCAGTCTTGTACACGTTACAGAAAAGAGGTAACTGATTACGACTACAATTACTCTATAAAAAATCTGATTACAGCGCTCAGTTACAGCCCCAGAAAAGTAACTTAACAAATAAAGACATATAATTGATTACTACTGCGTTACTTTGGATCAAACTTTTATTGCCAAAACAAAACTTTATTTAGGCTACAGGGAGCTACTGCGGCTTGCTTAATTTTTTCTTACACATTTTGATTTTCAAGAGGAGATGTTTTTTCTAAGCTGTCGGCGGTAATTTTTTCATGTTTTCTTGGCGAGGTATTAGGAGGGACATTGAACACGCTCTCAATGTGTGCGCTGGAGGCAGGGGCGGTTCCGCGAGCTGACGGTGTTGAAGGAGCAGCTGTGCAAGGCCTCCGCCACTGTGACACTCCGTCATTGGTCCTGCCCTTGGTCTTTCAGCTTTGCTAGTGACGTACTGCTTTCGCGCTAAAAATAACTGCGCGGTTTCCGCCTATATTTCTTTACTGCGTCACAGCGCGACGTGCTATGATCGCTGCAAATCGAAGCATAATCTTTGCATTATGCGCTACGAATGAACTGTAACATCCCAACGCCTTCTTTCACTCGAAACAGATCATTTATGTTCGAGGAAACACATTAAAGGCATCAGCAGCAGCTGTTACCAGTCTTTTATAGTACGTGGAGCAGTGCTGCCTACTTTGCAAAAGTTTTCCGACATTTCCATTCGAGCCGTTTAGGGTGGTTGTCGAGTGCAGGCGGTGAAGTTTTTTCACCTCGCCAAACACTCCCACGCAAACTTACGACAGCAGTCTACATTTGACCTCTCACTCTGTTGCATTCTTTTTTACCTACCACCTTCACCCATTCCTAACCGCGCTCTTTGTTCTTGTAACTAGGTTCGAATTATTCGCATCTGCCTCCTCAAAATTTTTGTAACACTCTTCCCAACATCAAAGAGCTTCATTTTAACCCTTGCCAACTAACTCAATGCTTTCATAGGATCATTAACGTAGCCCCGTCAACACCTTTCGACAATTTACAAACTTTTGTAAACATCCGACCCACTCCTTCACAGGACGTCATATTTCCCCCTGCCTATTGATTTCATTTTGCTCCCATTGGTATATTCTATACGTATACACGGGCATGGCTTCCGGTTGCTCTTGCGTCACGTTTCTTTTTTAAAGAAGCACTCGCATGCAACCTACACGTTAAAGAGACACATGCGCCCAGTTTTTATATCATCCATCTGCGCAGCTGGAAAGACCGGTGTTTGCCGGAGGCTTAGCCATTGTCTCACTTGCTCGGTCTGAACACAAATGAGCCACTTCAAATTCTGAACCAAGGAGCCCCATACAGTTGAAACGCGCTGCCGTCTTTAAATACAGCGGAGATTCCCTTTCAGCTCTCGGCTTCACAAAGAAGCCGCCTGATCCGACGTGACCAGATATGTCCACACGTAGGTTTACCGGATCCGCGCTAGTATATATAGAACAACGAACGTAATGTTCCACTTGCATTCGGTGTGAGGGTTTGTTTTACATATTTGTCATGTCGAAGACGGCAACAAAGGAGAGGAGATATTTCACATCTCACGGAGTGAGTGATTTCATGGCAGTAGTGAAGTCAACGCGCACGTAAAACATCTTCCACATTAATGGCGTCGCCCTTATTAGGCGAAGGGATTGATAAACTAGACAAATTACAACTGCACAAGCTGGCTACATGGAAAGCATCTTGGTCGTTCTACAAAAACGCGGTCAGTAAAGGATCTAAAGATGTAGCAAAAAAAGACTCGTCTAAGGTTTTTCTGTGCGACTAGCTACTGAGCTAAATAATATGAGAAACCATATCATGTATTCAAGCATATTTTCAGCAAAATAACATATATCAAAAATGTAAATGCGAAATCGCAAGCGGCAGAGGCAGACCTTACAGGAGACCTCATTCTAACACTACGATAAGTACTACACTTTAAACTATCTCTTTAAACTGATATATTCTCTGGCTTTTTAAGGGCGAGATTTTGCTGCCAAATCAACAGGAGTAAAGGAAGTTGTGCGTGCCACAGTTCTTTTTGAAGGTATATGCATACAGCAGCGAAGAAAATAGAAAGCTCAGAACGGCACATTACGTGTTTATTAGAAAAAAATGGCATCTCAAGCATAAGAACATTAAGTACGGTAATGAATTAGAGTCTGGGACTTTTTACAGTATGCACCAAGTGGAGTGTAAAAGCGGATGCCGCACGGCATGCCAACAGTCCTTCTTGGAAATCAGGGCGCAGCAGATTGAAAACACTTTGCACCCTAGTCGAAATAGTGCTTTTTGATGGGATCTGTGTGTGTCCCAACGGTGCGGTCAGTGAAACAAGCTAAAATAACCAGCGTGGTGGCCAAACTTCCTGAATTATTAGAGGTCTGCGCCTTCCGTGCGTTTGCAGTGCTCCGCTGTGCAACAATTTTCTGACCGAAAATGCAGCGTTCGATAGTAAGAAAACTGCAAATCTCTTAGTCTTCCTGCAGGCCGTAGAAGTGACGCCGGCATCTGTCCTGCGTGCGCTAACTTTCGAGGACACCCACTGCAGCCACCGCTGGTACCAAGCTTACCCGAACAAGTCATCACGCAGCCAAATGGGCTGCAGGGCAGACCGCATTTAGCCGGCACACTTGCGCGCATGTTTCTGCGTTTCCAGCAAAGCAAAGCGCTGCCACATCGCTCAGCTGGTCTATTGTCAGCGTGTCGGACCAGGTCACACTGAGTGTCACACTCACTATGCGAGCGGTGAGCAGCTGGCGCTGCGAAAGCAGCAAAGTCACACGCACAGGTCTTGCTGCCATGTGTGGCTGGCTCTCTATATTTTCGACAGGACACACTGCTCAGCTCATTGGACAGCATTGTCATTTACCAAGTGGTGAACACGATATTTTTCATTTGCGACATAATATCACACACAGGTGGCAGCACCGTCATCTATTTCGGAGAACGTTTCACACATCGGCATCGTTTTAACCCGTCGCTTATATATCTACCAATTATAGAATTGTTTCGCCTCGAAGCCCATTCCTGCCAGCGTTTTATCGAGCTGCTGTGTTCAGTTTTCCAGACGCTTCGGCCTCCGCGTCCGTCTCTGATGTGCTCAGAGGCGCAGAGGGACTGAGAGCTACTGATGCGCGCACCAACCTCTGCCACGGAAAATAAGAAAGCGGTTCCCCCGAGATCCCTTCGTACTGCTCCGGAAGAGATAATCCCGCGCCGTTCTGCAACGGCCCATTAAACAGGACACGAAATTCGGCTTTCTGCTGCAAAACTAAAGAAAAAGGGAGATTTTCCATGCCGATGGAAGGCCAGAGGGCAAAATGTCCACTATATTTCTCGAAGACAGAAACCGGAGACAAGTCCGAGCCACAGACAAGAAGGCGAAAAAAAAAGTATGAGGCAAGACGAGCAGGCCAGAGAAAGGTCATTTGTTCAGGAGATTAGAAGTATCTACGGTCTCAATGGTGTTTTCGCGCGTCTTACCTTCGAGATGAAACGACATGTCACAGGGTTTGAGTATTTTCCACCGCGATACAATAATTAAGTCCTCAATAGGATGCAAAATAACGTTGGGGAAAAGTATTCATTTGCATGTTGTTTAACCTTTACTTTTAGGTCGATCTTAATCGTATGTGACCTTATTCAAAAGTACTACTAATGTCGTACGCTGAGTAGCAGAATAACCACTTTCTCCCTGAGTCGGGCTAGGTTTCCTGTGTTTTACCTTCGATGCACGCCCAAGCTAGTAGTAGCATACGCCAACGTATATTTTTGTTGCTATGTGTATGGATGGTATAACCATTAACACGAGTTAATAGCTTAGTCCTGAGTAACAAATTTCATGAATGCAGGTCATCACGCGAAAATATAAGAAATTGCTAAATGCAGCCTGCAATGTTTATGGTGTAAGTGAGGAACTATGTGCAAGGAGAATTTTTTTTAATTTCTTCTTAGCACAAACTTAGCCTGAAAAGAACTCGCACTTTAACGTAGAGATGTGCAGCTGTTTTCCGCATTAGCATTTGGTGCTTGTTAAGTTACGGATGTGCGGATTGGCCCTATATGATGCAGATGAGTACATGGATGATGGGGACAGGCTTGGTTTCACTGTTGTTGATTTTTCATTCGTAGAAGTACCCCAGTTAGAATCCCCTCCCCTTACGATGTATGTGGCAAGGCTCCGCGAGCGCCTTCAGGCAGCACAGCGTGCTGGGCAAGGAAAAGTACTTAGCAAAAGTAGTCCCTAGGAAATAACCTGGTATGTTCATTCTCTGCACATGTTCATTACAGAGTCAACAAAATTTCTTCAGCGCGACGCGGTTAAACAGGATGCTAATTAATCTCCTATGTAAACAATTTCTGCAAACCTCTCCTTCGAATACGTTTCGAGATGCAAGCTGACGATAAATGTTAAGACAAAAATTAAGCCCTTTTATCTCTGGTCGATCGCCAGCCTCACCCGCAATTCCACATTTGTTGTGTTCACAGGTACCTGTCTGACAACCACGGACCTGCAAAAAGCAACGACCTAAACTTGCGTTCTTCTTTCCGTCCTTACTCCGCTGTCGCCGTCGTCACCGTGCGTGGATGATTCACCGCCAGCGTGGCCTGTCAACCGGAAATAACCGCACAAATAAATGAGCGGTGGGAACAGCTTCCTGTATTCCCCCTGACACATCCCTTACACTTTTTTAACAATTCTGGCGAACCTTCCTCGAGGATGAGCTTTCAAAACCAGCCCGCGAATGTACTTTTCTTAGAGATAAGTGGATCGTTTATCAGCGAACCTGTTCCTTCCGTCGCTGAGGCCACCCCTTTCACATAAGGACCCTGAAAGGGTACCCCTAGGCCGAGTGGAGATCTCGGGGGTAGGCGTCATGAAAGCAGGGCCAGATTTTTTTAAAGCGTTGTTTTTCTTAATGTTTTGTTCTGCGCCGATAAGTTTGGAGCGATGAGGACGATGGTCTAGTCTCACACCGCGTATGGCACTAATGGGAAGTTAGCGGGGGGCAAAAATAATAAGCGGTGGCTGCCTTTGCCACAACCGTGGGGACTGCCTCCAATAATGTGCCAAATTTTTGTAGGTCAGGCTTGAGATGATTTATGGTATTTGCATAATAACAGGAGCGCTTGCATATCTTTACGTGCCCCAGCGTACAGAAGGAATGAAGCATGGGACCACCAAAAAAAAAAACAGGGCATCAAACAAACGCGAGCTACCTCTAACGACAGAACACAGTTGACCTTGAACAACGCATGCAAAAAAATCTTTTGCGTGCCTGCCAACATTACTCATCTGGAAAAAAAATTGCATTCAGGTTAGGACATTCAATAAAGTGCGTTCATATATAATAATTTATGTCACCCCTAAAGACTTCTTATGGGGAGAGTACAACATAGGGGTGGGGGATACAATTCAATAAACAAACGAGATACATTTTAAGGACAAGTTCCAGAATGAAAAATCCGCAGGGTTATGTAAAGCAGATGGCATAAGCCCTCATCATCGTCTTTTGTCCTTTTTCTTGTAGTGCGCATTAGTACATAATCCCTCTACTTACTGCAGGCACTCGTGCTTCACGCAACAGCGCTATTTCTCTTGTACATTTCGTTCTTTTCGAATATTTATTCTTTGGTGCGTGATAACGTTCTGTCACTTGCATTTTCCATCACCGCCTAGAGATTACGCATCATAAGGAAGTAAATCACAGTCTACACTTCTTATTTATTATATATGTTGCCTATGAATAGTTCTACTAAACATGCCACTTAACATAGTTTCTTCCTCCCATTCATCTTTCTTTTTCGTCTGTATACGTTAAATTTGTAACCATTTCTTGGAATAATTAAGCTGAGTTCGTTCGTTGCAAAGAATATTTCGCACCGTATGCTTCACATGTTTTTCTCGGAAAGCTACAGATTTTTTTGCTCTCTATTCTTGGAATCTAGATTTTTGCGCCGCAGCAAATTCAGGACATTAGGGATGATAAAGCCACCATCGGCGGTATGGCACGTCATTCTCATTGCGGGAAGGTAATGGCTACAGCCGATGCTGAGTGTCGTGCACTGAATGTTTGAATGTTGCACGTATGCGGACAGCCAGAGCTGAGAACATTCGGTGGGTCAGAGGACTAACGCTCTACGGAAGCTGCCAGCAAAAGCCTTGCAGGACGAGATACACAAGTTAGTGCCTCCACATTACTTACACCATAAAGCACTCGTTCTAACCCCCTCCCTCCCCACCTCCGAGATTACCAGCAAAAATAATTAAGGAAAACATGCTGCAGACTGATATAGAGAGGCCGAGAATAGTAGTAGTAGTAATGGTTTATTTAAAACAATAATCAAAAGGTAGGAAAAGGTTTTTGCTAGCCCCGGCATCTGCCATCCCTACAGGAAGCACCTGAACTGGGGCAACGGAAGTAAAGTCATAGCAGGCAGCCTGGAGAAATGAAATGAAAGACTTCAGGGGAGAAGCAGAAAGGATAGGTGAGAGAGAGAGCTACTATATGCAATTATTCTATTTACTCGATGGCATATGTACAGGTCAGGCGCGTTGATGCCTATACTCAAAGAGGAAGAAGATCAGGGCCGAGACTAGCCAAAAGCCGCGACGCGTATGGGTGCTTTGGCGAGATAGACTCCGGTAGAGAACTTTGATTTAAGTTTCCCCGAAACGAAATGATTCGTTACTGAACCGCCTACCGGTATGCGAACCCCTGTACTCAATTCGTTGCAAGCTATAATTGGTAGCTAACTAAGGTCGGTTAGTAAGTCTAAGATTTTGAAGGCTTAAATTCAGTAGGTTATAAATGTCGCCGAAATGGGACGAGTGATGTTTTGCGGAAAGCTCCTCACTGAGAATTGAAGTAGTGCGAGAGTGCTCGAAACCAGCAGCTCTTAATAAAAATTTATGTGCAAAGACTTCGTAGCGCAGCATTACAGTTATATTTTGCAAGCTTTAAAAGCTAGCTTCATTAGCGTTTTTGTTCACGCTGTTCATAATCATGCATATTTACGCCCATTGGCTTGGTTCGTTTTATCTGCATTGAAATTTACCATCTTTTCTCAAGCTGACGTCTCCCTTTCAGTTGAACAGTCTCATTCACACCGCATGAACCTCGGTCGTCCTGTGTGCCAGTGGACGATAATGATGATTAGCGCACAAGGATATCTATTGCATGTTTTGTGAAGTTTAGGTAAAGAGGGTAGGCCATTTAACATTACTATATTTATTTATTACGAGACCAAGATTTAAAAGAGCCCATGCGCTAAGGTTTTGCCATTTGCTACTTGGCTGATGCATAATTCAAGACTATTACTTGTACTCCTTGATAGCGTTGGCGTGTAGAATTCGTAATTCACTACTACCATTATCATGATAGATACTTCAAACGCCCAATAATATTACATTACCTTAAGTCCGCCCCCAGCGCCAAAAGACCGCTTATTTTTGGTTACGAATGAATTGACGCAATCGTTCACGCCGTTCTTGATGCATTTGATGTAATTTCCTGGAACAAGCGCACGTTTAGACATCAAAAACAGTAACCATGTCGAAAACACCACATCGATTTTTCGTTAAAAAATGGCCCAGGAAAGAATTGCCCCCCCCCCCCCCCTGCGCTGGTCTCGAATTTTTCTCGCAGTTTTTCCTCTTCCAGCTTTTATTTCTTCACCATCCATTATTTGTTCCAACGGCAAGCACGAAACTCCACGCCGCTCGCCTTACGCGCTTACGGCAGTCACCAGCATCACGGGATGAATACGCGAAGTGCACACCTGCGCGTTCCCATGGCGTTGAGACGCATCATTTGTCAACGCGTACGCCGTACAACCCATATCATTGACAACTACGCTTGCGCTCGAAATATTTTTTTTTCAGAAACTTGGCACTGTTGACACCGAAATGTAAGGTAAACAAAAGCCTAGAACACGTAAAAAAAGCTGCTGCTTCGCAAAAAAAAAAAATGCACGCTGATAGCGCATCATATATAGCCGAAAAAAGCGAAGGCCGAGCATCGGCGAGTAAACCGATCATAGGATTCAATTACGCCTGTGTCCATTCACTGTGTTTCGCGTATTGAAAAAAATCGCGAAATTATCGCTATCTCCTCAGCAAACAAGTGTCAAACAGGTCTATATATAACTCCTCTGAGAAAGTCTGTTTATAGGCACACTAAGTGCACCCAGCTCAGGACAGTCTTGCAATGATGACATTACAACATATAGAATATCTGTAATGAACACCATTACCATTGCGCGGATTGCCACCCTGTATCACACTCAAAGAGTGCAACTGGCAGATCATGAATTCATATACTGGGAGTCCATCACGCAATCCATCAGTGCATTATAAAATGTCTGTAATACACTACAGGCGTAAAAAAACAAGGCTGTGTACGCTTTAGCACTCCAGTTACAAATATGTTAAGTATGTTTCACTAAACTTTATAAGCTTAAATCCAATTGATGTTCGCTTTCCCATTGTATATGCAGTCAGGCCAGAATGAAACGCGAATAGCTGCTGCGAACAGAGCAACATATTTTAACGCGACCAATTTCGTATATATAGGTATTAACAAATTAACACTATGGAGTTCTCCTCTTAAGCGGAGCTTAAGACTCCCCTCAAATTTATTGCCTCTGTACTTTCAGCCGCAGTATACGGCAAGCCTGATTCATGTTTCTGGGTAAGGGGTCCACCCGAAGTGAATAGAATAAGCCACTTTATTCACTGTTAACTCTCTTTTTTTCACTGCGCTTGTGGCAAATCAGCTGTTACAGCGTGCCTGTGGTGGCAACAGGTTTTCGTCATCACAGGAGAACAATTTCTTTATAACACTGAGGGCAAGTCGACCCCTGAAAGCTAGGCCGTACAGTTGTGGAAGTGACTGTTTACATAGTCAAAATCAATCTGTGGGGTCCTCAGCAAATCATCCCCGTGATTTTTTATGGGTAATTTGTGTGGAATGTTACACCGATAAAAAAATACGAAATGTTTTATAGTTTACTTTCCTCTTACTCTTCACAACTCCAAACTGGTTTGCTCTCTGCTTTTTTCCCCCTGGAACTCTCCAGCAGCGTTCTCAGCCATCTGTTGCTGTCGTTCGTCGGGGCATTCGCTCATTGTTTTGATCTTCCTGCCACCCTGAGACCGGAGCCAGATCTCTGCGACGCCCCAGAATCGTCGGCCGCCAGAGGAAAGTGGGACGGCAAGAAGTTAACGACCTTCCGCCGTAAGTCTTATAAATTGCTTCTGCTCACCCTGCCATCAGCCGAGCTGCTTCC
Organism: Amblyomma americanum; assembly: GCF_052857255.1. NCBI lineage: Eukaryota > Metazoa > Arthropoda > Arachnida > Ixodida > Ixodidae > Amblyomma > Amblyomma americanum. The sequence continues at coordinate 81,543,891 of NC_135504.1, forward strand.
GCTGAGGGTTTGGCGACCAAGAGGCACGTGAAGAACAAACTAGGGCATTAGTGAACAAGAGGTTTCCAAAAAAGTAGGAAAAGAATGGTAGAAATATATATATATAATACAAAGAATTGAAAACGTAACGATGCTGGCGGATACAAGGTTACGTGCGCTGGCTGCAGAGAGCGGCAAGTACTCATTCTGCAAAGGCAGGTCGATGTCACCAACGAGTGACAACAACACAAGAGCCCTGGCTTTGCGCGCAGCTCTTTCTCTTCGTTTTTGTTAGGCTTAAACTTTACGGCTCCGCTTACATCCGAGGTCGTTGTGCTGCATCAGAGTGCTGCTACAAACAGCGTCCTTGAATGAAGTGCAGTTTTTGTGCGCTAGCACTCAGAATTTGCCGATGTTGGTCTGTCCGAAGCCTGTTTAAAGGTGCACGCTTTTTGAAGGCGAGGTGGATTTTAAAGGATTGCTGCGCCTGTGTGTTGTGTTCTAATTTATATGAATTGATTTCCTTGTATCCTAAATAAAAATCCCAAACAAGCAACTTTTAACAGATCTGTCTCCTCCCCTATAATAAAATGAAGCTTCTTCGTAGCTTCAGCACTTCCACGCAACAAAACTCCGGAACAAGCAGTCATACATATGCTTTATTTATAGACTAATTAAAATCAAAGCAAATATTTATATATCATGGACAACATCTACACTACATCACACGCCTAAGGCATTGGTAGGGGCAGTATGCCGCGAGAAATAAAATTAATTGCGCTAGCCACATGGTAACCATGCAGTAAACAACATTACTGACGCTTGTCGTCAGGGCTTTGCTCATTGCACGTGTATTGTTTGTTTCATACTGGCCACTTTTTTTTATTACTCCGACAACTCTTCAATTTATTCAATACTGATCTTATATTACTCATCCCTAGAGACTGGCCTTTATTTGTCGTGATAAAGGAGAGCAGAAAAGGCAGTGATTTCAAGGCATTCATCATGAATGCCACACCTTGGTTATTAATAACTTTTACTTTCTTTAAGCAAAAAAGCGTAGCTTTGAAAGCGCGCATTGGAGCGCTGTTTCTTGCTACCTTGCATTATAGTGCCAAGTAGCTGTTCACCGCATTCAAGAACTGTGATGACTTTATTTAAGCATGACCACAGAACTGAACAAATTACGCGTCAGAACATCAGATATATGCGTTTCTTTACTTGAAATACAATGTACAGATGTGAAAAGGAATAACAACTGAAAGTATGAGAGTATTAGTGAAAGGAACGCATTTATAAAGAGCGTGAGCATATATGGTGCGAAGATGATTATTGCGTTACCATCCTTATACTTCACGATAAAACCTAGATTGTTACTACATGATGAATATAACATTTATCGTACACAATTATTAATGCTCTTGTGCACGCATGCAATGCTCTTGTGCCGAAGCAGCCTATCATCGAGTACCCTATCAAAGCATTACTGAAGAAGCGTGTGAAGAAGTATAGGTTATAACAACCACGCTTATTCCAAAAAAGTATACTAGGATATACAAACTGGCTCCCTATACTTCCATCAAGTCTCCCTTGACTTGGCTTGTCAAGTAACGTTAAAACTTCTTTCTGTAACTACTGAACGGCCATATCAAACTTCGTGTCTTCTACTTCACGTCCAATAAATTTTTGTGCTAGGCTGAAGAAACAGAATTTTTACGCTATATATTTTACTAAAGCGTGGCATGCTGATGACATTCTCCGCGGATCTACCGCTTAGGAATTTTGATTCTTCGGGTGGCAGAAAACAGCTTTACAGCTCACTTCTTTTTCACGTCTGAACGAAGAAAGAAAGAATAGGTGGAGAGGGGAGATTATTAATAAGATGCTATATTGTATAGCCAAGGTGGTTGTTTTTTTGTTCGATAATGGCTACCGCCCGGAGTCAATGCGACACATCATAAGTGAGGGGTTCAAGCTCGACAAGGAAGTATCAGCTCTAAGCTTTTTAGAGGCTTTTCCCCTGAAAATAAAGGGCCGGAAAGAGTCGCTACCCGCAAATACTTACTATATATTCACTCAGGATTCAGTCTTAATTCTAATGATGTTCTGAGAAAAAAAAATGTTGATTCGAACTAAGTGGATATCACAAACGCGGAAGAAGTGCACTTAACCGAGTAAAAACAAAAATAAATTCAAGCACAGTTGTGCTGTTTCCTGCACTTCGAGTAACACCGTTGTTAAACAAAATAATGCGCAGTCTTCGTTAAAATTCAGTTGCTTTTACATAGGATAATGGTTCAAATGCAGCTGATATGCTATGCTAGCAGAGATATCGACGACTGACTCTGAGCTCATTTATGATCATTACCGGGATCATTAAAAGTAATTTCGAGGACACCACATAACTGTTCCGAAGCCTTTTCATTTCTTATTTCTTCTCCCTCGAGCAACGCTACCATAAAAAGTATTAACGCCCACCATATGTCTTTGGATACTCTTCTCTCGACAGCTTATTGTTTCAGATCCCTCTTCCGTCTGTAAATATTGGTCACGACTGGAACATAAGCATGCACGCACACAGAGAAGTCACAGAGGTATATCTAAATAACCTAAGTAAATAGCCTTCTTCAGTTGTAGACGAAAGCTCGGACAGGGTGCCATAATTTCCTGTCTCGGGTAACAAAGAGAAAATGAAAATAGAACTCTAAAGCGATAAAAGCGTGTTAACACAGATGTTTGAAAAGTAAACTTGGCGGTATATGTTTCGCCTGCACTTTATTGTGCTAATATATTCCGCTCCTTCTTTTGTTTTGTTTTTGCTTTAATGTTCTTCCTCTTGATATTCCTTATAGCTTCATTTCAGTTGCATGGCTCAAGGAATGTCACCAGAAGGATCGGGGGAATATGAAAAATGGGCTTAGCGAGGTTTCGGCGAAAGCCCCAGCCAAACATCTCCAGTAGCGCCGAGAAAAGCTGCTTAAACATGCGACGCAGTCCCCGCCCTGATGGCAGGATTCCATCCGAGGCTCAGTAGGCGCTTCAAGACTGCTACTTTCCCTCCGGAGCGGAAATATAGAACCCGCATGGAGGAGATTTTGAGGAATGTGCGTGATAAGCACAGCCAAAGTGAAATTGCATGCACGCCCACTTGATCCAATAGTGTCCATCAGGCGAACACCGAAGCAGATATTGTGAATAATTCTGAGCGACGTGTTTTTTTATGGTACAAGCGGGAAAGATTTGCTTTTTTTTGTTCTTGACGGGCATTATTTTGCAGACGCATTCGCAGCGCGAATATTTGGTGACCTCGTATAGCAAAGCTTTGCCTTCTCCTAGTCCGGATGTAACATAGATGTATGCCAAGGGGAGCAATATGCATAAAAGAGCTTTTTCAGACGCGGCAACTTGTTTTTCAAAAAATGAACGGCAGCTAGTGATTTTTGGGGTGCTTTATATTTAGGGAAGGAACCTTGCACCGTGCACTGGCAGGTACAGTTAACTTTACCGGGATCAAAGTGCTCGCCCAAAATAAGCGTGTACAGCGAACATATTAGGAAACTATAGCCCGACACCATCCATATCTGCGCCATTTCGAGTGCTTATTGCATTCCATGATCATCGTCCGGAGCCGCGGTGGCTATCAATTGAATGAATGAATGAATGAGCATCTCTTTGAATATTGCAGCACTACCATTCAAAGTGACCTGTGATAGACCATGACTGCTGATGAATAAATGAATGAATGAATGAATGAATGAATGAATGAATGAATGAATGAGCATCTCATTGAATATTGCAGCACTACCATCCAAAGTGAGCTGTGACAGACCATGACAGATGTTAGTTTGTTTAAGAGGTGTTAACTGGTAGACGCTTTTTCGTTACTACATGTGCGTTGACCTTTATTCACGAGTAGAGCGATCTTATAGCGCTTGGCGCACTCGCGTTGCCTCATAGCGAAGTATTCCCGGCGCTGTCGTACTTGCAGCTCCCATGCTACAGTGACCCCCGTCAGCCTCTCAGCGCAGCGCGCCATCCATTCCAGTTACAGGGATTTCGGACGGGCGTCGAATCTTACGTGGTCTTATTATGTTCGGGTAGTGAGGATAATGCAGTGGGAAGAATGAGCGAGCTTCACTTTGAGACTGCGGTTGTTGCTTATTTTTTTCAGCTCGCCAAAATTTGTTGAAATAATAAAAGCTGGCAAAATTAAGCGTTAGGAAGCTCCTCTTTTAAACAGTGTAGCCCAGAGATCAGCAGGCAGCACCACATAAATTGGACATGTCTTTGATTCTTGGGTATATTGTTCTTGACTTCTTGTCGGTAGTAGCCGGCACAAACTAGTTTGCCTGGGCCTAAGTACAGCCCTGAAGCATAGTGGATTCGTCCAGAAAGTATTTTGGGCCTAAAATGACGGAATAAACTCGTTAGCCGAATTACTAGGCTATGAAGCTGCACCATCCTTCCAATTTTTGTAGCCTAATGACGTGGTAAACCTGCTTAGAACATATAGAGCTCGAAAAGCATCCTTTGTAAGGAATTAAAAACATCAGTGAGTCTTGCCCACGATGGGTTTGGCATAGCAAGTTAAAAAGTTTCGAAAGAAGTCGAGCTCTCTATGCAGTAAACTTTTCGGCACATTCAAGCCTTCATATATAAGAAATAAAAATGTTTCTGGAGGAACTTGTTTTAATCTAAATACCAAAAAGGTGAAAAGCTTTTCAAATTTGTAAGCCCTAGCGGATATTGTATCCTCTAAAAAATATTTTTTTTTGTGCTATGCTACTAAACTTAATAAACCTTTAAGGCTCGGATTACAGTTCAGTATATCGCATACTGAACGTTGCCACAATAACAGGGTTTCATGTTCTCTTGCCTTCGTAACAATTTGCCAGTTCTAACACATTATCAGCCTCTTTTCATTTAGAGCAATATCAGACCCATACTTTTCACTATGGATCAATCAGATCAAATTTAATTTTTAGAACTCTGAACGAAATATTATTCGCAATTGCAGGTATGCAGCAGTTACTCTGTTGGCCCTCTTTTTGATATCAGATGAAACGCAGCTCATAAATCGAGGACATGCTATCGATAGCGATTGCAAAAAAAAACAATTTTCCTCGAAAGAAAAGTATCAAATATAAAAAAGGCGAGCCACATGAAAGACACACTAATGGCACCGACACGTCCCCTGGCATCGGCAGCCACATAGGGCCTTCCCTCGAGGCTGCATTGCCAAGGAGTTCCGGATCCTTCAATCGCAGGCACTCGGCTATCATCTGTTGTCCGAGTTCAAACACCATCTTTGCGGTTAAGGTGCAATGTTGACTAATGTGAAAAACACCGCGTAGTTTTTGTCGGCGTTCTTCACTCAACGCGTATGTAAAATCAGTATAAAGTGATAGGACATGATCACTGTAATAGCGGCACGTAAATACAAGAAAAACTGTCATTACGCGGGTGCCCCAGCGTCTTCAGCGCATTCTGATATTCGTTCCCCGCCGGTCCTTGCTTATTCTGTAGCGTCTAAAAAATAAAGAGTAAAAAAGCACGGAAGTGGAAAGTAAAAGAAAGAAAAAATACCAACGTTGTAAAATCTAGTACTTTTACAATACCAAGAACAAGCAGACTGCAGAGGTTCTGGCCTAGCTAAGAATACTGTGCACTTCAAGATAAAACCAGAAAATCTAGTAGAACAGGGGAAACTCAGAAAAACAAACTGCTCTTTAGTAGAAGGAAGGAAGGTTATATCACTCGTTCTTCCTTGCACACCAAATTTTGTCCCTTATTTTTGTTTCCCCCAGAATCTCTCATCAGTACTGATGGGCTAGAGGGGCTGGCGCTGCAGAAAGCCAGAGAAAAGCGTAGAAATTGTGGGCCGCTTGCATCGTTCCCGGCGCGTCAGTGTCCACTCTTATGCCGGCGACAATCAAGCTCTGTCCCCCGCCACCAGTATCCCCAAGCGCAGCCGCAGTCTGCACAGCAGATGCCCGTTCGCGTGTGCCTTCAAACTTCTAGTTTCTTCCTTCTGTCCTCGCTCCAGTCGCAAAAAGTTTTTACGATCACTTCAGTGCAGGAAGAACCCACATCTTCGTCTCCTTTAACGGTGTGTATGTTAGCACAAAGTGTTTGTGGTGTCTTGCTGACATCGCGTGCATAGTCCGAACAAGAACAAACGCACTCTTCGCAGACACTTAAGCGCAAGATTGACACTGCAGCTGTAGGCGATATTATAAGTTTGCAACAAAATAACACATATGAAAAAATATAAAAACGAGAAAAAAACGAAACTGAGCAAATTGCGGGCTATGCTACTTCCGGATTTTTCCATAGAAAATACTTTTGATTGTAGCATGCGTTTCCTGATCTGCACCAGCCATTACTGCGTGAGCAGAGCAGTAACCAGTATAGAACGTAGCCTACCAGCAGTGTTCACTTCCTGGACAACGATAAAAATAGAGGCAAGATATATTAGTACATGGCTTCACTCCCTCTACACGTGCAAAGGAAAGCCAGTGTACGTGGACCATACACTGTTACCATGTACCGTTGCAATCACTGCAGACCACTGTGTATATTTCGTTCGGCGCTTGTCTCTGACACACAATTTTTTTTATGGTTTTCCCTCAATTTTCATGATTTTTACAGGTGCGCAAAATTTTCCTCATTACTGCAGGTTTTTCTGGTCACTACTCACCCGGATACAAGCAGCCATGCTGAACGACAGATAGAAGTTGTAGCTAGTAGTGAGTGAAAGGATATTTTAAGATCTAATGTACACCAAACATGAAAGTGGCAAGTCCTGGAACCGATGCAATAGAAATTTGCCTTCTTGAAAAATGCAGCTCTCATGTATTTTTCAGTCTTCTCGAAATGAAAGCACAATTTCTGTATTAGATACTGTTTTGCGCTCTACTGGTGCAATAAGTGGTGCATTAATCAATGGCGTAGAAATAGAGCGTCCGCCTCGCGTGCAGAACGACCGGGGCTCGTATCCCGTTACCGCGCCATTCTCCACCGTGTTTAAAAGAAACAACTTGTCGATGAAAGGGCATAACCAGGCCTGGGGCGCGGCCTGGTCTCTGTGACCAGAAGCGACAACGCACTCCCTCACCAGAGCAGCATTTCGCCACCCTGGTGTGGTGCTTGGCCGAAACCGTCTATGAACAAACCAATTAACCCTTTCCCCTTAGTCCCCAGCTGCTCCAGAGCAAATTGACCAAGGCGGCGGTAAGACCTGTGACGCAGCGAAAGGTGCTAAGAATCTTTGGCTCCTGACACACCGCCATTGGAAACTTAACCTGTCAGCTTTTAATACTAGAACCTTAGCCAGTGAAGTTAACCTAGTAGTGCTGTTCGAGGAACTAGCGGGCATTAAATGGGATGTCATAGGACTCAATGAGGTTAAGAGTACAGACGAGGCGTATGCAGTACTAACGAGCGGGCACGTACTCTGCTATTGTGAATTAGCGGACAGAGGAGAATTAGGTATGGGATTCCTTATCAATCAGGATATTGCTGGCAACATACAGGACTTCTATTGTCTTAAGGACAAGGTGGCAGCTGCCGTAAGCAGGCTTAATAAGAGGTACAAGCTGAAAGTCGTTCACACCTACGCGCCTACATCTAGCCTTGATGACCAGGTCATTGAAAGCTTCTATGAAGTCGTGGAATCCGCAAGGAATAAAGTAAACTCATAGTGCACTCCACTGGCGAGAGACTTCAGTGCGAACGTAGCCAAGAAGCAGGCCGAAGACCAGCCGGTAGGTGGCTATGGTATGGGCTCTGGAAATAACAGGGTGTAGCTACTAGTAGACTTTGCAGACTGAAAGTATTAAAGGATCATGAATACCTTCTTCCGCAAACGATAGAACAGTTGCGTATTAGCGACTACACAATGGTAAGGTCTCGAATTAGCTCATACTTGAAGATGGGACGGAAGAAACTAGTGATCCGGAAGCCCAATAACGAGTCAGCGGTAAGAGAGAAAGTAGAGGAAATCAAGCTATCACTACAGAACAAATATTCGGATTTAACTGAGGATGACGATTTTAATGTTCAAACAATGAAGGATAATCTCACAGCTGCGGAGTGCGTAGTTGAAATATGTAGGATGGCTGGGCAGGATACCCGCAAGCTTACTCAGGAGACGAAAGATCTGATTAAGAAACACAACTGCGTGAAAGTGTGTAATCCTAGACAAATTATAACTGGTAGAGCTATCAAAGTTAATAAATAGGCGCAAGTTAGCACACAAGTTTGTGCAGCAGCCAATGTAATCAGAACTGTAATGAGAGAGACCATAGAGCACAGCAATGGGGTCATCCTGCCAGTAAAAAAACACGAAGTCAGGAAAGCCTTAGGAGCAATGTCAAGGGGCAAACGGCTGTTGAGGGTCAGGTAACAGCAGACGTGTTGAAGGACGGAGGGTAAATTGTGCTAGAAAATCTAGCCACCCTGTATACGACATTCCTTAGGACCTCAAGCATACCAGAAGCTGGGAACAACGCTAACGTTATCTTAGTTCATAAAAAAGAGACGCCAAGGACTTGAAAACTCACAGAGCGTTCAGATTACTGTCCGTTGCCTCCAAGGTATTTCGTAAGGTAATCGCTAATAGAGCCAGGAGAACCTTAGACTCCAAACAACTAAAATGATCAGGCAGGATACTCATCAATAGCCCATATTCATACTGCCAATCAAGTGATAGATAAATTCGCAGAATATAGCCAGCCCCTATATAAAGCCTTCACTGATTAAGAGAAAGCCTATGACTCAGTGGAAACCTCAGCAGTCATGGCATTAGAGAATCAGGGTGTAGAAGAGTCTTTTGTGAAAATACAGGAAGATATCTATAACCACTGGACAGCTCCCATAGTCTTTGATAAAGTCGGCAATAAAATTTCAATAAGAAATGATGTCAGGCGGGGAGACACGATCTCGACAACGCAATTGACCGCCTGTTTACAGGAGGTATTCCGAGGCCTGGTCTGGAAACAGGTGAGGATAAGAGTTAATTGAATTGAATTGAAGTTTATTTCCGAACATTTATACAGAGCATATTTGAAACAACATCTGGATCCCTAGATAAAGCAAGCTCGTATCCATGCAAAACGTATCAATTGAAAATAAGTAAGAATACCTAAGTAATCTGCAATTTGCTGATGACATTCCCTGGGTAAGTCAGTCAGGAGATTAACTGCAAAGCATGATCAAACAGTTAGACAGGCAGAGTGTAACGGTCGGCCCGCTCTGGAATATTTTGCGTTTTCTAATTTTCTTTTTCTTCGTGATACTGGAGACACTTTAAAGTGGCTGTGAAGGGGGCTCTAATAATGTTGCGGCATGCATCGGATATTGAAGCACGCCGCTTCACGCATAGTGCCCAGCATAGATTTTTTTAATGCGCTTTGTATAATCTGAGTTATCTGTAGTTAAAATTTGAATTTCAGCGTCTTCGCGCCTTTCCCTCTCCTCTCGTCACTTTTTGCAGGCTGGAAGGTAGGCGCTCCTTCGCCGACGCCCCCTCTGGGAGCGGAGCTTCCCAACCCGCCGGAGCTAAGCGGTTTATTGGCCGCAGCCACGGTAGCTGCCTGACGTCTGAAAGAATCTAACCAATGGCCATCTCTCACCTTCTCTACGCAGATGCGGGGGACGGAGGAGGGTACGAGCATGAAAAAGTCGCCGGGAAGGGCTCGCCAGATTTGACGCGTGATTGCGAGTCATCTGCTGCGTGTAAAAGAGTATTATTTGGCACTGGTTTTCATGGCAACACAGTGCAGTGATTAAGTGAGTTAATGTGCTCTCCTCGAAAGGCGTTTCAGAGCTCCCTTTAGCATGTGGAGCGAGGGAAGCATGTTCAAACCTATACTTGCCTCACTGAAACGGTCGTGAAATGTTTTACAGTTTCATCTAGGCAAAGCCTTCGAGTGGTGAGAAGGAGAATAATGAGAGGGGGCGTTTGCGGTTGCTCTTGTGTCGTGGGCATGCTCTATGTAAGAGGCGGAGGACATGCCTTAATTCTGACTCAGAGCGCAGTATCCAATACACGGCACCGAGAGCGATCACCACACGAATGTTTCTACCACTTTTTAGTTTCTCTTCCACGTTCTCAGAGGAGCGAAAGCCGGACGACGATGACCAATGCCGGAGCTCGGTAAGGACGTCTAGCAATAAACAAGAAGGAAAATATCGGCTATGAGGAGAAGTGATCACGCCTCGCGCTCAGCGCTCTAGGCGCAGAACATCTTGAAGAAAACAGGTCGCTGCTCCGGGGAATGTTTACAGCCCTAAATGAAAAATGTGGAATGGCGGCAGGATTCTGGAGAATGTCGAACTTTGAGTTGTCGGCAAGAGCCTTACAGGGCAGACACCTCTAATTTTTGAGAAAGGCCAGAGCTCCACGACGCTTAGGTTTCTATAGAGTGGGAACTGGAAAATGGAAAGGCATAGAAAGTTGTCATAAAGACGTCTTTATTGCGTGACAGAAATATAAAGGCTGGGGTTCGAAAATTATGCAACCGCCGGAATTTGGAGTAGCCTGTGCTTGGGAGATTTCGGCGTTCTTTGTGAGCGCCCGTCAGGGTCTGAAAAAAATAAAATAACAATGCTCGAACTTGAAGGCAAGCCACGACGATCACTCGTTATTTTTTTCGCTACAGGTTGCGGAATTAGCCAATTCTGTAGGCATCACAACACTTTTGTCTTTTTTTGCGTGCTCGCAAACTTTTATGCTTCCGGGCGAAATGAGGGGCGGGAAATACGGCAATGCCAACTGCGCTCTTATAGACTTCGCTTAAAGGAACATGATTTTAAGCAGAAGAATACAGCATTTAATATTACCCTCATGGCACTCTTGAGTTGCTGTTAGAAAAGCACCGTGAAGCTTCTCGAATGTTTGATGTTAGGAAAAAGAAAATTTGGGCGACAATTTTTTAATTTATGAAAAGACGGAAAAACAGTTCTGCATCAATATACTTAATATGCTGTCTGATTACACGCCCAGCAAAATTAATGCAATGAGATCAATTTGGAAATACAACATTGCTTTGTTCACTTTCTTATTCTAAGTAACATGCAGCTGCTTAACTACTGACACTGTTTAGTACGCACCTTGCAGCGTGTAGAATAACAGTGTGCAGCAGCTGTTTTTTTTTTGCAGAATTCCATATTAATGCAGGCAGCGACGAGAACTACATGCACGGGGATCGCTAAAAAAGCTTGAGTTAATCTCGATTGAAAGAACCTATACAGTAACACATTCAAAGGTTTTGCAGGGAGAGCTTTTAAAAGACGATACCCTGCGTTTGGCGCCGTAGTAGTCTTCGGCGGAACCGGATAGTGGTAAATTAACAGAGGAAGGTGGCAGAGGAGAAGGGTTACGTTGGAAGAAAGGCGGTATGGCGACAGCGGAGGAATGCGCTGATGGAGGGTGGCTTCCATTGGAAGAACCCTCGAGTATGTGTCGTAAACTAAAAAGAGTTCTCTACAACTATAGATGTGGTCAACCACTCCGATGCTCTAGAGGTATGGGAGAGAGACAAAATACCACAACAGCTATCGCTGAATCGTTGTTTATAGTACAGAGTGGTAGCCATCCTGTGAGTATTTTTTTCTGCAAAGTCTGGCAAAAATCAACTAAATATTCATGCTGCTAGCACCTCAGCGACTATCACTTAACGATGTGATAGTGTTAAGGGTTCTACGTCACTGTAAAAAATGCGGGAAACTTAAGCTTCCTCTTTAAGAGCAGAACGTGATTGCGTTACACTATGTAAACCCGACCACGGCGGCTGCGTTTTTATGGAGGCAAAACTCTAAGGCACCCGTAAGCTGTGCGATGTCCGTGCACTTTAAAGATCCCCAGGTGGTCAAAATTATTCCGGAGCCCTCCACTACGGGCACCTCTTCCTTTCATCTTTCACTCCCTCCTTTGTCCCTTCCCTTACGGCGCGGTTCAGGTGTCCAACGATATTGAGGCAGATACTGCGCCATTTCCTTTCCCCAAAAACCAATTACACTCTTGAAATTGAAATTGAAATTGAAAGTTAAATTGAAATTGAAAGTTAAATTTAGGTTGAAATTGTAATTGTAATTGAATTGAAATTTAAATTGAAAGTTAAATTGAAATTGAAAGTTAAATTGAAATTGAAAGTTAAGTTGAAAGTTAAGTTGAAATTTAAGTTGAAAGCTAAGTTAAAAGCTAAGTTGAAAGCTAAGTTGAAAGCTAAGTTGAAAGCTAAGTTGAAAGTTAAGTTGAAAGTTAAGTTGAAAGTTAAGTTGAAAGCTAAGTTGAAAGTTAAGTTGAAATTTAAGTTGAAAGTTAAGTTGAAAGTTATGTTGAAAGTTATGTTGAAAGTTATGTTGAAAGTTATGTTGAAATTGAAATTGAAATTGAAATTGAAAGTTAAACATAAAATTGAAAGTTAAATTGAAATTGAAAGTTAAATTTAGGTTGAAAGTTAAATTTAGGTTGAAAGTTAAATTTAGGTTGAAATTTGTGTTGAAATTTAAGTTGAAATTTAAGTTGAAAGTTAAGTTGAAAGTTAAGTTGAAAGTTAAGTTGAAAGTTAAGTTGAAATTTAAGCTGAAATTTAAGTTGAAATTTAAGTTGAAAGTTAAGTTGAAAGTTAAGTTGAAAGTTATGTTGAAAGTTAAGTTGAAAGTTAAGTTGAAAGTTAAGTTGAAAGTTAAGTTGAGAGTTAAGTTGAGAGTTAATTTGAGAGTTAATTTGAGAGTTAAGTTGAAAGTTAAGTTGAAAGTTAAGTTGAAAGTTAAGTTGAAAGTTAAGTTGAAAGTTAAGTTGAAAGTTATGTTGAAAGTTATGTTGAAAGTTATGTTGAAAGTTTTGTGGAAAGTTTTGTGGAAAGTTTTGTTGAAAGTTTTGTTGAAAGTTTTGTTGAAAGTTATGTTGAAAGTTATGTTGAAAGTTAAATTGAAAGCTAAATTGAAAGTTAAATTGAAAGTTAAATTGAAAGTTTAATTGAAAGTTAAATTGAAAGTTAAATCGAAAGTTAAATTGAAAGTTAAATTGAAATTTTTTTTGTTTATTTCTCATTTGGGCAACATACAGGTATTGCCCACGAGGCAAGACAAAAGGAGGTGCTAAACCTCCTGACTGGGTCTTGTCCTCGCTTGGGTACAGCAGCAGGAGCGGTATTGCATTACACAACAAAAAAGGTTGTCCTTGCCATCACTTACACAACAGACGCATCATAAACAGTTCTTGTAAATATATACAGATAATAAAATAATAATACACACTAAATCATACAAAAATATTACAGAAATGCAATACATTAGGGTTGTTCCATCCGACATAATATTACACCAAACGGAACCAGAAGTAAGCATTTGGTCGTCTAGGACACAACGTTAAACAAAAAGAAAGACGAACAGATGCGTTTAAAACCCCTGGGCGTGGAACTAGTTTTAGCGGCATCTATTACAAACGGATGAGAATTACACATCAACAGGATTTGGTGCTCAATTGATTGTGTTCCGTAGTTAGTACGAGGCCTATTTACCACAACAGAAGTCTGACGCAAGCTGTAACCAGTAGATCTATTTTGGTACGTGTTAAAAAAATTAATGTAATTTGATTTTATTTCGTTATAAATAAACACACATATTTTGAGTTCATACATGGTTTTCACAGGGATCATTCGAGACTGTGTATTTGCCGAGCAACTATTTGTGTTGTTTCCTGCAGGTAAAAGAAACCGAGCTGCACGCGACTGCAGGGCTGATATTTTTTCTAAGTCAGTTTTGTTACAAGTACCCCAGATAAGAAGACAATAACTGATGCGAGAATGGATAAGAGAGAAATAAAACTGTCTTTTCAGCCAGCAAGGTATACGATCTCGAAGCCGGGAAAGCATACCAATAGCTCTCGCTATCTTGACACGGGTGTGGTCTATGTGGTCGCTCCAGCCTAGGCTGTGATGGAATTTAACTCCTAGAAAGGAATGGGAGCTGACACGCTCAAGGTAGCAAGAGCCGTAACGAAGCTTAAAATCGTAATCAATTGGCTTGTTTTTTGCACAAAAAAGCATAAATTTAGTTTTTCTCTCGTTGAGTTCAAGAATATTTAGGTTTGGCCATACACTAAGATATAATAGCCACGTGTTAGCAGTGTTTTCAAGTTCTTTAAGATTTGTTCCAGAGAAGAATACATTCGTATCGTCTGCATATAATACTATATCATCAGTTTGAGGAATGTCTTATCCTTGTGTTTTATGCGCTTGAAAAGGTCATTCGTAATGCATTCTTTTCTTGCTTTCTTGTGCCGAACAATTGTTGTGAGTGGGAAAGCAGCATCGTAACAAATTTGTAATTCGGACATAAAAATATCGTAGGATACAGATGGATCGGGTTCCTTATATATGTTCGCCCAGTTCAAGTTTTCAACAAGTGAATGAAAGGTCTTTTTACCGCCGTCATTGATGATACGGATAGTATTATTTGTGCACTGTGTACGCGTGGCGATCGGTAATGCTACAAAAATTGGTAGATGATCGCTCAATCCTGAACAAAGTACACCGGAGCAACTAGCAGACTTTGAAAAATCTGTGAAACATAAGTCGATCAGCGTACTTGTATTCGATGTGACTCTTGTAGGCTGTTCAATGACGTTCTCACAACCATTTTGAAGCATAATTTCAAGAAGTTGAACTTCAGCAGGGTTATTAGAGTTAATATCGATATTAAAGTCCCCTATGATCTCTATATGCCTCTTCCGGGAATTGACAAAATCCATGAGTGATTCAATGTAGTTTAAAAAGATTGACAGCGTGCCCTGGGGCGGTCGGTAAATGCATACGATGGCAATGTTTTTGCACATGATGGCAACAGTTTCAAAGTCGTCACACATGCAAGTAAAGTCGTCTATGGTATCATAGTGAAAACAGTCGCGGATAAATAGGGACACCCCTCCACCACGTTTTTGCTCACGATAAACTGAAACGTGACTGTACCCGGAAGAATTCGTAACATCAGTGACACTTTAGAACCATGTTTCTGAAAAAGCCAAGAAATCAAAGGAACACTGTAGTTGTGAGAGGTATGTACCGACGTCATCTTGTTTGTTCCTCAGACTCTGTGTATTTAAATGAAAAAAAGAAAGCCCCTTTTCAAGAAAATACTTGTTACTTTTCACCAGATCATTGAACGAAGTTGTCGTGTGGTACGCCATCTTGATTTTTTGAAATCAAAATACCTGTCGTCACTGATCTAAACAATTTTGCTCAGGTCATTTTCGGTTGCAATCCTGATAGCACTTGATTTTGCTTGTTTTCTTACAAACACTTCACCCTCAGAAGTCCACATGAATTTGTAGTCATTTTCCTTTGCCCTTATCTTCGCCAGCCATAGCAATCGCCTGTTCATTGCTGTGAATTTTTCATAGAAGCTGATGTGGGTCAAATTTTCTTGGGCGCACTTGCATGCTTCCACTTCCACTTCCACTTCCACTTCCACTAAAGCGGAGGCATGCTGATGACATTCTCCGCGGATCTACCGCTTAGGAATTTTGATTCTTCGGGTGGCAGAAAACAGCTTTACAGCTCACTTCTTTTTCACGTCTGAACGAAGAAAGAAAGAATAGGTGGAGAGGGGAGATTATTAATTAGATGCTATATTGTATAGCCAAGGTGGTTGTTTTTTTGTTCGATAATGGCTACCGCCCGGAGTCAATGCGACACATCATAAGTGAGGGGTTCAAGCTCGACAAGGAAGTATCAGCTCTAAGCTTTTTAGAGGCTTTTCCCCTGAAAATAAAGGGCCGGAAAGAGTCGCTACCCGCAAATACTTACTATATATTCACTCAGGATTCAGTCTTAATTCTATAGATGTTCTGAGAAAAAAAAATGTTGATTCGAACTGAGTGGATATCACAAACGCGGAAGAAGTGCACTTAACCGAGTAAAAACAAAAATAAATTCAAGCACAGTTGTGCTGTTTCCTGCACTTCGAGTAACACCGTTGTTAAACAAAATAATGCGCAGTCTTCGTTAAAATTCAGTTGCTTTTACATAGGATAATGGTTCAAATGCAGCTGATATGCTATGCTAGCAGAGATATCGACGACTGACTCTGAGCTCATTTATGATCATTACCGGGATCATTAAAAGTAATTTCGAGGACAGCACATAACTGTTCCGAAGCCTTTTCATTTCTTATTTCTTCTCCCTCGAGCAACGCTACCATAAAAAGTATTAACGCCCACCATATGTCTTTGGATACTGTTCTCTCGACAGCTTATTGTTTCAGATCCCTCTTCCGTCTGTAAATATTGGTCACGACTGGAACATAAGCATGCACGCACACAGAGAAGTCACAGAGGTATATCTAAATAACCTAAGTAAATAGCCTTCTTCAGTTGTAGACGAAAGCTCGGACAGGGTGCCATAATTTCCTGTCTCGGGTAACAAAGAGAAAATGAAAATAGAACTCTAAAGCGATAAAAGCGTGTTAACACAGATGTTTGAAAAGTAAACTTGGCGGTATATGTTTCGCCTGCACTTTATTGTGCTAATATATTCCGCTCCTTCTTTTGTTTTGTTTTTGCTTTAATGTTCTTCCTCTTGATATTCCTTATAGCTTCATTTCAGTTGCATGGCTCAAGGAATGTCACCAGAAGGATCGGGGGAATATGAAAAATGGGCTTAGCGAGGTTTCGGCGAAAGCCCCAGCCAAACATCTCCAGTAGCGCCGAGAAAAGCTGCTTAAACATGCGACGCAGTCCCCGCCCTGATGGCAGGATTCCATCCGAGGCTCAGTAGGCGCTTCAAGACTGCTACTTTCCCTCCGGAGCGGAAATATAGAACCCGCATGGAGGAGATTTTGAGGAATGTGCGTGATAAGCACAGCCAAAGTGAAATTGCATGCACGCCCACTTGATCCAATAGTGTCCATCAGGCGAACACCGAAGCAGATATTGTGAATAATTCTGAGCGACGTGTTTTTTTATGGTACAAGCGGGAAAGGTTTGGTTTTTTTTTGTTCTTGACGGGCATTATTTTGCAGACGCATTCGCAGCGCGAATATTTGGTGACCTCGTATAGCAAAGCTTTGCCTTCTCCTAGTCCGGATGTAACATAGATGTATGCCAAGGGGAGCAATATGCATAAAAGAGCTTTTTCAGACGCGGCAACTTGTTTTTCAAAAAATGAACGGCAGCTAGTGATTTTTGGGGTGCTTTATATTTAGGGAAGGAACCTTGCACCGTGCACTGGCAGGTACAGTTAACTTTACCGGGATCAAAGTGCTCGCCCAAAATAAGCGTGTACAGCGAACATATTAGGAAACTATAGCCCGACACCATCCATATCTGCGCCATTTCGAGTGCTTATTGCATTCCATGATCATCGTCCGGAGCCGCGGTGGCTATCAATTGAATGAATGAATGAATGAGCATCTCTTTGAATATTGCAGCACTACCATTCAAAGTGACCTGTGATAGACCATGACTGCTGATGAATGAATGAATGAATGAATGAATGAATGAATGAATGAATGAGCATCTCATTGAATATTGCAGCACTACCATCCAAAGTGAGCTGTGACAGACCATGACAGATGTTAGTTTGTTTAAGAGGTGTTAACTGGTAGACGCTTTTTCGTTACTACATGTGCGTTGACCTTTATTCACGAGTAGAGCGATCTTATAGCGCTTGGCGCACTCGCGTTGCCTCATAGCGAAGTATTCCCGGCGCTGTCGTACTTGCAGCTCCCATGCTACAGTGACCCCCGTCAGCCTCTCAGCGCAGCGCGCCATCCATTCCAGTTACAGGGATTTCGGACGGGCGTCGAATCTTACGTGGTCTTATTATGTTCGGGTAGTGAGGATAATGCAGTGGGAAGAATGAGCGAGCTTCACTTTGAGACTGCGGTTGTTGCTTATTTTTTTCAGCTCGCCAAAATTTGTTGAAATAATAAAAGCTGGCAAAATTAAGCGTTAGGAAGCTCCTCTTTTAAACAGTGTAGCCCAGAGATCAGCAGGCAGCACCACATAAATTGGACATGTCTTTGATTCTTGGGTATATTGTTCTTGACTTCTTGTCGGTAGTAGCCGGCACAAACTAGTTTGCCTGGGCCTAAGTACAGCCCTGAAGCATAGTGGATTCGTCCAGAAAGTATTTTGGGCCTAAAATGACGGAATAAACTCGTTAGCCGAATTACTAGGCTATGAAGCTGCACCATCCTTCCAATTTTTGTAGCCTAATGACGTGGTAAACCTGCTTAGAACATATAGAGCTCGAAAAGCATCCTTTGTAAGGAATTAAAAACATCAGTGAGTCTTGCCCACGATGGGTTTGGCATAGCAAGTTAAAAAGTTTCGAAAGAAGTCGAGCTCTCTATGCAGTAAACTTTTCGGCACATTCAAGCCTTCATATATAAGAAATAAAAATGTTTCTGGAGGAACTTGTTTTAATCTAAATACCAAAAAGGTGAAAAGCTTTTCAAATTTGTAAGCCCTAGCGGATATTGTATCCTCTAAAAAATATTTTTTTTTGTGCTACGCTACTAAACTTAATAAACCTTTAAGGCTCGGATTACAGTTCAGTATATCGCATACTGAACGTTGCCACAATAACAGGGTTTCATGTTCTCTTGCCTTCGTAACAATTTGCCAGTTCTAACACATTATCAGCCTCTTTTCATTTAGAGCAATATCAGACCCATACTTTTCACTATGGATCAATCAGATCAAATTTAATTTTTAGAACTCTGAACGAAATATTATTCGCAATTGCAGGTATGCAGCAGTTACTCTGTTGGCCCTCTTTTTGATATCAGATGAAACGCAGCTCATAAATCGAGGACATGCTATCGATAGCGATTGCAAAAAAAAACAATTTTCCTCGAAAGAAAAGTATCAAATATAAAAAAGGCGAGCCACATGAAAGACACACTAATGGCACCGACACGTCCCCTGGCATCGGCAGCCACATAGGGCCTTCCCTCGAGGCTACATTGCCAAGGAGTTCCGGATCCTTCAATCGCAGGCACTCGGCTATCATCTGTTGTCCGAGTTCAAACACCATCTTTGCGGTTAAGGTGCAATGTTGACTAATGTGAAAAACACCGCGTAGTTTTTGTCGGCGTTCTTCACTCAACGCGTATGTAAAATCAGTATAAAGTGATAGGACATGATCACTGTAATAGCGGCACGTAAATACAAGAAAAACTGTCATTACGCGGGTGCCCCAGCGTCTTCAGCGCATTCTGATATTCGTTCCCCGCCGGTCCTTGCTTATTCTGTAGCGTCTAAAAAATAAAGAGTAAAAAAGCACGGAAGTGGAAAGTAAAAGAAAGAAAAAATACCAACGTTGTAAAATCTAGTACATTTACAATACCAAGAACAAGCAGACTGCAGAGGTTCTGGCCTAGCTAAGAATACTGTGCACTTCAAGATAAAACCAGAAAATCTAGTAGAACAGGGGAAACTCAGAAAAACAAACTGCTCTTTAGTAGAAGGAAGGAAGGTTATATCACTCGTTCTTCCTTGCACACCAAATTTTGTCCCTTATTTTTGTTTCCCCCAGAATCTCTCATCAGTACTGATGGGCTAGAGGGGCTGGCGCTGCAGAAAGCCAGAGAAAAGCGTAGAAATTGTGGGCCGCTTGCATCGTTCCCGGCGCGTCAGTGTCCACTCTTATGCCGGCGACAATCAAGCTCTGTCCCCCGCCACCAGTATCCCCAAGCGCAGCCGCAGTCTGCACAGCAGATGCCCGTTCGCGTGTGCCTTCAAACTTCTAGTTTCTTCTTTCTGTCCTCGCTCCAGTCGCAAAAAGTTTTTACGATCACTTCAGTGCAGGAAGAACCCACATCTTCGTCTCCTTTAACGGTGTGTATGTTAGCACAAAGTGTTTGTGGTGTCTTGCTGACATCGCGTGCATAGTCCGAACAAGAACAAACGCACTCTTCGCAGACACTTAAGCGCAAGATTGACACTGCAGCTGTAGGCGATATTATAAGTTTGCAACAAAATAACACATATGAAAAAATATAAAAACGAGAAAAAAACGAAACTGAGCAAATTGCGGGCTATGCTGCTTCCGGATTTTTCCATAGAAAATACTTTTGATTGTAGCATGCGTTTCCTGATCTGCACCAGCCATAACTGCGTGAGCAGAGCAGTAACCAGTATAGAACGTAGCCTACCAGCAGTGTTCACTTCCTGGACAACGATAAAAATAGAGGCAAGATATATTAGTACATGGCTTCACTCCCTCTACACGTGCAAAGGAAAGCCAGTGTACGTGGACCATACACTGTTACCATGTACCGTTGCAATCACTGCAGACCACTGTGTATATTTCGTTCGGCGCTTGTCTCTGACACACAATTTTTTTTATGGTTTTCCCTCAATTTTCATGATTTTTACAGGTGCGCGAAATTTTCCTCATTACTGCAGGTTTTTCTGGTCACTACTCACCCGGATACAGGCAGCCATGCTGAACGACAGATAGAAGTTGTAGCTAGTAGTGAGTGAACGGATATTTTAAGATCTAATGTACACCAAACATGAAAGTGGCAAGTCCTGGAACCGATGCAATAGAAATTTGCCTTCTTGAAAAATGCAGCTCTCATGTATTTTTCAGTCTTCTCGAAATGAAAGCACAATTTCTGTATTAGATACTGTTTTGCGCTCTACTGGTGCAATAAGTGGTGCATTCATCAATGGCGTAGAAATAGAGCGTCCGCCTCGCGTGCAGAACGACCGGGGCTCGTATCCCGTTACCGCGCCATTCTCCACCGTGTTTAAAAGAAACAACTTGTCGATGAAAGGGCATAACCAGGCCTGGGGCGCGGCCTGGTCTCTGTGACCAGAAGCGACAACGCACTCCCTCACCAGAGCAGCATTTCGCCACCCTGGTGCGGTGCTTGGCCGAAACCGTCTATGAACAAACCAATTAACCCTTTCCCCTTAGTCCCCAGCTGCTCCAGAGCAAATTGACCAAGGCGGCGGTAAGACCTGTGACGCAGCGAAAGGTGCTAAGAATCTTTGGCTCCTGACACACCGCCATTGGAAACTTAACCTGTCAGCTTTTAATACTAGAACCTTAGCCAGTGAAGTTAACCTAGTAGTGCTGTTCGAGGAACTAGCGGGCATTAAATGGGATGTCATAGGACTCAATGAGGTTAGGAGTACAGACGAGGCGTATGCAGTACTAACGAGCGGGCACGTACTCTGCTATTGTGAATTAGCGGACAGAGGAGAATTAGGTATGGGATTCCTTATCAATCAGGATATTGCTGGCAACATACAGGACTTCTAGTGTCTTAAGGACAAGGTGGCAGCTGCCGTAAGCAGGCTTAATAAGAGGTACAAGCTGAAAGTCGTTCACACCTACGCGCCTACATCTAGCCTTGATGACCAGGTCATTGAAAGCTTCTATGAAGTCGTGGAATCCGCAAGGAATAAAGTAAACTCATAGTGCACTCCACTGGCGAGAGACTTCAGTGCGAACGTAGCCAAGAAGCAGGCCGAAGACCAGCCGGTAGGTGGCTATGGTATGGGCTCTGGAAATAACAGGGTGTAGCTACTAGTAGACTTTGCAGACTGAAAGAATTAAAGGATCATGAATACCTTCTTCCGCAAACGATAGAACAGTTGCGTATTAGCGACTACACAATGGTAAGGTCTCGAATTAGCTCATACTTGAAGATGGGACGGAAGAAACTAGTGATCCGGAAGCCCATTATCGAGTCAGCGGTAAGAGAGAAAGTATAGGAAATCAAGCTATCACTACAGAACAAATATTCGGATTTAACTGAGGATGACGATTTTAATGTTCAAACAATGAAGGATAATCTCACAGCTGCGGAGTGCGTAGTTGAAATATGTAGGATGGCTGGGCAGGATACCCGCAAGCTTACTCAGGAGACGAAAGATCTGATTAAGAAACACAACTGCGTGAAAGTGTGTAATCCTAGACAAATTATAACTGGTAGAGCTATCAAAGTTAATAAATAGGCGCAAGTTAGCACACAAGTTTGTGCAGCAGCCAATGTAATCAGAACTGTAATGAGAGAGACCATAGAGCACAGCAATGGGGGCATCCTGCCAGTAAAAAAACACGAAGTCAGGAAAGCCTTAGGAGCAATGTCAAGGGGCAAACGGCTGTTGAGGGTCAGGTAACAGCAGACGTGTTGAAGGACGGAGGGGAAATTGTGCTAGAAAATCTAGCCACCCTGTATACGACATTCCTTAGGACCTCAAGCATACCAGAAGCTGGGAACAACGCTAACGTTATCTTAGTTCATAAAAAAGAGACGCCAAGGACTTGAAAACTCACAGAGCGTTCAGATTACTGTCCGTTGCCTCCAAGGTATTTCGTAAGGTAATCGCTAATAGAGCCAGGAGAACCTTAGACTCCAAACAACTAAAATGATCAGGCAGGATACTCATCAATAGCCCATATTCATACTGACAATCAAGTGATAGATAAATGCGCAGAATATAGCCAGCCCCTATATAAAGCCTTCACTGATTAAGAGAAAGCCTATGACTCAGTGGAAACCTCAGCAGTCATGGCATTAGAGAATCAGGGTGTAGAAGAGTCTTATGTGAAAATACAGGAAGATATCTATAACCACTGGACAGCTGCCATAGTCCTCGATAAAGTCGGCAATAAAATTTCAATAAGAAATGATGTCAGGCGGGGAGACACGATCTCGACAACACAATTGACCGCCTGTTTACAGGAGGTATTCCGAGGCCTGGTCTGGAAACAGGTGAGGATAAGAGTTAATTGAATTGAATTGAAGTTTATTTCCGAACATTTATACAGAGCATATTTGAAACAACATCTGGATCCCTAGATAAAGCAAGCTCGTATCCATGCAAAACGTATCAATTGAAACTAAGTAAGAATACCTAAGTAATCTGCAATTTGCTGATGACATTCCCTGGGTAAGTCAGTCAGGAGATTAACTGCAAAGCATGATCAAACAGTTAGACAGGCAGAGTGTAACGGTCGGCCCGCTCTGGAATATTTTGCGTTTTCTAATTTTCTTTTTCTTCGTGATACTGGAGACACTTTAAAGTGGCTGTGAAGGGGGCTCTAATAATGTTGCGGCATGCATCGGATATTGAAGCACGCCGCTTCACGCATAGTGCCCAGCATAGATTTTTTTAATGCGCTTTGTATAATCTGAGTTATCTGTAGTTAAAATTTGAATTTCAGCGTCTTCGCGCCTTTCCCTCTCCTCTCGTCACTTTTTGCAGGTTGGAAGGTAGGCGCTCCTTCGCCGACGCCCCCTCTGGGAGCGGAGCTTCACAACCCGCCGGAGCTAAGCGGTTTATTGGCCGCAGCCACGGTAGCTGCCTGACGTCTGAAAGAATCTAACCAATGGCCATCTCTCACCTTCTCTACGCAGATGCGGGGGACGGAGGAGGGTACGAGCATGAAAAAGTCGCCGGGAAGGGCTCGCCAGATTTGACGCGTGATTGCGAGTCATCTGCTGCGTGTAAAAGAGTATTATTTGGCACTGGTTTTCATGGCAACACAGTGCAGTGATTAAGTGAGTTAATGTGCTCTCCTCGAAAGGCGTTTCAGAGCTCCCTTTAGCATGTGGAGCGAGGGAAGCATGTTCAAACCTATACTTGCCTCACTGAAACGGTCGTGAAATGTTTTACAGTTTCATCTATGCAAAGCCTTCGAGTGGTGAGAAGGAGAATAATGAGAGGGGGCGTTTGCGGTTGCTCTTGTGTCGTGGGCATGCTCTATGTAAGAGGCGGAGGACATGCCTTAATTCTGACTCAGAGCGCAGTATCCAATACACGGCACCGAGAGCGATCACCACACGAATGTTTCTACCACTTTTTAGTTTCTCTTCCACGTTCTCAGAGGAGCGAAAGCCGGACGACGATGACCAATGCCGGAGCTCGGTAAGGACGTCTAGCAATAAACAAGAAGGAAAATATCGGCTATGAGGAGAAGTGATCACGCCTCGCGCTCAGCGCTCTAGGCGCAGAACATCTTGAAGAAAACAGGTCGCTGCTCCGGGGAATGTTTACAGCCCTAAATGAAAAAATGTGGAATGGCGGCAGGATTCTGGAGAATGTCGAACTTTGAGTTGTCGGCAAGAGCCTTACAGGGCAGACACCTCTAATTTTTGAGAAACGCTTAGGTTTCTATAGAGTGGGAACTGGAAAATGGAAAGGCATAGAAAGTTGTCATAGAGACGTCTTTATTGCGTGACAGAAATATAAAGGCTGGGGTTCGAAAATTATGCAACCGCCGGAATTTGGAGTAGCCTGTGCTTGGGAGATTTCGGCGTTCTTTGTGAGCGCCCGTCAGGGTCTGAAAAAAATAAAATAACAATGCTCGAACTTGAAGGCAAGCCACGACGATCACTCGTTATTTTTTTCGCTACAGGTTGCGGAATTAGCCAATTCTGTAGGCATCACAACACTTTTGTCTTTTTTTGCGTGCTCGCAAACTTTTATGCTTCCGGGCGAAATGAGGGGCGGGAAATACGGCAATGCCAACTGCGCTCTTATAGACTTCGCTTAAAGGAACATGATTTTAAGCAGAAGAATACAGCATTTAATATTACCCTCATGGCACTCTTGAGTTGCTGTTAGAAAAGCACCGTGAAGCTTCTCGAATGATTGATGTTAGGAAAAAGAAAATTTGGGCGACAATTTTTTATTTATGAAAAGACGGAAAAACAGTTCTGCATCAATATACTTAATATGCTGTCTGATTACACGCCCAGCAAAATTAATGCAATGAGATCAATTTGGAAATACAACATTGCTTTGTTCACTTTCTTATTCTAAGTAACATGCAGCTGCTTAACTACTGACACTGTTTAGTACGCACCTTGCAGCGTGTAGAATAACAGTGTGCAGCAGCTGTTTTTTTTTGCAGAATTCCATATTATTGCAGGCAGCGACGAGAACTACATGCACGGGGATCGCTAAAAAAGCTTGAGTTAATCTCGATTGAAAGAACCTATACAGTAACACATTCAAAGGTTTTGCAGGGAGAGATTTTAAAAGACGATACCCTGCGTTTGGCGCCGTAGTAGTCTTCGGCGGAACCGGATAGTGGTAAATTAACAGAGGAAGGTGGCAGAGGAGAAGGGTTACGTTGGAAGAAAGGCGGTATGGCGACAGCGGAGGAATGCGCTGATGGAGGGTGGCTTCCATTGGAAGAACCCTCGAGTATGTGTCGTAAACTAAAAAGAGTTCTCTACAACTATAGATGTGGTCAACCACTCCGATGCTCTAGAGGTATGGGAGAGAGACAAAATACCACAACAGCTATCGCTGAATCGTTCCTTATAGTACAGAGTGGTAGCCATCCTGTGAGTATTTTTTTCTGCAAAGTCTGGCAAAAATCAACTAAATATTCATGCTGCTAGCACCTCAGCGACTATCACTTAACGATGTGATAGTGTTAAGGGTTCTACGTCACTGTAAAAAATGCGGGAAACTTAAGCTTCCTCTTTAAGAGCAGAACGTGATTGCGTTACACTATGTAAACCCGACCACGGCGGCTGCGTTTTTATGGAGGCAAAACTCTAAGGCACCCGTAAGCTGTGCGATGTCCGTGCACTTTAAAGATCCCCAGGTGGTCAAAATTATTCCGGAGCCCTCCACTACGGGCACCTCTTCCTTTCATCTTTCACTCCCTCCTTTGTCCCTTCCCTTACGGCGCGGTTCAGGTGTCCAACGATATTGAGGCAGATACTGCGCCATTTCCTTTCCCCAAAAACCAATTACACTCTTGAAATTGAAATTGAAATTGAAAGTTAAATTGAAATTGAAAGTTAAATTTAGGTTGAAATTGTAATTGTAATTGTAATTGAAATTTAAATTGAAAGTTAAATTGAAATTGAAAGTTAAATTGAAATTGAAAGTTAAGTTGAAAGTTAAGTTGAAATTTAAGTTGAAAGCTAAGTTAAAAGCTAAGTTGAAAGCTAAGTTGAAAGCTAAGTTGAAAGCTAAGTTGAAAGTTAAGTTGAAAGTTAAGTTGAAAGTTAAGTTGAAAGCTAAGTTGAAAGTTAAGTTGAAATTTAAGTTGAAAGTTAAGTTGAAAGTTATGTTGAAAGTTATGTTGAAAGTTATGTTGAAAGTTATGTTGAAATTGAAATTGAAATTGAAATTGAAAGTTAAACATAAAATTGAAAGTTAAATTGAAATTGAAAGTTAAATTTAGGTTGAAAGTTAAATTTAGGTTGAAAGTTAAATTTAGGTTGAAATTTAAGTTGAAATTTAAGTTGAAATTTAAGTTGAAAGTTAAGTTGAAAGTTAAGTTGAAAGTTAGGTTGAAAGTTAAGTTGAAATTTAAGTTGAAATTTAAGTTGAAATTTAAGTTGAAAGTTAAGTTGAAAGTTAAGTTGAAAGTTATGTTGAAAGTTAAGTTGAAAGTTAAGTTGAAAGTTAAGTTGAAAGTTAAGTTGAGAGTTAAGTTGAGAGTTAAGTTGAGAGTTAATTTGAGAGTTAAGTTGAAAGTTAAGTTGAAAGTTAAGTTGAACGTTAAGTTGAAAGTTAAGTTGAAAGTTAAGTTGAAAGTTAAGTTTAAAGTTAAGTTGAAAGTTATGTTGAAAGTTATGTTGAAAGTTTTGTGGAAAGTTTTGTGGAAAGTTTTGTTGAAAGTTTTGTTGAAAGTTTTGTTGAAAGTTATGTTGAAAGTTATGTTGAAAGTTAAATTGAAAGCTAAATTGAAAGTTAAATTGAAAGTTAAATTGAAAGTTTAATTGAAAGTTAAATTGAAAGTTAAATCGAAAGTTAAATTGAAAGTTAAATTGAAATTTTTTTTGTTTATTTCTCATTTGGGCAACATACAGGTATTGCCCACGAGGCAAGACAAAAGGAGGTGCTAAACCTCCTGACTGGGTCTTGTCCTCGCTTGGGTACAGCAGCAGGAGCGGTATTGCATTACACAACAAAAAAGGTTGTCCTTGCCATCACTTACACAACAGACGCATCATAAACAGTTCTTGTAAATATATACAGATAATAAAATAATAATACACACTAAATCATACAAAAATAATACAGAAATGCAATACATTAGGGTTGTTCGATCCGACATAATATTACACCAAACGGAACCTGAAGTAAGCATTTGGTCGTCTAGGACACAACGTTAAACAAAAAGAAAGACGAACAGATGCGTTTAAAACCCCTGGGCGTGGAACTATTTTCAGCGGCATCTATAACAAACGGATGAGAATTACACATCAACAGGATTTGGTGCTCAATTGATTGTGTTCCGTAGTTAGTACGAGGCCTATTTACCACAACAGAAGTCTGACGCAAGCTGTAACCAGTAGATCTATTTTGGTACATGTTAAAAAAATTAATGTAATTTGATTTTATTTCGTTATAAATAAACACACATATTTTGAGTTCATACATGGTTTTCACAGGGATCATTCGAGACTGTGTATTTGCCGAGCAACTATTTGTGTTGTTTCCTGCAGGTAAAAGAAACCGAGCTGCACGCGACTGCAGGGCTGATATTTTTTCTAAGTCAGTTTTGTTACAAGTACCCCAGATAAGAAGACAATAACTGATGCGAGAATGGATAAGAGAGAAATAAAACTGTCTTTTCAGCCAGCAAGGTATACGATCTCGAAGCCGGGAAAGCATACCAATAGCTCTCGCTATCTTGACACGGGTGTGGTCTATGTGGTCGCTCCAGCCTAGGCTGTGATGGAATTTAACTCCTAGAAAGGAATGGGAGCTGACACGCTCAAGGTAGCAAGAGCCGTAACGAAGCTTAAAATCGTAATCAATTGGCTTGTTTTTTGCACAAAAAAGCATAAATTTAGTTTTTCTCTCATTGAGTTCAAGACTATTTAGGTTTGGCCATACACTAAGATTTAATAGCCACGTGTTAGCAGTGTTTTCAAGTTCTTTAAGATTTGTTCCAGAGAAGAATACATTCGTATCGTCTGCATATAATACTATATCATCAGTTTGAGGAATGTCTTATCCTTGTGTTTTATGCGCTTGAAAAGGTCATTCGTAATGCATTCTTTTCTTGCTTTCTTGTGCCGAACAATTGTTGTGAGTGGGAAAGCAGCATCGTAACAAATTTGTAATTCGGACATAAAAAATATCGTAGGATACAGATGGATCGGGTTCCTTATATATGTTCGCCCAGTTCAAGTTTTCAACAAGTGAATGAAAGGTCTTTTTACCGCCGTCATTGATGATACGGATAGTATTATTTGTGCACTGTGTACGCGTGGCGATCGGTAATGCTACAAAAATTGGTATATGATCGCTCAATCCTGAACAAAGTACACCGGAGCAACTAGCAGACTTTGAAAAATCTGTGAAACATAAGTCGATCAGCGTACTTGTATTCGATGTGACTCTCGTAGGCTGTTCAATGACGTTCTCACAACCATTTTGAAGCATAATTTCAAGAAGTTGAACTTCAGCAGGGTTATTAGAGTTAATATCGATATTAAAGTCCCCTATGATCTCTATATGCCTCTTCCGGGAATTGACAAAATCCATGAGTGATTCAATGTAGTTTAAAAAGATTGACAGCGTGCCCTGGGGCGGTCGGTAAATGCATACGATGGCAATGTTTTTGCACATGATGGCAACAGTTTCAAAGTCGTCACACATGCAAGTAAAGTCGTCTATGGTATCATAGTGAAAACAGTCGCGGATAAATAGGGACACCCCTCCACCACGTTTTTGCTCACGATAAACTGAAACATGACTGTACCCGGAAAAATTCGTAACATCAGTGACACTTGAGAACCATGTTTCTGAAAAAGCCAAGAAATCAAAGGAACACTGTAGTTGTGAGAGGTATGTACCGACGTCATCTTGTTTGTTCCTCAGACTCTGTGTATTTAAATGAAAAAAAGAAAGCCCCTTTTCAAGAAAATACTTGTTACTTTTCACCAGATCATTGAACGAAGTTGTCGTGTGGTACGCCACCTTGATTTTTTGAAATCAAAATACCTGTCGTCACTGATCTATACAATTTTGCTCAGGTCATTTTCGGTTGCAATCCTGATAGCACTTGATTTTGCTTGTTTTCTTACAAACACTTCACCCTCAGAAGTCCACATGAATTTGTAGTCATTTTCCTTTGCCCTTATCTTCGCCAGCCATAGCAATCGCCTGTTCATTGCTGTGAATTTTTCATAGAAGCTGATGTGGGTCAAATTTTCTTGGGCGCACTTGCATGCTTCCACTTCCACTTCGCACTTCGCACTTCCACTTCCACTTGTGGGTACCCGGCGGCACTGGGGATCGAACCCCGCACCTTCCGCATGCGAGGCGGATGCTCAACCACTTGGCCACCGCTGCGGTTATATAATGAGAAGCCATCCTTTCTGTACTACCAAATTATTTGCTGTACTCTACGCTGTTTTGCAACTTTATGTAACCGCTACCCTCTATAATGCCTCTGGTCCTGAGGGTGCACGACGTAAATAAATTATCAGCCATGAAAATTGTTTATGATTAAGGCCAGTGCTGCTTCACAAGTATCTCCGGTTGCGCACAAAACGGGATTCTTGCTCGCTTACTCCCCCGATTCCCAAGTCCACCGACAGGTGGCACGCAATTACGTCCCAAAATGTAACCAGAAATTCCCTCTAGTAGACTCAAAAATCCTTATTTTGTGAATTTTCCTCAACAGCAGCTTGAAAACTTCGCAATTTGAAAAACTGACAAATTCTTTTATCAACGTTTCGCAACACTCCGTAAAAAATTCTTTTCCGCCAAAATTTGCTTTTCAATTTCCCAGAAGAAGCAAAAATTCTCAGAATAGATCATCAATGGGAGCACGATGACCACCTGTCACCAAACTATCCAAATATTCTCAAATAACATGGTACTGCCTCACTTATATCGCTAGCGGATGATAGTTATAGCTAACTGATGGTCATTCTTCTCTGGTAGCTTAAGACTACAAAAAGTACGCTCATGTCGAAAGCATTTCTGTTGGGTCGACAATCTCGCGTTCCATTCATGTCGTCATCTTGTGATCGCTTTTTCTTCCTAGTGCCAAGTTCATACTTTTGAGCGTTTAGCAATAATGCGTCAACTAAACGGTAGCGCCTCTGGTGCTTGTACTTCCATTTTTCCCGTCATCCACACTGCAGCGCAGCTGACAGAATTATAGAGACTGACGCCAGAAGACAGCTGAAAAATGAGATGAAATTTCGTATTTTTATCATGTTTACACGGTACCAGTGATGTACAATATTGATTTTTTTTTTAAAACTCTTTAACAACTCCTGTTTTTCCTACACGACCATGCAGAAGATCCCTCAGCGTGCTTGCTCCTATGGCGAGTTGTTCTCCTGTACTCCCTTCTCTTGCCGTGATACCTTAGAACACGAGACAGGGCACACGGAATTAACTTCGTGCGGTGTAAGTGATACAAAATCACCAAAAGAAAATAAATATAAGTGACTCCACAGCAAGAACCGCACGCAAAAGAAAATCATTTCTTCGGGTGCCTATCGGCACCAACTTATCGTGTTCACCAATAACCTCCCAACTATCCACGGCTCTAGCTTTTCCCATTACTTTCTTGAACGGCGAGCAGTGCCCTTGCTTTGACATCCTGAAAGACACGCCTGCGCGACGACCGACAGCCCGTCACTCATCGCCTCCGCACGTATGCATTGGGGCCATGCAACGCGCAACCCCAAGACAGGAAGCAACACCACCAGCCAGCCATCCAGCGATTCAAACACCCACTCTCAGCGGCCAAGCGTGACGCGTTTAAAGCACTTCTCTCTGCAGGCTTCTCCTTCGACGCCTGTTAACCTTTAGACCCGCCGCCGTCGCTCTTTCTCCTTTCTCTGTTCCATTCTGCGTGTGTTCAATAGTTGAGGAACGTGAGCCGGCATCGCCGCGATGGGACGGGCTCACCGTCTGCACGGCTACAGCGGCGGCAAACGCAAAGATTTTCCATTTGCCTTATCAATCTCTGCCTTCCTTTTTTTCCCAACCCAGCATCCCTGCCACTATACCTGAAATTTTGATGCCGCGCGAAGCGTCCCCACGCACCCTGCAATGCTCATCTCGCCAACCAAGCGCGCATGCATGAATTAAAAAAACACAGGTGATGCTCTGCGCCCACCGACGCACACACTCACGCACACACTCATGCGTGTTCACGAATAAACGCGAGCGCTATTCGATGTCGCGGACGGGATGCCTGGAAGAAGTGTTAATTTTGTGGATGATGCGACACCGTCGGCACCTAGCGGCAAGGAAGGAGCACATCGTCGACGCGTCATCGTCATCGTCGTCTCAGTGCTTTTCCGCTTGCGAGTGAGCAGGCATGAACGTGACCGCGGCTATCCAGTGCGCGTGACTATCTTAGTCGTGCCGAGCAGGATTGGATTCTTGTCCTGGCCGCAGATACTTGTTGGCTGGAGACTAAACAATGTATAACTTCGTAGAAATTTGTAGAACTTGGTAGAACATGATAGAACTGCTTTTCAAGCTTTGCAAGGAAAATGTGCAGTCTGCTTTCAAGATTTAGGGGCTGATGTTGTATTTGTCATGCGGGTTGCTGTTTACTGCCGGTGCAGAGCCAGCGTTGGGTTTGTCGGTACCATCATATAAAGTTTAGTGGGATCTGTTTTTTTTTTTTTCTCTGGGTGTTTAACGTCCCAAAGCGACTCAGGCTATGAGGGACGCCGTAGTGAAGGGCTACGGAAATTTCGACCATCTGGGGTTCTTAGCCGTGCACTGGCATCGCACAGTACACGGACATCTAGAATTTCGCCTCCACCCAAATTTGACCGCCACGGCCGGGATCGAGCCCGCGTCTTTCCGGCAAGCAGCCGAGCGCCATAACCACTCAGCCACCGCGGCGGCTTTTAGTGGGATCTGATAAAGTCGCTCTCGCCTGTCACGGTGGTCCCTAAACTGTGATGTGGTATTGCGTATTTTCTCGCACTAACTTCTTCAAAACTTGAAATGCGGTTGCTGGACTTAAGCTTTGTTCGTTTAATTAGTTTTTAATCTAGCTCAGGAATTCAAGTTATATATATTATTACGGGTGTTTGTTTGTTTATTTTGTACACTTGTTTGTTTCTTTGTTTTTGTTTGTTAGTTTGGTTTGTTTTATGCCCGTACTTGTTTTGTACAAGTAGGTGTCTGCGCCTGTGTTCTCGTTTTCTTTCCTCTTTCACCTCTCCTGTCTCATTCGCGCAGTCTTGCCTTTTATCCACATCTTTTGCAATTTATGCTGGCTCGCGTTTGCAAAACCACTGTCATATATTTGAGTCAAATGATGTTAATGGTGTTCTGGGCCTTCATAATACAGGAATCGTGGCTTACACGTCTTACCAAGAACACCAACCTGCAAAGTCACCTACAGCTTCTGGTCCGCAGTGAAATAAACGGAATTAATGTTCTGGTTCTACAATCCTTAAAGCAAAAGAAAATTATTTTTTTCTGGCCACTGCAATGGCCGCTTTTTCAAAAACGATTGACTACACCAAGGGCTTATGAAACAAAACCTTAGTTTACACCCGTTTAACAAGTTAGCCATTAACAATCGTACGGAAAACACGGCGGGAAACATTTCTACAGAATGCAGCACATGCGAAGGTTTCTAACCAGTTTGTACGTGATTTAATCATTTTTGTATCTTATTTTCTCACGGTCGTATATTCCGTCTCGTAGATTGAGTCACTAAAACCTGTCTAGGGAGCAACTGACAGCAGTACGGGCTGTATGGGCGCTACCCAGATACTAAATAATGACTTTTTTTCTCTGCAGTAGAGCCAATACTTTGAATCGAAATTTGCAGCTTCAAGAACAATAAGTTTCACATCAATTCTTATCTATGACGCGACCCACACGAGAATGGATAAATGAGCTTGCGTGTATAAACGCTACGCCATGGCAGACATGTCAGCTGTATATGAAAGCGGGACCGCCCGACGAGTTTATCAGACAAGTATAAAAACAAACGTAGAGATTCACTTCCGTCGTACAGACGAGAGAGAGTGGGCGCAATTAGGCGAACAATGGCGACTCTCTCCTGTCCTACGGTAAGAGGAAGAAATCCAATTACCGTGCCTGCCAGCACTAAATAGTCCCTAGACCGGAAAACGAGGGTTCGCGCTCTGTGTCCTGGCCGTCTTAAGACGGGGTACTTATAAAAATCAGACTTCTTGGGAACAAAAGCGTCTCAATTGGCCATGCAAAAACTCCGAACGCACTAGTGGCTGTAGTGTCAGTTGAACACTGTGGACCAAATTCATCGAGCGATTCGACGTCCCGCATTTATCCAAGACTAAGTTCGTCTGTACACAGATGAAACGTCGAGGTATCTGCTCCTTTATCCGTCTTCTATATCAAACCAGCCTTCATTCATTCGCGTTGTCACTACACGTAATCTTCACAACGCTTGTCGTGTGTGCCCTCCTTACGCGTATCATCCTTTTTGCACTATTTTATTCATCATGAACCTTCACATATCTAAGCATGAAGGTTTAATCGCTCTTCTTTCTGTTCTTATAAGAAGTTTTTGTACACCTTTCTTGCAAGAAATGTAACCTTTACGAGAAGTCTGTATTTAAAAAAGTTGAAGAGAATCTATTAAAATATAAAAAGAACATGCTAACAAATCTTAACAGTTTACTTAAATTGGAACATGTGTGCGAAAAAAAAAACTTGAGAATGTGAACTTCAGCCACATTAGCACTTTCTGAGTGAATTGACAAGTCACAGCGCCCCTATGTCCTTTAAAATGTGCTCTCCTAGGCCCACATGGCTAGGCCGGTTTGAGTAACGTGACCACGTATGCCGCATATTGAAGAAAGCCGGTTCCCTTGACCACGCTCACGGTGATAACGTTCGTATCGACGAGCAGATGAAGGTGGGTTTTCACATTACGACATACTACGCCGACAACGTTTTGGCTGAAGGAAAAAGGCTGGTCCTCCATCCGAAACGTCGGGAATTAAATCCTGTTATGTTTGTTTTTCAATTTCTGGTTAGTTATATTATATATATATATATATATATATATATATATAGTCGGATTCTGCTGGCGACATGGTTGTTTTTCCTGCTGCTTTATAACGACTTTTCTTTAAGTGGCAAATTAATTGTAGTATTATTCTCCCAATGATCAGCACTACAAATTAAAAAATTAAAAAATAGAAACACTCCTCTATGTACCTTGGTTTCAGTGACTGTTGGCTTCCTTCATATGTTTGTTAAAAGCGCCCCTCATTTTCCTTTGCCTTGTCTGCTAACAGTTTAACGAGAGTCTCGGTTCTGGAAGTCTTGATGCCATAGGTAGCATCAGAGGGCTATCGCACAGTTTCCGCCCTCGCCGTTTCATGACGTTCCACGCCACACTCGCGGTAATACAGTATGTGCTACGTACACCGCTATGGACGAGGGTGGCGCTATATTCGGAGGTCGTCGGTCCGGATCCCACCAGCGGCGTGTAGTTTTTCTGCTGCTTTACAATTAATTTCCTTTAGGCGACAGATTAATCGAAGTATTATTCTCCCATGGATTGGCACTACAAATTTAAAAAAATAGAAACATTCCCCTGTGCACCTTGGTTTCGGTGACTATTGGCTTCCTTCATATATATATATATATATATATATATAGTTGCGAAAACATGAGGTACTTTACTGCCTAAAATAATATACATCGAAGTATAAGTCATGAAAAAGATCGGTCCTCCGATCGAAACGTCGAGTAAAATAAAAATGTTCCCTAAGATGAAGGGTATAATTTGATGTATATATATATATATATATAAAGGAAGACAACAGTCACCGAAACCAAGGTGCATAGGGGAATGTTTCTATTTTTTTTTAATAACTAGTGCCAATCAATTAGTTTTCTTAGACAAAATTACTTATAAAGCAGCAGAAAAAACAACCATGCCACCGGTGGGATCCGAATATATATATATAAATATATATTAGAGGATTAGTCGTTGGCAGCGCTAAAGAGTCAGAAGCTGTAAGTATTAAAGGCAGATTATTTCACAGGGCGCGCATTGGCGTGAGGACTCACACGCCGGGTTCCCAGTGCGGTCTCGTCGAGCAGAGAGCCCCTTAAGACGGACGAGGAGCTGAACACGTGCCAAGATATCCTTAGTCATTACAGATTAGAAAGACAGACACTACCTGGAGCATGCAAAGGCCTCAGCAGAAAGGAAGAGGTCTTGTGGAAAAAAAGTTACAGGCGGGGGTTTTCCCTAACCCACTAGCACCAAGCAGATGGTATCGGCGATCCAAGACCCGAGGTGTAGACAGTGTAATGAAATTGCAGACATGATCCACATGGTGTGGACATACCCAAGCCTCAACGAAGCAGACGGGAATATAGAGGACTGAGAGGCTTTACTGGCCAGCCAGTAAGAAGAAGAACAAAAAACAATGTCATCTGTCTGGCCCTGGACACCGCTGAAACCCAAGGAATTCCAGCCTGCTGAAAGGAGAGGAAGATAACGGCGGTCAAGACTCGAGTCTTCATCGCCCTCCGAATCGTTGACGGGTGCAAATAAACTTATTTCATCATCATCATCACAGCGCTACGCACATCACACAACTCGTAAATATAGACGGCAACGCCGGAATTGTTGAAGAAAAATGTTCTATGAAAAGAAAAGTAAAACCAAACCTTTCTGCCTGCAAAATTTGCGGCACTTATCAAGTAATCATCGACAAGTTTTCCATCCTCTCCTGTGTGATTGCCAGCGTTTCTCTGTTTCTCGTATTGAAAGTGCTGTTATTTCAAAATTACACAGTTTAACGAAAAGAAAGTATTTCTGGCATAGCGAACTTCTGAACCGAAATGAAGAAGGACTCGCTGATACGTACACATGCTTTATCTGACAACGAATACTATTCTCACGCCAGCCGCCAGGCGCACGTTGAGAGCACGTTGAGAGCGTAAAAAGAAGTGAATACTATTTCGTTCGAAACGTTATCGGGGGAAGCAACCTTTCTGATTTCATAGGGCGTCGAGAAAACATTCGTTTAGTTCCGGCAGCGATTTCCGGTAGTCGAGAACGACCATCCGCAGAAGAAATTCTTTATTATAATTATGCAGATACACAACCGCCCAAACCACCTGCCCATTCTGGCTCGCTCCTCCCTCTCTTCTTGCCCGTAGGGAACAGACCCCATGATTCCGACAACAAAGGTAATTACGATTGTGCGTTGTGGCAACAGCGCTGTAAGAATGCTTTCTGAAACGGTTAGCCTTTCACAGGAACTCAGTCAGGCCATTCGTTTGATGGGAAGTAATTTTAGGCGTCGAGTTCGTAAACAAGCGAGCGTCCTCAAATATGGAAAAGGTTCCTACGATTAGAGAGCATGGAGGTGTTTGCAGAGGTCTCCACGTGGCGGTGCTCATTACCCGAGTTTACCGAAGGAAATTGTTATGGGCCTCGTTTCTGTGCTGCAAAGTTCTAGCCTGTTTTTTATGAACAAGACAGCGGCAGTGAAACATGCCCTACAAGGAATAAAAAAAAGTGACAGAAAGCAGGAGAGGGCGCATGGCGCTATCGTTTCGCGCTAACCACGGAAAGTAGGTCAGTACAAGTATCATGGGAATGGCTATGGGCTCCACTTCTGGTGTTTTACTTTTTGCCACGCGCGTAGCACAGTGACACTGTGCAATCTGTAATAGTTTCCTGCGCATGGCTAGGCGCTAAAAATGGCCGCGCTTTGTCGCCATATGGCTATTCAGCTCGCCGCCCCCTTTTTAGGATGGGTTGCCTGCAGCCACTGATAGGCAGAACTGTGTTATTTGTCCGGCTGACGCGCAAGCCTTACATTTCGTAATTCATGAAACGTGTTGCTCGTTCAGCGGCGTGCAGTCAGTCTAGCAGCGCCTCAGTCGGTGAAACTTTGAAAGAATTTTTGTATAAACAAAGCACGCTATGATAGAAGTTGCAGCCCCATTACTGTTCTTGTCAAGGACGTACCTAGTCAATTTGGAAAAGGGCCATTTAGAACCCTATGATGGAAATAAGCTAAGAGATGAACGAGGTTCAGTTCATAAATTCATTCTTCATTAACATGATGTGTCTTACATATGCAGCCGTAACTTGAGGAACAGGATTGAAATGCGTTGAATACTACAGCTGTTCGACCTGATATTAAGTGATTCCATTTGCTGCTGTTCCTGGAACGGATCAAAGCCGTAATGTCCCGAACGAAATGTCACATGTTCTCTTCACGTCATTGAGGGACATGTAGCTGATGAATACTTTGGACGATGATGTCGAATTTAAATGCCGTAAGGGCATGTCTGGCCAAAGAGTGCCATGGCACAAAGTATTCTTGTCTGCTCAAGGCGGGGTCAAAGTCCAATTTTCGAGCCTTTCACTCCGCAGAAGCTGAGCACCAGGCCACGAGAAAGCTTGTAGCCATCTGCACAAGGGAAATCAGAAGGTTCAATTCCGCTCCAAAGTACCTAGTTGATTTCGCTAGTAAAAATCATGAGCACCTCTGCTGCCCCAAAGTACCAGCTATAAGGTTTCGGCGCTGCAATAAGTTTTAGTACGCATGTTGTTGACTGCCTCCTGCAAATTTTTGTTGCCCACTGCTTAATGCTGAATCATAAAGTATGCACAAATAAAGAACCTATAAAAACACATTCTGATTCGCATGACTGCATACGTTTGTCTAAGTGATCAGAATGCGAGGAACCCCAAACGCTTCGTTTGCTTTATGTGAGTCATCCGAGGGGCGTGGGCTGAATACCGAGAGGCTTCGAAGTAAAGTACTTCCTGAATCTGACTAATACGTCCTCTGGCATGCAGGTGCGGCTACAGCAACGAGTAGAAGAAAAGTATTAACAGACAGACGTTGTAAGCAAGCCGATTTTCAAAGCAAACCACGTTTCACTACAGCATCGCCGCCGCAACAGAGCTGAGTGGGAGTTTACGCGACCAGCACGTTTGGTTTGCAGGGGCGTGGTAGGCGCTAGGGATCGCGGAGGGTGGTGTCACTTTATGCCGACGAGATAACACAGCCCGGCAGTCAATTGGTGAAAAGGTGTGTCCCCTC
Source organism: Amblyomma americanum (assembly GCF_052857255.1). Taxonomy (NCBI): domain Eukaryota; kingdom Metazoa; phylum Arthropoda; class Arachnida; order Ixodida; family Ixodidae; genus Amblyomma; species Amblyomma americanum. Next base: position 81,581,904 of record NC_135504.1, read on the forward strand.
TCCACTCTTTTTCTTTTATTTTTTATAGCGCTTATACAAACGCAGACCTTCGCAGCTTGATTTTTTTTTTGGTTCCCTTGTAAAAACACAGATGACTGAAGTGAATCGCTGCTGTATGATCAATCGTATGCACGCCGCTGGGCTTCTCCGTTAAAGATTTTAAGGGAAAGTTCTTACAGATTAATAGCTGCCAACGTTTAACAACGCAAACATTAAAATGGCACTTTATGTGTGGAACACGGGAGAGTTTTGCAACCTCCGCCTCAAGGCACTGGACCCTGAACTGCGCCTTCGTCTTCCACGCAACTTAGAACGTCGCGATGCAACACTGTTATGCCGTTTATGGATCGGTGTTGCATTTACCAATTACTATGCTTTCCGGATGGGGATGGCCGACAGCCCTCCCTGTGAGAGCTGTGCTTGTGAGGAGACCATCCCTCATCTTCACTGTGAGTGCTCTGCATTTGCGAGTGCAGGACATACACTGTGTTGTGCCCTGGACCGCCTCGATCCTCGACCATTAACAGAGCAAAAGATCCTCTGTCCGTGGCCACAGCAGTCGACTGCCCTCAAGGCATACAAGGCACTCTTTGCCTACTTGAGAGCGACTGGATTGAGTGACAAATTGTGACAGAGTTGTGCGTTTGTGTGTTATGCCTTTTTTCTCTTCTCTCTTCCTCCTTTTAGCCCCCTAATCCCTCTTCCCCAGTGCAGGGTAGCCAACCGGAACCCCTTTCTGGTTAACATCCCTGCCTTTCCCTCCTCCTCCTTATCTATCTATCTATCTATCTATCTATCTATGTGTGCAAGGTGGCGCAAGCTCCTCCCGCCACTTTTCTGCTGGTCTATTAGGCGGAGATAAAGTCTAGCATGAAAAGATGCCGGCGATATACTCACGCACTTTGCAAGCACGAAGCAACGTGTTCTAAGCAGACTCTCTACACAAGACTTGAGTGGAAAAGGAGCATACCAAGAATGTAAAATACTGTTTTGCTTTAGCTTTCAGTCAATTCAACATGGAAAAGCACTTACACAGAAAACAACGACAAGGAATAAGTGAAACAATTAAATACGCAATAAGAGCCAATATTTACTGTAAGCAGGGCATTCATCCTTGATATTTGTCTTTATTGGTGTACACTTCTCCATGTCACTTGCAAAATTTTCCTGTCGTGAGGTAAAAATGCCGCTCAGCGCAAAGTTCGAAAGTTTTTCTAACTTCATACTATCTGCGCGGTAAAAGCACTGGTTTCTCAGACGCACAAATCATTAGCCTTTCGGGTGAGTCTCGCCATAGGCTACAAAAGCCATCCATGCTTCCGATAAAGACATTTAACGGAGCATCTCGCCAACTCGCTTGTGGGCCTCGCTAGAGAGTGGGTGGTCAATGAAACGTGACGCGGTTTTATTATTTACAACCGAAGGCGCTGTGATGATGTCACTGGCATAAATCATGGCCAAATACTACAATAAAACTAGCTGCGGTTTAACTGCTGCTGAACCTGGTTAGGGAGCGAAAGCTGTGCTGCCTCGGGCAGGTAGACGCGGCTCGTCTGTTACGTTGAGTGCGTTCCGCCCACTGGCTAGGCAGTGCGCCTACACTGTCACTCTGGTAGGTGGCAGTTAAACTAATTGTTAATCGCGAGAGGTTAGTCACCCAGTGAACGCTGCGGCCTATTGCTGCAGTGCCGCGAGTCTGCCAAAATGTTGTCAGCGCTAATGCATGCAGCCCACATCTCTCTCTCGCCACCGCCACGTACCTCAAAGCGCGATTGAGGCGTCCACTGACCCAGGGAGCCAGTTATGCGCCCTTCCTTTCCTCAAAACCATCGGAGTCTAGAGCGTTGTCAGCGCCAACCCAATGAACACAGTGAACGCCGACGGCCCATAGAAATAGAGGCGAGCGCTCGGTTTCGGCGGCGGCTGAGTGACGTCATAGCCCTTTCGAAGACAGTTATCTTCATGAAGAAGGTTAATGAAGCTTCACTGCAGCTTGAATTGTTCTGTTAAAGCGCTCATGGTGTGTCCCTCACTCGTCCCGTTTCTTGCGCTAAGCTGTGTTTTGTAGTGTTCACATACTTCCTTACAAATATGCGCAGTCATGGCCATGATAATACCTGCCGAGAACGCTTCGGTATTCTAACTTTCCTCGCAAGCTATATACACGAAATAGGAAAGTTTCCTTCACTTATGCGCGAGCGCCCTCCTCAGCTGTATTTAGCGCCGCATAATTTTTGCTAGGTAAGGTGTGAAACAAGATTAACCAGCGAAGCTTGTTTCTTTTTTTATGGGGGTTTAACGTCTCAAAGCGACTAAGGCTATGAGGTAGGCCGTAGTGAAGGGCTTCAGAAGTTTCGACCACCCGAGGTTCTTTAACGTGCACTGACATGGCACAGTACACAGGCATCTTCATTTCGCCTCTATCAAAGTTCTACCACCGCGGCCGGGACCGATGCAGCGTATTTCGGGTGAGCAGCCAAGCGCCATAACCACTGAGCCCCCGAGGCGGCGAAGCTTGTTTCTTTATATTATGTACAGGACTGAATATCGAATATTTTATCCTGTAAGAATATCCAGCGCGTCCTCGTGCAGCAGTTATATGGTTCCGAATGAGCAGTGGTGCTTAGTGCACCACGTTCCTAAAGCACGCTTGTAAAAAGTATTACCTACGCGGGAAATAAGGGGTAAACGCGTTAAAAATTCAAGTCCCAAGGGTGAAAACATTGCTGTCAACGGCTATAGCTCTGCTCCGAGTTAAAGCGCAATCGCCTTGTCATGATGCAAAGCGTCGCCACACCGGCTCTTCCCATGATAATAATCATGCCGGCTTCCGTGCCGGATGGCCGAGCTTCAGATAACGCGTATGCTTAGTCGTGCTGAATCGTACCGTGGGAAAGCATTGACAGTGCCCGTGTAGCACGCTTACTCGAGCAGTCTTGTACACGTTACAGAAAAGAGGTAACTGATTACGACTACAATTACTCTATAAAAAATCTGATTACAGCGCTCAGTTACAGCCCCAGAAAAGTAACTTAACAAATAAAGACAAATAATTGATTACTACTGCGTTACTTTGGTTCAAACTTTTATTGCCAAAACAAAACTTTATTTAGGCTACAGGGAGCTACTGCGGCTTGCTTAATTTTTTCTTGCACATTTTGATTTTCAAGAGGAGATGTTTTTTCTAAGCTGTCGGCGGTAATTTTTTCATGTTTTCTTGGCGAGGTATTAGGAGGGACATTGAACACGCTCTCAATGTGTGCGCTGGAGGCAGGGGCGGTTCCGCGAGCTGACGGTGTTGAAGGAGCAGCTGTGCAAGGCCTCCGCCACTGTGACACTCCGTCATTGGTCCTGCCCTTGGTCTTTCAGCTTTGCTAGTGACGTACTGCTTTCGCGCTAAAAAGAACTGCGCGGTTTCCGCCTATATTTCTTTACTGCGTCACAGCGCGACGTGCTATGATGGCTGCAAATCGAAGCATAATCTTTGCATTATGCGCTACGAATGAACTGTAACATCCCAACGCCTTCTTTCACTCGAAACAGATCATTTATGTTCGAGGAAACACATCAAAGGCATCAGCAGCAGCTGTTACCAGTCTTTTATTGTACGTGGAGCAGTGCTGCCTACTTTGCAAAAGTTTTCCGACATTTCCATTCGAGCCGTTTAGGGTGGTTGTCGAGTGCAGGCGGTGAAGTTTTTTCACCTCGCCAAACACTCCCCACGCAAACTTACGACAGCAGTCTACATTTGACCTCTCACTCTGTTGCATTCTTTTTTACCTACCACCTTCACCCATTCCTAACCGCGCTCTTTGTTCTTGTAACTAGGTTCGAATTATTCGCATCTGCCTCCTCAAAATTTTTGTAACACTCTTCCCAACATCAAAGAGCTTCATTTTAACCCTTGCCAACTAACTCAATGCTTTCATAGGATCATTAACGTAGCCCCGTCAACACCTTTCGACAATTTACAAACTTTTGTAAACATCCGACCCACTCCTTCACAGGACGTCATATTTCCCCCTGCCTATTGATTTCATTTTGCTCCCATTGGTATATTCTATACGTATACACGGGCATGGCTTCCGGTTGCTCTTGCGTCACGTTTCTTTTTTAAAGAAGCAGTCGCATGCAACCTACACGTTAAAGAGACACATGCGCCCAGTTTTTATATCATCCATCTGCGCAGCTGGAAAGACCGGTGTTTGCCGGAGGCTTAGCCATTGTCTCACTTGCTCGGTCTGAACACAAATGAGCCACTTCAAATTCTGAACCAAGGAGCCCCATACAGTTGAAACGCGCTGCCGTCTTTAAATACAGCGGAGATTCCCTTTCAGCTCTCGGCTTCACAAAGAAGCCGCCTGATCCGACGTGACCAGATATGTCCACACGTAGGTTTACCGGATCCGCGCAAGTATATATAGAACAACGAACGTAATGTTCCACTTGCATTCGGTGTGAGGGTTTGTTTTACATATTTGTCATGTCGAAGACGGCAACAAAGGAGAGGAGATATTTCACATCTCACGGAGTGAGTGATTTCATGGCAGTAGTGAAGTCAACGCGCACGTAAAACATCTTCCACATTAATGGCGTCGCCCTTATTAGGCGAAGGGATTGATAAACTAGACAAATTACAACTGCACAAGCTGGCTACATGGAAAGCATCTTGGTCGTTCTACAAAAACGCGGTCAGTAAAGGAAAGAAACTCTAAAGATGTAGCAAAAAAAGACTCGTCTAAGGTTTTTCTGTGCGACTAGCTACTGAGCTAAATAATATGAGAAACCATATCACGTATTCAAGCATATTTTCAGCAAAATAACATATATCAAAAATGTAAATGCGAAATCGCAAGCGGCAGAGGCAGACCTTACAGGAGACCTCATTCTAACACTACGATAAGTACTACACTTTAAACTATCTCTTTAAACTGATATATTCTCTGGCTTTTTAAAGGCGAGATTTTGCTGCCAAATCAACAGGAGTAAAGGAAGTTGTGCGTGCCACAGTTCTTTTTGAAGGTATATGCATACAGCAGCGAAGAAAATAGAAAACTCAGAACGGCACATTACATGTTTATTAGAAAAAAATGGCATCTCAAGCATAAGAACATTAATACGGTAATGAATTAGAGTCTGGGACTTTTTACAGTATGCACCAAGTGGAGTGTAAAAGCGGATGCCGCACGGCATGCCAACAGTCCTTCTTGGAAATCAGGGCGCAGCAGATTGAAAACACTTTGCACCCTAGTCGAAATAGTGCTTTTTGATGGGATCTGTGTGTGTCCCAACGGTGCGGTCAGTGAAACAAGCTAAAATAACCAGCGTGGTGGCCAAACTTCCTGAATTATTAGAGGTCTGCGCCTTCCGTGCGTTTGCAGTGCTCCGCTGTGCAACAATTTTCTGACCGAAAATGCAGCGTTCGATAGTAAGAAAACTGCAAATCTCTTAGTCTTCCTGCAGGCCGTAGAAGTGACGCCGGCATCTGTCCTGCGTGCCCTAACTTTCGAGGACACCCACTGCAGCCACCGCTGGTACCAAGCTTACCCGAACAAGTCATCACGCAGCCAAATGGGCTGCAGGGCAGACCGCACTTAGCCGGCACACTTGCGCGCATGTTTCTGCGTTTCCAGCAAAGCAAAGCGCTGCCACATCGCTCAGCTGGTCTATTGTCAGCGTGTCGGACCAGGTCACACTGAGTGTCACACTCACTATGCGAGCGGTGAGCAGCTGGCGCTGCGAAAGCAGCAAAGTCACACGCACAGGTCTTGCTGCCATGTGTGGCTGGCTCTCTATATTTTCGACAGGACACACTGCTCAGCTCATTGGACAGCATTGTCATTTACCAAGTGGTGAACACGATATTTTTCATTTGCGACATAATATCACACACAGGTGGCAGCACCGTCATCTATTTCGGAGAACGTTTCACACATCGGCATCGTTTTAACCCGTCGCTTATATATCTACCAATTATAGAATTGTTTCGCCTCGAAGCCCATTCCTGCCAGCGTTTTATCGAGCTGCTGTGTTCAGTTTTCCAGACGCTTCGGCCTCCGCGTCCGTCTCTGATGTGCTCAGAGGCGCAGAGGGACTGAGAGCTACTGATGCGCGCACCAACCTCTGCCACGGAAAATAAGAAAGCGGTTCCCCCGAGATCCCTTCGTACTTCTCCGGAAGAGATAATCCCGCGCCGTTCTGCAACGGCCCATTAAACAGGACACGAAATTCGGCTTTCTGCTGCAAAACTAAAGAAAAAGGGAGATTTTCCATGCCGATGGAAGGCCAGAGGGCAAAACGTCCACTATATTTCTCGAAGACAGAAACCGGAGACAAGTCCGAGCCACAGACAAGAAGGCGAAAAAAAAAAGTATGAGGCAAGACGAGCAGGCCAGAGAAAGGTCATTTGTTCAGGAGATTAGAAGTATCTACGGTCTCAATGGTGTTTTCGCGCGTCTTACCTTCGAGATGAAACGACATGTCACAGGGTTTGAGTATTTTCCACCGCGATACAATAATTAAGTCCTCAATAGGATGCAAAATAACGTTGGGGAAAAGTATTCATTTGCATGTTGTTTAACCTTTACCTTTAGGTCGATCTTAATCGTATGTGACCTTATTCAAAAGTACTAATAATGTCGTACGCTGAGTAGCAGAATAACCACTTTCTCCGAGTCGGGCAAGGTTTCCTGTGTTTTACCTTCGATGCACGCCCAAGCTAGTAGTAGCATACGCCAACGTATATTTTTGTTGCTATGTGTATGGATGGTCAAACCATTAACACGAGTTAATAGCTTAGTCCTGAGTAACAAATTTCATGAATGCAGGTCATCACGCGAAAATATAATTCCTAAATGCAGCCTGCAATGTTTATGGTGTAAGAGAGGAATTATGTGCAAGGAGAATTTTTTTTAATTTCTTCTTAGCACAAACTTAGCCTGAAAAGAACTCGCACTTTAACGTAGAGATGTGCAGCTGTTTTCTGCATTAGCATTTGGTGCTTGTTAAGTTACGGATGTGCGGATTGGCCCTAGATGATGCAGATGAGTACATGGATGATGGGGACAGGCTTGGTTTCACTGTTGTTGATTTTTCATTCGTAGAAGTACCCCAGTTAGAATCCCCTCCCCTTACGATGTATGTGGCAAGGCTCCGCGAGCGCCTTCAGGCAGCACAGCGTGCTGGGCAAGGAAAAGTACTTAGCAAAAGTAGTCCCTAGGAAATAACCTGGTATGTTCATTCTCTGCAGATGTTCATTGCAGAGTCAACAAAATTTCTTCAGCGCGACGCGGTTAAACAGGATGCTAATAAATCTCCTATGTAAAAAATTTCTGCAAACCTCTCCTTCGAATACGTTTCGAGATGCAAGCTGACGATAAATGTTAAGACAAAAATTAAGCCCTTTTATCTCTGGTCGATCGCCAGCCTCACCCGCAATTCCACATTTGTTGTGTTCACAGGTACCTGTCTGACAACCACGGACCTGCAAAAAGCAACGACCTAAACTTGCGTTCTTCTTTCCGTCCTTACTCCGCTGTCGCCGTCGTCACCGTGCGTGGATGATTCACCGCCAGCGTGGCCTGTCAACCGGAAATAACCGCACAAATAAATGAGCGGTGGGAACAGCTTCCTGTATTCCCCCTGACACATCCCTTACACTTTTTTAACAATTCTGGCGAACCTTCCTCGAGGATGAGCTTTCAAAACCAGCCCGCGAATGTACTTTTCTTAGAGATAAGTGGATCGTTTATCAGCGAACCTGTTCCTTCCGTCGCTGAGGCCACACCTTTCACATAAGGACCCTGAAAGGGTACCCCTAGGCCGAGTGGAGATCTCGGGGGTAGGCGTCATGAAAGCAGGGCCAGATTTTTTTAAAGCGTTGTTTTTCTTAATGTTTTGTTCTGCGCCGATAAGTTTGGAGCGATGAGGACGATGGTCTAGTCTCACACCGCGTATGGCACCCATGGGAAGTTAGCGGGGGGCAAAAATAATAAGCGGTGGCTGCCTTTGCCACAACCGTGGGGACTGCCTCCAATAATGTGCCAAATTTTTGTAAGTCAGGCTTGAGATGATTTATGGTATTTGCATAATAACAGGAGCGCTTGCATATCTTTACGTGCCCCAGCGTACAGAAGGAATGAAGCATGGGACCACCAAAAAAAAACAGGGCATCAAACAAACGCGAGCTACCTCTAACGACAGAACACAGTTGACCTTGAACAACGCATGCAAAAAAATCTTTTGCGTGCCTGCCAACATTAGTCATCTGGAAAAAAAATTGCATTCAGGTTAGGACATTCAATAAAGTGCGTTCATATATAATAATTTATGTCACCCCTAAAGACTTCTTATGGGGAGAGTACAACATAGGGGTGGGGGATACAATTCAATAAACAAACGAGATACATTTTAAGGACAAGTTCCAGAATGAAAAATCCGCAGGGTTATGTAAAGCAGATGGCATAAGCCTTCATCATCGTCTTTTGTTCTTTTTCTTGTAGTGCGCATTAGTACATAATCCCTCTACTTACTGCAGGCACTCGTGCTTCACGCAACAGCGCTATTTCTCTTCTACATTTCGTTCTTTTCGAATATTTATTCTTTGGTGCGTGATAACGTTCTCTCACTTGCATTTTCCATCACCGCCTAGAGATTACGCATTATAAGGAAGTAAATCACAGTCTACACTTCTTATTTATTATATATGTTGCCTATGAATAGTTCTACTAAACATGCCACTTAACATAGTTTCTTCCTCCCATTCATCTTTCTTTTTCGTCTGTATACGTTAAATTTGTAACCATTTCTTGGAATAATTAAGCTGAGTTCGTTCGTTGCAAAGAATATTTCGCACCGTATGCTTCACATGTTTTTCTCGGAAAGCTACAGATTTTTTTGCTCTCTATTCTTGGAATCTAGATTTTTGCGCCGCAGCAAATTCAGGACATTAGGGATAATAAAGCCACCATCGGCGGTATGGCACGTCATTCTCATTGCGGGAAGGTAATGGCTACAGCCGATGCTGAGTGTCGTGCACTGAATGTTTGAATGTTGCACGTATGCGGACAGCCAGAGCTGAGAACATTCGGTGGGTCAGAGGACTAACGCTCTACGGAAGCTGCCAGCAAAAGCCTTGCAGGACGAGATACACAAGTTAGTGCCTCCACATTACTTACACCATAAAGCACTCGTTCTAACCCCCTCCCTCCCCACCTCCGAGATTACCAGCAAAAATAATTAAGGAAAACATGCTGCAGACTGATATAGAGAGGCCGAGAATAGTAGTAGTAGTAATGGTTTATTTAAAACAATAATCAAAAGGTAGGAAAAGGTTTTTGCTAGCCCCGGCATCTGCCATCCCTACAGGAAGCACCTGAACTGGGGCAACGGAAGTAAAGTCATAGCAGGCAGCCTGGAGAAATGAAATGAAAGACTTCCGGGAGAAGCAGAAAGGATAGGTGAGAGAGAGAGCTACTATATGCAATTATTCTATTTACTCGATGGCATATGTACAGGTCAGGCGCGTTGATGCCTATACTCAAAGAGGAAGAAGATCAGGGCCGAGACTAGCCAAAAGCCGCGACGCGTATGGGTGCTTTGGCGAGATAGACTCCGGTATAGCACTTTGATTTAAGTTTCCCCGAAACGAAATGATTCGTTACTGAACCGCCTACCTGTATGCGAACCCCTGTACTCAATTCGTTGCAAGCTATAATTGGTAGCTAACTAAGGTCGGTTAGTAAGTCTAAGATTTTGAAGGCTTAAATTCAGTAGGTTATAAATGTCGCCGAAATGGGACGAGTGATGTTTTGCGGAAAGCTCCTCACTGAGAATTGAAGTAGTGCGAGAGTGCTCGAAACCAGCAGCTCTTAATAAAAATTTATGTGCAAAGACTTCGTAGCGCAGCATTACAGTTATATTTTGCAAGCTTTAAAAGCTAGCTTCATTAGCGTTTTTGTTCACGCTGTTCATAATCATGCATATTTACGCCCATTGGCTTGGTTCGTTGTATCTGCATTGAAATTTACCATCTTTTCTCAAGCTGACGTCTCCCTTTCAGTTGAACAGTCTCATTCACACCGCATGAACCTCGGTCGTCCTGTGTGCCAGTGGACGATAATGATGATTAGCGCACAAGGATATCTATTGCATGTTTTGTGAAGTTTAGGTAAAGAGGGTAGGCCATTTAACATTACTATATTTATTTATTACGAGACCAAGATTTAAAAGAGCCCATGCGCTAAGGTTTTGCCATTTGCTACTTGGCTGATGCATAATTCAAGACTATTACTTGTACTCCTTGATAGCGTTGGCGTGTAGAATTCGTAATTCACTACTACCATTATCATGATAGATACTTCAAACGCCCAATAATATTACATTACCTTAAGTCCGCCCCCAGCGCCAAAAGACCGCTTATTTTTGGTTACGAATGAATTGACGCAATCGTTCACGCCGTTCTTGATGCATTTGATGTAATTTCCTGGAACAAGCGCACGTTTAGACATCAAAAACAGTAACCATGTCGAAAACACCACATCGATTTTTCGTTAAAAAATGGCCCAGGAAAGAATTGCCCCCCCCCCCCCCCCCCCCCCCCTGCGCTGGTCTCGAATTTTTCTCGCAGTTTTTCCTCTTCCAGCTTTTATTTCTTCACCATCCATTATTTATTCCAACGGCAAGCACGAAACTCCACGCCGCTCGCCTTACGCGCTTACGGCAGTCACCAGCATCACGGGATGAATACGCGAAGTGCACACCTGCTCGTTCCCATGGCGTTGAGACGCATCATTTGTCAACGCGTACGCCGTACAACCCATATCATTGACAGCCACGCTTGCGCTCGAAATATTTTTTTTTCAGGAACTTGGCACTGTTGACACCGAAATGTAAGGTAAACAAAAGCCTAGAACACGTAAAAAAAGCTGCTGCTTCGCAAAAAAAAAATGCACGCTGATAGCGCATCATATATAGCCGAAAAAAGCGAAGGCCGAGCATCGGCGAGTAAACCGATCATAGGATTCAATTACGCCTGTGTCCATTCACTATGTTTCGCGTATTGAAAAAAATCGCGAAATTATCGCTATCTCCTCAGCAAACAAGTGTCAAACAGGTCTATATATTACTCCTCTGAGAAAGTCTGTTTATAGGCACACTAAGTGCACCCAGCTCAGGACAGTCTTGCAATGATGACATTACAACATATAGAATATCTGTAATGAACACCATTACCATTGCGCGGATTGCCACCCTGTATCACACTCAAAGAGTGCAACTGGCAGATCATGAATTCATATACTGGGAGTCCATCACGCAATCCATCAGTGCATTATAAAATGTCTGTAATACACTACAGGCGTAAAAAAACAAGGCTGTGTACGCTTTAGCACTCCAGTTACAAATATGTTAAGTATGTTTCACTAAACTTTATAAGCTTAAATCCAATTGATGTTCGCTTTCCCATTGTATATGCAGTCAGGCCAGAATGAAACGCGAATAGCTGCTGCGAACAGAGCAACATATTTTAACGCGACCAATTTCGTATATATAGGTATTAACAAATTAACACTATGGAGTTCTCCTCTTAAGCGGAGCTTAAGACTCCCCTCAAATTTATTGCCTCTGTACTTTCAGCCGCAGTATACGGCAAGCCTGATTCATGTTTCTGGGTAAGGGGTCCACCCGAAGTGAATAGAATAAGCCACTTTAATCACTGTTAACTCTCTTTTTTTTCACTGCGCTTGTGGCAAATCAGCTGTTACAGCGTGCCTGTGGTGGCAACAGGTTTTCGTCATCACAGGAGAACAATTTCTTTATAACACTGAGGGCAAGTCGACCACTGAAAGCTAGGCCGTACAGCTGTGGAAGTGACTGTTTACATAGTCAAAGTCAATCTGTGGGGTCATCAGCAAATCATCCCCGTGATTTTTTATGGGTAATTTGTGTGGAATGTTACACCGATAAAAAAATACGAAATGTTTTATAGTTTACTTTTCTCTTACTCTTCACAACTCCAAACTGGTTTGCTCTCTGCTTTTTTCCCCCTGGAACTCTCCAGCAGCGTTCTCAGCCATCTGTTGCTGTCGTTCGTCGGGGCATTCGCTCATTGTTTTGATCTTCCTGCCACCCTGAGACCGGAGCCAGATCTCTGCGACGCCCCAGAATCGTCGGCCGCCAGAGGAAAGTGGGACGGCAAGAAGTTAACGACCTTCCGCCGTAAGTCTTATAAATTGCTTCTGCTCACCCTGCCATCAGCCGAGCTGCTTCCGCTGAGGGTTTGGCGACCAAGAGGCACGTGAAGAACAAACTAGGGCATTAGTGAACAAGAGGTTTCCAAAAAAGTAGGAAAAGAATGGTAGAAATATATATATATAAAACAAAGAATTGAAAACGTCACGATGCTGGCGGATACAAGGTTACGTGCGCTGGCTGCAGAGAGCGGCAAGTAGTCATTCTGCAAAGGCAGGTCGATGTCACCAACGAGTGACAACAACACAAGAGCCCTGGCTTTGCGCGCAGCTCTTTCTCTTCGTTTTTGTTAGGCTTAAACTTTACGGCTCCGCTTACATCCGAGGTCGTTGTGCTGCATCAGATTGCTGCTACAAACAGCGTCCTTGAATGAAGTGCAGTTTTTGTGCGCTAGCACTCAGAATTTGCCGATGTTGGTCTGTCCGAAGCCTGTTTAAAGGTGCACGCTTTTTGAAGGCGAGGTGGATTTTAAAGGATTGCTGCGCCTGTGTGTTGTGTTCTAATTTATATGAATTGATTTCCTTATATCCTAAATAAAAATCCCAAACAAGCAACTTTTAACAGATCTGTCTCCTCCCCTATAATAAAATGAAGCTTCTTCGTAGCTTCCTCACTTCCACGCAACAAAACTCCGGAACAAGCAGTCATACATATGCTTTATTTATAGACTAATTAAAATCAAAGCAAATATTTATATTTCATGGACAACATCTACACTACATCACACGCCTAAGGCATTGGTAGGGGCAGTATGCCGCGAGAAATAAAATTAATTGCGCTAGCCACATGGTAACCATGCAGTAAACAACATTACTGACGCTTGTCGTCAGGGCTTTGCTCATTGCACGTGTATTGTTTGTTTCATACTGGCCACTTTTTTTTATTACTCCGACAACTCTTCAATTTATTCAATACTGATCTTATATTACTCATCCCTAGAGACTGGCCTTTATTTGTCGTGATAAAGGAGAGCAGAAAAGGCAGTGATTTCAAGGCATTCATCATGAATGCCACACCTTGGTTATTAATAACTTTTACTTTCTTTAAGCAAAAAAGCGTAGCTTTGAAAGCGCGCATTGGAGCGCTGTTTCTTGCTACCTTGCATTATAGTGCCAAGTAGCTGTTCACCGCATTCAAGAACTTTGATGACTTTATTTAAGCATGACCACAGAACTGAACAAATTACGCGTCAGAACATCAGATATATGCGTTTCTTTACTTGAAATACAATGTACAGATGTGAAAAGGAATAACAACTGAAAGTATGAGAGTATTAGTGAAAGGAACGCATTTATAAAGAGCGTGAGCATATATGGTGCGAAGATGAATATTGCGTTACCATCCTTATACTTCACGATAAAACCTAGAATGTTACTACATGATGAATATAACATTTATCGTACACAATTATTAATGCTCTTGTGCACGCATGCAATGCTCTTGTGCCGAAGCAGCCTATCATCGAGTACCCTATCAAAGCATTACTGAAGAAGCGTGTGAAGAAGTATAGGTTATAACAACCCCGCTTATTCCAAAAAAGTATACTAGGATATACAAACTGGCTCCCTATACTTCCATCAAGTCTCCCTTGACTTGGCTTGTCAACTAACGTTAAAACTTCTTTCTGTAACTACTGTACGGCCATATCAAACTTCGTGTCTTCTACTTCACGTCCAATAAATTTTTGTGCTAGGCTGAAGAAACAGAATTTTGACGCTATATATTTTACTAAAGCGGAGGCATGCTGATGACATTCTCCGCGGATCTACCGCTTAGGAATTTTGATTCTTCGGGTGGCAGAAAACAGCTTTACAGCTCACTTCTTTTTCACGTCTGAACGAAGAAAGAAAGAATAGGTGGAGAGGGGAGATTATTAAGATGCTATATTGTATAGCCAAGGTGGTTGTTTTTTTGTTCGATAATGGCTACCGCCCGGAGTCAATGCGACACATCATAAGTGAGGGGTTCAAGCTCGACAAGGAAGTATCAGCTCTAAGCTTTTTAGAGGCTTTTCCCCTGAAAATAAAGGGCCGGAAAGAGTCGCTACCCGCAAATACTTACTATATATTCACTCAGGATTCAGTCTTAATTCTAATGATGTTCTGAGAAAAAAAAATGTTGATTCGAACTGAGTGGATATCACAAACGCGGAAGAAGTGCACTTAACCGAGTAAAAACAAAAATAAATTCAAGCACAGTTGTGCTGTTTCCTGCACTTCGAGTAACACCGTTGTTAAACAAAATAATGCGCAGTCTTCGTTAAAATTCAGTTGCTTTTACATAGGATAATGGTTCAAATGCAGCTGATATGCTATGCTAGCAGAGATATCGACGACTGACTCTGAGCTCATTTATGATCATTACCGGGATCATTAAAAGTAATTTCGAGGACACCACATAACTGTTCCGAAGCCTTTTCATTTCTTATTTCTTCTCCCTCGAGCAACGCTACCATAAAAAGTATTAACGCCCACCATATGTCTTTGGATACTGTTCTCTCGACAGCTTATTGTTTCAGATCCCTCTTCCGTCTGTAAATATTGGTCACGACTGGAACATAAGCATGCACGCACACAGAGAAGTCACAGAGGTATATCTAAATAACCTAAGTAAATAGCCTTCTTCAGTTGTAGACGAAAGCTCGGACAGGGTGCCATAATTTCCTGTCTCGGGTAACAAAGGGAAAATGAAAATAGAACTCTAAAGCGATAAAAGCGTGTTAACACAGATGTTTGAAAAGTAAACTTGGCGGTATATGTTTCGCCTGCACTTTAATGTGCTAATATATTCCGCTACTTCTTTTGTTTTGTTTTTGCTTTAATGTTCTTCCTCTTGATATTCCTTATAGCTTCATTTCAGTTGCATGGCTCAAGGAATGTCACCAGAAGGATCGGGGGAATATGAAAAATGGGCTTAGCGAGGTTTCGGCGAAAGCCCCAGCCAAACATCTCCAGTAGCGCCGAGAAAAGCTGCTTAAACATGCGACGCAGTCCCCGCCCTGATGGCAGGATTCCATCCGAGGTTCAGTAGGCGCTTCAAGACTGCTACTTTCCCTCCGGAGCGGAAATATAGAACCCGCATGGAGGAGATTTTGAGGAATGTGCGTGATAAGCACAGCCAAAGTGAAATTGCATGCACGCCCACTTGATCCAATAGTGTCCATCAGGCGAACACCGAAGCAGATATTGTGAATAATTCTGAGCGACGTGTTTTTTTATGGTACAAGCGGGAAAGATTTGCTTTTTTTCTTGTTCTTGACGGGCATTATTTTGCAGACGCATTCGCAGCGCGAATATTTGGTGACCTCGTATAGCAAAGCTATGCCTTCTCCTAGTCCGGATGTAACATAGATGTATGCCAAGGGGAGCAATATGCATAAAAGAGCTTTTTCAGACGCGGCAACTTGTTTTTCAAAAAATGAACGGCAGCTAGTGATTTTTGGGGTGCTTTATATTTAGGGAAGGAACCTTGCACCGTGCACTGGCAGGTACAGTTAACTTTACCGGGATCAAAGTGCTCGCCCAAAATAAGCGTGTACAGCGAACATATTAGGAAACTATAGCCCGACACCATCCATATCTGCGCCATTTCGAGTGCTTATTGCATTCCATGATCATCGTCCGGAGCCGCGGTGGCTATCAATTGAATGAATGAATGAATGAATGAATGAATGAGCATCTCTTTGAATATTGCAGCACTACCATTCAAAGTGACCTGTGATAGACCATGACTGCTGATGAATGAATGAATGAATGAATGAATGAATGAATGAATGAATGAATGAATGAATGAATGAATGAGCATCTCATTGAATATTGCAGCACTACCATCCAAAGTGAGCTGTGACAGACCATGACAGATGTTAGTTTGTTTAAGAGGTGTTAGCTGGTAGACGCTTTTTCGTTACTACATGTGCGTTGACCTTTATTCACGATTAGAGCGATCTTATAGCGCTTGGCGCACTCGCGTTGCCTCATAGCGAAGTATTCCCGGCGCTGTCGTACTTGCAGCTCCCATGCTACAGTGACCCCCGTCAGCCTCTCAGCGCAGCGCGCCATCCATTCCAGCTACAGGGATTTCGGACGGGCGTCGAATCTTACGTGGTCTTATTATGTTCGGGTAGTGAGGATAATGCAGTGGGAAGAATGAGCGAGCTTCACTTTGAGACTGCGGTTGTTGCTTATTTTTTTCAGCTCGCCAAAATTTGTTGAAATAATAAAAGCTGGCAAAATTAAGCGTTAGGAAGCTCCTCTTTTAAACAGTGTAGCCCAGAGATCAGCAGGCAGCACCACAAAAATTAGACATGTCTTTGATTCTTGGGTATACTGTTCTTGACTTCTTGTCGGTAGTAGCCGGCACAAACTAGTTTGCCTGGGCCTAAGTACAGCCCTGAAGCATAGTGGATTCGTCCAGAAAGTATTTTGGGCCTAAAATGACGGAATAAACTCGTTAGCCGAATTACTAGGCTATGAAGCTGCACCATCCTTCCAATTTTTGTAGTCTAAATGACGTGGTAAACCTGCTTAGAACATATAGAGCTCGAAAAGCATCCTTTGTAAGGAATTAAAAACATCAGTGAGTCTTGCCCACGATGGGTTTGGCATAGCAAGTTAAAAAGTTTCGAAAGAAGTCGAGCTCTCTATGCAGTAAACTTTTCGGCACATTCAAGCCTTCATATATAAGAAATAAAAATGTTTCTGGAGGAACTTGTTTTAATCTAAATACCAAAAAGGTGAAAAGCCTCTAAAAAATATTTTTTTTTGTGCTACGCTACTAAACTTAATAAACCTTTAGGCCTCGGATTACAGTTCAGTATATCGCATACTGAACGTTGCCACAATAACAGGGTTTCATGTTCTCTTGCCTTCGTAACAATTTGCCAGTTCTAACACATTATCAGCCTCTTTTCATTTAGAGCAATATCAGACCCATACTTTTCACTATGGATCAATCAGAACAAATTTAATTTTTAGAACTCTGAACGAAATATTATTCGCAATTGCAGGTATGCAGCAGTTACTCTGTTGGCCCTCTTTTTGATATCAGATGAAACGCAGCTCATAAATCGAGGACATGCTATCGATAGCGATTGCAAAAAAAAAACAATTTTCTTCGAAAGAAAAGTATCAAATATAAAAAAGGCGAGCCACATGAAAGACACACTAATGGCACCGACACGTCCCCTGGCATCGGCAGCCACATAGGGCCTTCCCTCGAGGCTGCATTGCCAAGGAGTTCCGGATCCTTCAATCGCAAGCACTCGGCTATCATCTGTTGTCCGAGTTCAAACACCATCTTTGCGGTTAAGGTGCAATGTTGACTAATGTGAAAAACACCGCGTAGTTTTTGTCGGCGTTCTTCACTCAACGCGTATGTAAAATCAGTATAAAGTGATAGGACATGATCACTGTAATAGCGGCACGTAAATACAAGAAAAACTGTCATTACGCGGGTGCCCCAGCGTCTTCAGCGCATTCTGATATTCGTTCCCCGCCGGTCCTTGCTTATTCTGTAGCGTCTAAAAAATAAAGAGTAAAAAAGCACGGAAGTGGAAAGTAAAAGAAAGAAAAAATACCAACGTTGTAAAATCTAGTACTTTTACAATACCAAGAACAAGAAGACTGCAGAGGTTCTGGCCTAGCTAAGAATACTGTGCACTTCAAGATAAAACCAGAAAATCTAACAGAACAGGGGAAACTCAGAAAAACAAACTGCTCTTTAGTAGAAGGAAGGAAGGTTATATCACTCGTTCTTCCTTGCACACCAAATTTTGTCCCTTATTTTTGTTTCCCCCAGAATCTCTCATCAGTACTGATGGGCTAGAGGGGCTGGCGCTGCAGAAAGCCAGAGAAAAGCGTAGAAATTGTGGGCCGCTTGCATCGTTCCCGGCGCGTCAGTGTCCACTCTTATGCCGGCGACAATCAAGCTCTGTCCCCCGCCACCAGTATCCCCAAGCGCAGCCGCAGTCTGTACAGCAGATGCCCGTTCGCGTGTGCCTTCAAACTTCTAGTTTCTTCTTTCTGTGCTCGCTCCAGTCGTAAAAAGTTTTTACGATCACTTCAGTGCAGGAAGAACCCACATCTTCGTCTCCTTTAACGGTGTGTATGTTAGCACAAAGTGTTTGTGGTGTCTTGCTGACATCGCGTGCATAGTCCGAACAAGAACAAACGCACTCTTCGCAGACACTTAAGCGCAAGATTGACACTGCAGCTGTAGGCGATATTATAAGTTTGCAACAAAATAACACATATGAAAAAATAAAAAAACGAGAAAAAAACGAAACTGAGCAAATTGCGCGCTATGCTACTTCCGGATTTTTCCATAGAAAATACTTTTGATTGTAGCATGCGTTTCCTGATCTGCACCAGCCATAACTGCGTGAGCAGAGCAGTAACCAGTATAGAACGTAGCCTACCAGCAGTGTTCACTTCCTGGACAACGATAAAAATAGAGGCAAGATATATTAGTACATGGCTTCACTCCCTCTACACGTGCAAAGGAAAGCCAGTGTACGTGGACCATACACTGTCACCATGTACCGTTGCAATCACTGCAGACCACTGTGTATATTTCGTTCGGCGCTTGTCTCTGACACACAATTTTTTTTATGGTTTTCCCTCAATTTTCATGATTTTTACAGGTGCGCAAAATTTTCCTCATTACTGCAGGTTTTTCTGGTCACTACTCACCCGGATACAGGCAGCCATGCTGAACGACAGATAGAAGTTGTAGCTAGTAGTGAGTGAAAGGATATTTTAAGATCTAATGTACACCAAACATGAAAGTGGCAAGTCCTGGAACCGATGCAATAGAAATTTGCCTTCTTGAAAAATGCAGCTCTCATGTATTTTTCAGTCTTCTCGAAATGAAAGCACAATTTCTGTAATAGATACTGTTTTGCGCTCTACTGGTGCAATAAGTGGTGCATTCATCAATGGCGTAGAAATAGAGCGTCCGCCTCGCGTGCAGAACGACCGGGGCTCGTATCCCGTTACCGCGCCATTCTCCACCGTGTTTAAAAGAAACAACTTGTCGATGAAAGGGCAATAACCAGGCCTGGGGCGCGGCCTGGTCTCTGTGACCAGAAGCGACAACGCACTCCCTCACCAGAGCAGCATTTCGCCACCCTGGTGTGGTGCTTGGCCGAAACCGTCTATGAACAAACCAATTAACCCTTTCCCCTTAGTCCCCAGCTGCTCCAGAGCAAATTGACCAAGGCGGCGGTAAGACCTGTGACGCAGCGAAAGGTGCTAAGAATCTTTGGCTCCTGACACACCGCCATTGGAAACTTAACCTGTCAGCTTTTAATACTAGAACCTTATCCAGTGAAGTTAACCTAGTAGTGCTGTTCGAGGAACTAGCGGGCAATAAATGGGATGTCATAGGACTCAATGAGGTTAAGAGTACAGACGAGGCGTATGCAGTACTAACGAGCGGGCACGTACTCTGCTATTGTGAATTAGCGGACAGAGGAGAATTAGGTATGGGATTCCTTATCAATCAGGATATTGCTGGCAACATACAGGACTTCTATTGTCTTAAGGACAAGGTGGCAGCTGCCGTAAGCAGGCTTAATAAGAGGTACAAGCTGAAAGTCGTTCACACCTACGCGCCTACATCTAGCCTTGATGACCAGGTCATTGAAAGCTTCTATGAAGTCGTGGAATCCGCAAGGAATAAAGTAAACTCATAGTGCACTCCACTGGCGAGAGACTTCAGTGCGAACGTAGCCAAGAAGCAGGCCGAAGACCAGCCGGTAGGTGGCTATGGTATGGGCTCTGGAAATAACAGGGTGTAGCTACTAGTAGACTTTGCAGACTGAAAGTATTAAAGGATCATGAATACCTTCTTCCGCAAACGATAGAACAGTTGCGTATTAGCGACTACACAATGGTAAGGTCTCGAATTAGCTCATACTTGAAGATGGGACGGAAGAAACTAGTGATCCGGAAGCCCATTAACGAGTCAGCGGTAAGAGAGAAAGTAGAGGAAATCAAGCTATCACTACAGAACAAATATTCGGATTTAACTGAGGATGACGATTTTAATGTTCAAACAATGAAGGATAATCTCACAGCTGCGGAGTGCGTAGTTGAAATATGTAGGATGGCTGGGCAGGATACCCGCAAGCTTACTCAGGAGACGAAAGATCTGATTAAGAAACACAACTGCGTGAAAGTGTGTAATCCTAGACAAATTATAACTGGTAGAGCTATCAAAGTTAATAAATAGGCGCAAGTTAGCACACAAGTTTGTGCAGCAGCCAATGTAATCAGAACTGTAATGAGAGAGACCATAGAGCACAGCAATGGGGGCATCCTGCCAGTAAAAAAACACGAAGTCAGGAAAGCCTTAGGAGCAATGTCAAGGGGCAAACGGCTGTTGAGGGTCAGGTAACAGCAGACGTGTTGAAGGACGGAGGGGAAATTGTGCTAGAAAATCTAGCCACCCTGTATACGACATTCCTTAGGACCTCAAGCATACCAGAAGCTGGGAACAACGCTAACGTTATCTTAGTTCATAAAAAAGAGACGCCAAGGACTTGAAAACTCACAGAGCGTTCAGATTACTGTCCGTTGCCTCCAAGGTATTTCGTAAGGTAATCGCTAATAGAGCCAGGAGAACCTTAGACTCCAAACAACTAAAATGATCAGGCAGGATACTCATCAATAGCCCATATTCATACTGCCAATCAAGTGATAGATAAATGCGCAGAATATAGCCAGCCCCTATATAAAGCCTTCACTGATTAAGAGAAAGCCTATGACTCAGTGGAAACCTCAGCAGTCATGGCATTAGAGAATCAGGGTGTAGAAGAGTCTTATGTGAAAATACAGGAAGATATCTATAACCACTGGACAGCTGCCATAGTCCTCGATAAAGTCGGCAATAAAATTTCAATAAGAAATGATGTCAGTCGGGGAGACACGATCTCGACAACGCAATTGACCGCCTGTTTACAGGAGGTATTCCGAGGCCTGGTCTGGAAACAGGTGAGGATAAGAGTTAATTGAATTGAATTGAAGTTTATTTCCGAACATTTATACAGAGCATATTTGAAACAACATCTGGATCCCTAGATAAAGCAAGCTCGTATCCATGCAAAACGTATCAATTGAAACTAAGTAAGAATACCTAAGTAATCTGCAATTTGCTGATGACATTCCCTGGGTAAGTCAGTCAGGAGATTAACTGCAAAGCATGATCAAACAGTTAGACAGGCAGAGTGTAACGGTCGGCCCGCTCTGGAATATTTTGCGTTTTCTAGTTTTCTTTTTCTTCGTGATACTGGAGACACTTTAAAGTGGCTGTGAAGGGGGCTCTAATAATGTTGCGGCATGCATCGGATATTGAAGCACGCCGCTTCACGCATAGTGCCCAGCATAGATTTTTTTATTGCGCTTTGTATAATCTGAGTTATCTGTAGTTAAAATTTGAATTTCAGCGTCTTCGCGCCTTTCCCTCTCCTCTCGTCACTTTTTGCTGGCTGGAAGGTAGGCGCTCCTTCGCCGACGCCCCCTCTGGGAGTGGAGCTTCACAACCCGCCGGAGCTAAGCGGTTTATTGGCCGCAGCCACGGTAGCTGCCTGACGTCTGAAAGAATCTAACCAATGGCCATCTCTCACCTTCTCTACGCAGATGCGGGGGACGGAGGAGGGTACGAGCATGAAAAAGTCGCCGGGAAGGGCTCGCCAGATTTGACGCGTGATTGCGAGTCATCTGCTGCGTGTAAAAGAGTATTATTTGGCACTGGTTTTCATGGCAACACAGTGCAGTGATTAAGTGAGTTAATGTGCTCTCCTCGAAAGGCGTTTCAGAGCTCCCTTTAGCATGTGGAGCGAGGGAAGCATGTTCAAACCTATACTTGCCTCACTGAAACGGTCGTAAAATGTTTTAGTTTCATCTAGGCAAAGCCTTCGAGTGGTGAGAAGGAGAATACTGAGAGGGGGCGTTTGCGGTTGCTCTTGTGTCGTGGGCATGCTCTATGTAAGAGGCGGAGGACATGCCTTAATTCTGACTCAGAGCGCAGTATCCAATACACGGCACCGAGAGCGATCACCACACGAATGTTTCTACCACTTTTTGTTTCTCTTCCACGTTCTCAGAGGAGCGAAAGCCGGACGACGATGACCAATGCCGGAGCTCGGTAAGGACGTCTAGCAATAAACAAGAAGGAAAATATCGGCTATGAGGAGAAGTGATCACGCCTCGCGCTCAGCGCTCTGGGCGCAGAACATCTTGAAGAAAACAGGTCGCTGCTCCGGGGAATGTTTACAGCCCTAAATGAAAAATGTGGAATGGCGGCAGGATTCTGGAGAATGTCCAACTTTGAGTTGTCGGCCCGAGCCTTACAGGGCAGACACCTCTAATTTTTGAGAAAGGCCAGAGCTCCACGACGCTTAGGTTTCTATAGAGTGGGAACTGGAAAATGGAAAGGCATAGAAAGTTGTCATAAAGACGTCTTTATTGCGTGACAGAAATATAAAGGCTGGGGTTCGAAATTTATGCAACCGCCGGAATTTGGAGTAGCCTGTGCTTGGGAGATTTCGGCGTTCTTTGTGAGCGCCCGTCAGGGTCTGAAAAAATAAAATAACAATGCTCGAACTTGAAGGCAAGCCACGACGATCACTCGTTATTTTTTTCGCTACAGGTTGCGGAATTAGCCAATTCTGTAGGCATCACAACACTTTTGTCTTTTTTTGCGTGCTCGCACACTTTTATGCTTCCGGGCGAAATGAGGGGCGCGAAATACGGCAATGCCAACTGTGCTCTTATAGACTTCGCTTAAAGGAACATGATTTTAAGCAGAAGAATACAGCATTTAATATTACCCTCATGGCACTCTTGAGTTGCTGTTAGAAAAGCACCGTGAAGCTTCTCGAATGTTTGATGTTAGGAAAAAGAAAATTTGGGCGACAATTTTTTAATTTATGAAAAGACGGAAAAACAGTTCTGCATCAATATACTTAATATGCTGTCTGATTACACGCCCAGCAAAATTAATGCAATGAGATCAATTTGGAAATACAACATTGCTTTGTTCACTTTCTTATTCTAAGTAACATGCAGCTGCTTAAATACTGACACTGTTTAGTACGCACCTTGCAGCGTGTAGAATTACAGTGTGCAGCAGCTGTTTTTTTTTGCAGAATTCCATATTAATGCAGGCAGCGACGAGAACTACATGCACGGGGATCGCTAAAAAAGCTTGAGTTAATCTCGATTGAAAGAACCTATACAGTAACACATTCAAAGGTTTTGCATGGAGAGCTTTTAAAAGACGATACCCTGCGTTTGGCGCCGTAGTAGTCTTCGGCGGTACCGGATAGTGGTAAATTAACAGAGGAAGGTGGCAGAGGAGAAGGGTTACGTTGGAAGAAAGGCGGTATGGCGACAGCGGAGGAATGCGCTGATGGAGGGTGGCTTCCATTGGAAGAACCCTCGAGTATGTGTCGTAAACTAAAAAGAGTTCTCTACAACTATAGATGTGGTCAACCACTCCGATGCTCTAGAGGTATGGGAGAGAGACAAAATACCACAACAGCTATCGCTGAATCGTTCCTTATAGTACAGAGTGGTAGCCATCCTGTGAGTATTTTTTTCTGCAAAGTCTGGCAAAAATCAACTAAATATTCATGCTGCTAGCACCTCAGCGACTATCACTTAACGATGTGATAGTGTTAAGGGTTCTACGTCACTGTAAAAAATGCGGGAAACTTAAGCTTCCTCTTTAAGAGCAGAACGTGATTGCGTTACACTATGTAAACCCGACCACGGCGGCTGCGTTTTTATGGAGGCAAAACTCTAAGGCACCCCTGTGCTGTGCGATGTCAGTGCACTTTAAAAATCCCCAGGTGGTCAAAATTATTCCGGAGCCCTCCACTACGGGCACCTCTTCCTTTCATCTTTCACTCCCTCCTTTGTCCCTTCCCTTACGGCGCGGTTCAGGTGTCCAACGATATTGAGGCAGATACTGCGCCATTTCCTTTCCCCAAAAACCAATTACACTCTTGAAATTGAAATTGAAATTGAAAGTTAAATTGAAATTGAAAGTTAAATTTAGGTTGAAATTGTAATTGTAATTGTAATTGAAATTGAAATTGAAAGTTAAATTGAAATTGAAAGTTAAATTGAAATTGAAAGTTAAGTTGAAATTTAAGTTGAAATTTAGGTTGAAAGCTAAGTTGAAAGCTAAGTTGAAAGCTAAGTTGAAAGCTAAGTTGAAAGCTAAGTTGAAAGCTAAGTTGAAAGTTAAGTTGAAAGTTAAGTTGAATGTTAAGTTGAAAGTTAAGTTGAAAGTTAAGTTGAAAGTTAAGTTGAAAGTTATGTTGAAAGCTATGTTGAAAGTTATGTTGAAAGTTATGTTGAAATTGAAATTGAAATTGAAATTGAAATTGAAATTGAAAGTTAAATTGAAATTGAAAGTTAAATTGAAATTGAAAGTTAAATTTAGGTTGAAAGTTAAATTTAGGTTGAAAGTTAAATTTAGGTTGAAATTTAAGTAGAAATTTAAGTTGAAATTTAAGTTAAAATTTAAGTTGAAATTTAGGTTGAAAGTTAAGTTGAAAGTTAAGTTGAAATTTAAGTTGAAATTTAAGTTGAAAGCTAAGTTGAAAGTTAAGTTGAAAGTTAAGTTGAAAGTTAAGTTGAGAGTTAAGTTGAGAGTTAAGTTGAGAGTTAAGTTGAGAGTTAAGTTGAGAGTTAAGTTGAGAGTTAAGTTGAGAGTTAAGTTGAGAGTTAAGTTGAAAGTTAAGTTGAAAGTTAAGTTGAAAGTTAAGTTGAAAGTTAAATTGAAAGTTAAATCGAAAGTTAAATTGAAAGTTAAATTGAAATTTTTTTTGTTTATTTCTCATTTGGGCAACATACAGGTATTGCCCACGAGGCAAGACAAAAGGAGGTGCTAAACCTCCTGACTGGGTCTTGTCCTCGCTTGGGTACAATAGCAGGAGCGGTATTGCATTACACAACAAAAAAAGGTTGTCCTTGCCATCACTTACACAACAGACGCATCATAAACAGTTCTTGTAAATATATACAGATAATAAAATAATAATACACACTAAATCATACAAAAATATTACAGAAATGCAATACATTAGGGTTGTTCGATCCGACATAATATTACATCAAACGGAACCAGAAGTAAGCATTTGGTCGTCTAGGACACAACGTTAAACAAAAAGAAAGACGAACAGATGCGTTTAAAACCCCTGGGCGTGGAACTATTTTCAGCGGCATCTATTACAAACGGATGAGAATTACACATCAACAGGATTTGGTGCTCAATTGATTGTGTTCCGTAGTTAGTACGAGGCCTATTTACCACAACAGAAGTCTGACGCAACCTGTAACAAGTAAATGTATTTTGGTACGTGTTAAAAAAATTAATGTAATTTGATTGTATTTCGATATCAATAAACACACATATTTTGAGTTCATACATCGTTTTCACAGGGATCATTCGAGACTGTGTATTTGCCGAGCAACTATTTGTGTTGTTTCCTGCAGGTAAAAGAAACCGAGCTGCACGCGACTGCAGGGCTGATATTTTTTCTAAGTCAGTTTTGTTACAAGTACCCCAGATAAGAAGACAATAACTGATGCGAGAATGGATAAGAGTGAAATAAAACTGTCTTTTCAGCCAGCAAGGTATACGATCTCGAAGCCGGGAAAGCATACCAATAGCTCTCGCTATCTTGACACGGGTGTGGTCTATGTGGTCGCTCCAGCCTAGGCTGTGATGGAATTTAACTCCTAGAAAGGAATGGAAGCTGACACGCTCAAGGTAGCAAGAGCCGTAACGAAGCTTAAAATCGTAATCAATTGGCTTGTTTTTTGCACAAAAAAGCATAAATTTAGTTTTTCTCTCGTTGAGTTCAAGACTATTTAGGTTTGGCCATACACTAAGATTTAATAGCCACGGGTTAGCAGTGTTTTCAAGTTCTTTAAGATTTGTTCCAGAGAAGAATACATTCGTATCGTCTGCATATAATACTATATCATCAGTTTGAGGAATGTCTTATCCTTGTGTTTTATGCGCTTGAAAAGGTCATTCGTAATGCATTCTTTTCTTGCTTTCTTGTGCCGAACAATTGTTGTGAGTGGGAAAGCAGCATCGTAGCAAATTTGTAATTCGGACATAAAAATATCGTAGGATACAGATGGATCGGGTTCCTTATATATGTTCGCCCAGTTCAAGTTTTCAACAAGTGAATGAAAGGTCTTTTTACCGCCGTCATTGATGATACGGATAGTATTATTTGTGCACTGTGTACGCGTGGCGATCGGTAATGCTACAAAAATTGGTAGATGATCGCTCAATTCTGAACAAAGTACACCGGAGCAACTAGCATACTTAGAAAAATCTGTGAAACATAAGTCGATCAGCGTACTTGTATTCGATGTGACTCTCGTAGGCTGTTCAATGACGTTCTCACAACCATTTTGAAGCATAATTTCAAGAAGTTGAACTTCAGCAGAGTTATTAGAGTTAAGATCGATAATAAAGTCCCCTATGGTCACTATATGCCTCTTCCGGGAATTGACAAAATCCATGAGTGATTCAATGTAGTTTAAAAAGATTGACAGCGTGCCCTGGGGCGGTCGGTAATTGCATACGATGGCAATGTTTTTGCACATGATGGCAACAGTTTCAAAGTCGTCACACATGCAAGTAAAGTCGTCTATGGTATCATAGTGAAAACAGTCGCGGATAAATGGGGACACCCCTCCACCACGTTTTTGCTCACGATACCCGGAAAAATTCGTAACATCAGTGACACTTGAGAACCATGTTTCTGAAAAAGCCAAGAAATCAAAGGAACACTGTAGTTGTGAGAGGTATGTACCGACGTCATCTTGTTTGTTCCTCAGACTCCGTGTATTTAAATGAAAAAAAGAAAGCCCCTTTTCAAGAAAACACTTGTTACTTTTCACCAGATCATTGAACGAAGTTGTCGTGTGGTACGCCATCTTGATTTTTTGAAATCAAAATACCTGTCGTCACTGATCTAAACAATTTTGCTCAGATCATTTTCGGTTGCAATCCTGATAGCACTTGCTTTTGCTTGTTTTCTTACAAACA
This sequence comes from Amblyomma americanum, assembly GCF_052857255.1. Taxonomy (NCBI): domain Eukaryota; kingdom Metazoa; phylum Arthropoda; class Arachnida; order Ixodida; family Ixodidae; genus Amblyomma; species Amblyomma americanum. The sequence goes on from NC_135504.1 coordinate 81,609,237, forward strand.
CTTTACCCTCAGAAGTCCACACGAATTTGTAGTCATTTTCCTTTGCCCTTATCTTCGCCAGCCATAGCAATCGCCTGTTCATTGCTGTCAAGTTTTCATAGAAGCTGATGTTGGTCAAATTTTCTTGGGCGCACTTGCGTGCATCAAACTATTTGCGCCTGAGGGCTCGGTTGGGAAACCTCACAATCACCACAGGCCTTCTGTCCTTTCTGGGGGGCAAACGATGCACATGTTCAACGTTGCTATCGGATAAATCAGGGAGCTCCAATTTTCGGGCAATCTTGTTAATTTCAGCCATGAAGTCTTCATTTTCTCTCAGCTCATTGTAATTGAAATTCAAATTGTAATTGTAATGGAAATTGAAATTGAAATTGAAATTGAAAGTTAAATTGAAATTGAAAGTTAAATTGAAATTGAAAGTTAAATTGAAATTGAAGGTAAATTGAAATTGAAAGTTAAATTGAAATTGAAAGGTAAATTGAAATTGAAAGTTAAATTGAAATTGAAAGTTAAATTGAAATTGAAATTGAAATTGAGAGGTAAATTGAAATTGAAAGTTGAATTGAAAGTTAAATTGAAAGTTAAAGTTAAAGTAAATTGAAAGTTAAAGTTAAAGTTCAATTGAAAGTTAAATTGAAAGTTAAATTGAAAGTTAAATTGAAAGTTAAATTGAAAGTTTAATTGAAAGTTAAATTGAAAGTTAAATTGAAAGTTAAATTGAAAGTTAAATTGAAATTGAAATTGAAATTGAAATTGAAAGTTAAATTGAAAGTTAAATTGAAATTTTTTTGTTTATTTCTCCATTGGGCAACATACAGGTATTGACCACGAGGCAAGACAAAAGCAGGTGCTAAACCACCTGACTGGGTCTTGTCCTCGCTTGGGTACAGCAGCAGGAGCGGTATTGCATTACACAACAAAAAAAGGTTGTCCTTGCCATCACTTACACAACAGACGCATCATAAACACTTGTAAATATATACAGATAAAAAAATAATAATACACACTAAATCATACAAAAATAATACAGAAATGCAATACATTAGGGTTGTTCGAACCGACATAATATTACATCAAACGGAACCAGAAGTAAGCATTTGGTCGTCTAGGACACAACGTTAAACAAAAAGAAAGACGAGCAGATGCGTTTAAAACCCCTGGGCGTGGAATTATTTTTAGCTGCATCTATTACAAACGGATGAGAATTACACATCAACAGGATTTGGTGCTCAATTGATTGTGTTCCGTAGTTAGTACGAGGCCTATTTACCACAACAGAAGTCTGACGCAAGCTGTAACCAGTAGATCTATTTTGGTACGTGTTAAAAAAATAATGTAATTTGATTTTATTTCGTTATAAATAAACACACATATTTTGAGTTCATACATGGTTTTCACAGGAATCATTCGAGACTGTGTATTTGCCGAGCAACTATTAGTGTTGTTTCCAGCAGGTAAAAGAAACCGAGCTGCACGCGACTGCAGGGCTGATATTTTTTCTAAGTCAGTTTTGTTACAAGTACCCCAGATAAGAAGACAATAACTGATGCGAGAATGGATAAGAGAGAAATAAAACTGTCTTTTCAGCCAGCAAGGTATACGATCTCGAAGCCGGGAAAGCATACCAATAGCTCTCGCTATCTTGACACGGGTGTGGTATATGTGGTCGCTCCAGCCTAGGCTGTGATGTAATTTAACTCCTAGAAAGGAATGGGAGCTGACACGCTCAAGGTAGCAAGAGCCGTAACGAAGCTTAAAATCGTAATCAATTGGCTTGTTTTTTGCACAAAAAAGCATAAATTTAGTTTTTCTCTCGTTGAGTTCAAGACTATTTAAGTTTAGCCATACACTAAGATTTAATAGCCACGTGTTAGCAGTGTTTTCAAGTTCTTTAAGATTTGTTCCAGAGAAGAATACATTCGTATCATCTGCATATAATACTATATCATCAGTTTGAGGAATGTCTTATCCTTGTGTTTTATGCGCTTGAAAGGTCATTCGTAATGCATTCTTTTCTTGCTTTCTTGTGCCGAACAATTGTTGCGAGTGGGAAAGCAGCATCGTAACAAATTTGTAATTCGGACATAAAGATATCGTAGGATACAGATGGATCGGGTTCCTTATATATGTTCGCCCAGTTCAAGTTTTCAACAAGTGAATGAAAGGTCTTTTTACCGCCGTCATTGATGATACGGATAGTATTATTTGTGCACTGTGTACGCGTGGCGATCGGTAATGCTACAAAAATTGGTAGATGATCGCTCAATCCTGAACAAAGTACACCGGAGCAACTAGCAGACTTAGAAAAATCTGTGAAACATAAGTCGATCAGCGTACTTGTATTTGATGTGACTCTCGTAGGCTCTTCAGTGACGTTGTCACAACCATTTTGAAGCATAATTTCAAGAAGTTCAACTTCAGCTGGGTTATTAGAGTTAAGATCGATAATAAAGTCCCCTATGATCACTATATGCCTCTTCCGGGAATTGACAAAATCCATGAGTGATTGAATGTAGTTTAAAAAGATTGACAGCGTGCCCTGGGGCGGTCGGTAAATGCATACGATGGCAATGTTTTTGCACATGATGGCAACAGTTTCAAAGTCGTCACACATGCAAGTAAAGTCGTCAATGGTATCATAGTGAAAACAGTCGCGGATAAATAAGGACACCCCTCCACCACGTTTTTGCTCACGATAAACTGAAACGTGACTGTACCCGGAAAAATTCGTAACATCAGTGACACTTGAGAACCATGTTTCTGAAAAAGCCAAGAAATCAAAGGAACACTGTAGTTGTGAGTGGTATGTACCGACGTCATCTTGTTTGTTCCTCAGACTCTGTGTATTTAAATGAAAAAAAGAAAGCTCCTTTTCAAGAAAACACTTGTTACTTTTCACCAGATCATTGAACGAAGTTGTCGTGTGGTACGCCACCTTGATTTTTTGAAATCAAAATACCTGTCGTCACTGATCTAAACAATTTTGTTCAGGTCATTTTCGGTTGCAATCCTGATAGCACTTGCTTTTGCTTGTTTTCTTACAAACACTTTACCCTCAGAAGTCCACATGAATTTGTAGTCATTTTCCTTTGCCCTTATCTTCGCCAGCCATAGCAATCGCCTGTTCATTGCTGTCAAGTTTTCATAGAAGCTGATGTTGGTCAAATTTTCTTGGGCGCACTTGCGTGCTTCAAACTATTTGCGCCTGAGGGCTCGGTTGGAAAACCTTACAATCACCACAGGCCTTCTGTCCTTTCTGGGGGGCAAACGATGCACATGTTCAACGTTGCTATCGGATAAATCAGGGAGCTCCAATTTTCGGGCAATCTTGTTAATTTCAGCCATGAAGTCTTCATTTTCTCTCAGCTCATTGTAATTGAAATTGAAATTGAAATTGTAATTGTAATTGTAATTACAATTGTAACTTAAATTGTAATTGTAATTGAAATTGAAATTGAAAGTTAAATTGAAATTGAAAGTTAAATTGAAAGTTAGATTGAAATTTGTTTGTTTATTTCTCCTTTGGGCAACATACAGGTATTGCCCACGAGGCAAGACAAAAGGAGGTGCTAAACCTCCTGACTGGGTCTTGTCCTCGCTTGGGTACAGCAGCAGGAGCGGTATTGCATTACACAACAAAAAAAGGTTGTCCTTGCCATCACTTACACAACAGACGCATCATAAACAGTTCTTGTAAATATATACAGATAATAAAATAATAATACACACTAAATCATACAAAAATAATACAGAAATGCAATACATTAGGGTTGTTCGAACCGACATAATATTACATCAAACGGAACCAGAAGTAAGCATTTGGTCGTCTAGCACACAACGTTAAACAAAAAGAAAGACGAACAGATGCGTTTAAAACCCCTGGGCGTGGAACTATTTTTAGCTGCATCTATTACAAACGGATGAGAATTACACATCAACAGGATTTGGTGCTGAATTGATTGTGTTCCGTAGTTAGTACGAGGCCTATTTACCACAACAGAAGTCTGACGCAAGCTGTAACCAGTAGATCTATTTTGGTACGTGTTAAAAAAATTAATGTAATTTGATTTTATTTCGTTATAAATAAACACACATATTTTAAGTTCATACATGGTTTTCACAGGGATCATTCGAAACTGTGTATTTGCCGAGCAACTATTTGTGTTGTTTCCTGCAGGTAAAAGAAACCGAGCTGCACGCGACTGCAGGGTTGATATTTTTTCTAAGTCAGTTTTGTTACAAGTACCCCAGATAAGAAGACAATAACTGATGCGAGAATGGATAAGAGAGAAATAAAACTGTCTTTTCAGCGAGCAAGGTATACGATCTCGAAGCCGGGAAAGCATACCAATAGCTCTCGCTATCTTGACACGGGTGTGGTCTATGTGGTCGCTCCAGCCTGGGCTGTGATGGAATTTAACTCCTAGAAAGGAATGGGAGCTGACACGCTCAAGGTAGCAAGAGCCGTAACGAAGCTTACAATCGTAATCAATTGGCTTGTTTTTTGCACTAAAAAGCATAAATTTAGTTTTTCTCGTTGAGTTCAAGACTATTTAAGTTTAGCCATACACTAAGACTTAATAGCCACGTGTTAGCAGTGTTTTCAAGTTCTTTAAGATTTGTTCCAGAGAAGAATACATTCGTATCGTCTGCATATAATACTATATCATCAGTTTGAGGAATCTCTTATCCTTGTGTTTTATGCGCTTGATAAGGTCATTCGTAATGCATTCTTTTCTTGCTTTCTTGTGCCGAACAATTGTTGTGAGTGGGAAAGCAGCATCGTAACAAATTTGTAATTCGGACATAAAAATATCGTAGGATACAGATGGATCGGGTTCCTTATATATGTTCGCCCAGTTCAAGTTTTCAAGAAGTGAATGAAAGGTCTTTTTACCGCCGTCATTGATGATACGGATAGTATTATTTGTGCACTGTGTACGCGTGGCGATCGGTAATGCTACAAAAATTGGTAGATGATCGCTCAATCCTGAACAAAGTACACAGGAGCAACTAGCAGACTTAGAAAAATCTGTGCAACATAAGTCGATCAGCGTACTTGTATTCGATGTGACTCTCGTAGGCTGTTCAATGACGTTCTCACAACCATTTTGAAGCATAATTTCAAGAAGTGGAACTTCAGCAGGGTTATTAGAGTTAAGATCGATATTAAAGTCCCTTATGATCACTATATGACTCTTCCGGGAATTGACAAAATCCATGAGTGATTCAATGTAGTTTAAGAAGATTGACAGCGTGCCCTGGGGCTGTCGGTAAATGCATACGATGGCAATGTTTTTGCACATGATGGCCACAGTTTCAAAGTCGTCACACATGCAAGTAAAGTCGTCTATGGTATCATAGTGAAAACAGTCGCGGATAAATAGGGACACCCCTCCACCACGTTTTTGCTCACGATAAACTGAAACGTGACTGTACCCGGAAAAATTCGTAACATCAGTGACACTTGAGAACCATGTTTCTGAAAAAGCCAAGAAATCAAAGGAACACTGAAGTTGTGAGAGTTATGTACCGACGTCATCTTGTTTGTTCCTCAGACTCTGTGTATTTAAATGAAAAAAAGAAAGCCCCTTTTCAAGAAAACACTTACTTTTCACCAGATCATTGAACGAAGTTGTCGTGTGGTACGCCATTTTGATTTTATGAAATTAAAAATACCTGTCGTCACTGATCTAAACAATTTTGCTCAGGTCATTTTCGGTTGCAATCCTGATAGCACTTGCTTTTGCTTGTTTTCTTACAAACACTTTACCCTCAGAAGTCCACACGAATTTGTAGTCATTTTCCTTTAACCTTATCTTCGCCAGCCATAGCAATCGCCTGCTCATTGCTGTCAAGTTTTCATAGAAGCTCATGTTGGTCAACTTTTCTTGGGCGCACTTGCGTGCTTCAAACTATTTGCGCCTGAGGGCTCGGTTGGAAAACCTTACAATCACCACAGGCCTTCTGTCCTTTCTGGGGGGCAAACGATGCACATGTTCAACGTTGCTATCGGGTAAATCAGGGAGCTCCAATTTTCGGGCAATCTAGTTAATTTCAGCCATGAAGTCTTCATTTTCTCTCAGCTCATTGTAATTGAAATTGTAATTGTAATTGTAATTGTAATTGAAATTGAAATTGAAATTGAAATTAAAAGTTAAATTGAAATTGAAATTGAAATTAAAAGTTAAATTGAAATTGAAAGTTAAATTGAAATGGAAGGTAAATTGAAAGTTAAATTGAAAGTTAAATTGAAATTGAAATTGAAGGTAAATTGAAATTGAAAGTTAAATTGAATTTTTTTTTATTTCTCCTTTGGGCAACATACAGGTATTGCCCACGAGGAGGTGCTAAACCTCCTGACTGGGTCTTGTCCTCGCTTGGGTACAGCAGCAGGAGCGGTATTGCATTACACAACAAAAAAAGGTTGTCCTTGCCATCACTTACACAACAGACGCATCATAAACAGTTCTTGTAAATATATACAGATAATAAAATAATAATACACACTAAATCATACAAAAATAATACAGAAATGCAATACATTAGAGTTGTTCGATCCGACATAATATTACATCAAACGGAACCAGAAGTAAGCATTTGGTCGTCTAGGACACAACGTTAAACAAAAATAAAGACGAACAGATGCGTTTAAAACCCCTGGGCGTGGAACTATTTTTAGCGGCATCTATTACAAACGGATGAGAATTACACATCAACAGGATTTGGTGCTCAATTGATTGTGTTCCGTAGTTAGTACGAGGCCTATTTACCACAACAAAAGTCTGACGCAAGCTGTAACCAGTAGATCTATTTTGGTACGTGTTAAAAAAATTAATGTAATTTGATTTTATTTCGTTATAAACACACATATTTTGAGTTCATACATGGTTTTCACAGGGATCATTCGAGACTGTGTATTTGCCGAGCAACTATTTGTGTTGTTTCCTGCAGGTAAAAGAAACCGAGCTGCACGCGACTGCAGGGCTGATATTTTTTCTAAGTCAGTTTTGTTACAAGTACCCCAGATAAGAAGACAATAACTGATGCGAGAATGGATAAGAGAGAAATAAAACTGTCTTTTCAGCCAGCAAGGTATACGATCTCGAAGCCGGGAAAGCATACCAATAGCTCTCGCTATCTTGACACGGGTGTGGTCTATGTGGTCGCTCCAGCCTAGGCTGTGATGGAATTTAACTCCTAGAAAGGAATGGGAGCTGACACGCTCAAGGTAGCAAGAGCCGTAACGAAGCTTAAAATCGTAATCAATTGGCTTGTTTTTTGTACAAAAAAGCATAAATTTAGTTTTTCTCTCGTTGAGTTCAAGACTATTTAAGTTTGGCCATACACTAAGATTTAATAGCCACGTGTTAGCAGTGTTTTCAAGTTCTTTAAGATTTGTTCCAGAGAAGAATACATTCGTATCGTCTGCATATAATACTATATCATCAGTTTGAGGAATGTCTTATCCTTGTGTTTTATGCGCTTGAAAAGGTCATTCGTAATGCATTCTTTTCTTGCTTTCTTGAGCCGAACAATTGTTGTGAGTGGGAAAGCAGCATCGTAACAAATTTGTAATTCGGACATAAAAATATCGTAGGATACAGATGGATCGGGTTCCTTATATATGTTCGCCCAGTTCAAGTTTTCAACAAGTGAATGAAAGGTCTTTTTACCGCCGTCATTGATGATACGGATAGTATTATTTGTGCACTGTGTACGCGTGGCGATCGGTAATGCTACAAAAATTGGTAGATGATCGCTCAATCCTGAACAAAGTACACAGGAGCAACTAGCAGACTTAGAAAAATCTGTGAAACATAAGTCGATCAGCGTACTTGTATTCGATGTGACTCTCGTAGGCTGTTCAATGACGTTCTCACAACCATTTTGAAGCATAATTTCAAGAAGAATAACTTCAGCAGGGTTATTAGAGTTAAGATCGATATTAAAGTCCCCTATGATCACTATATGCCTCTTCCGGGAATTGAAAAAATCCATGAGTGATTCAATGTAGTTTAAAAAGATTGACAGCGTGCCCTGGGGCGGTCGGTAAATGCATACGATGGCAATGTTTTTGCACATGATGGCAACAGTTTCAAAGTCGTCACACATGCAGGTAAAGTCGTCTATGGTATCATAGTGAAAACAGTCGCGGATAAATAGGAACACCCCTCCACCACGTTTTTGCTCACGATACCCGGAAAAATTCGTAACATCAGTGACACTTGAGAACCATGTTTCTGAAAAAGCCAAGAAATCAAAGGAACACTGTAGTTGTGAGAGGTATGTACCGACGTCATCTTGTTTGTTCCTCAGACTCTGTGTATTTAAATGAAAAAAGAAAGCCCCTTTTCAAGAAAACACTTGTTACTTTTCACCAGATCATTGAACGAAGTTGTCGTGTGGTACGCCATCTTGATTTTTTGAAATCAAAATACCTGTCGTCACTGATCTAAACAATTTTGCTCAGATCATTTTCGGTTGCAATCCTGATAGCACTTGCTTTTGCTTGTTTTGTTACAAACACTTTACCCTCAGAAGTCCACACGAATTTGTAGTCATTTTCCTTTGCCCTTATCTTCGCCAGCCATAGCAATCGCCTGTTCATTGCTGTCAAGTTTTCATAGAAGCTGATGTTGGTCAACTTTTCTTGGGCGCACTTGCGTGCTTCAAACTATTTGCGCCTGAGGGCTCGGTTGGGAAACCTTACAATCACCACAGGCCTTCTGTCCTTTCTGGGGGGCAAACGATGCACATGTTCAACGTTGCTATCGGATAAATCAGGGAGCTCCAATTTTCGGGCAATCTTGTTAATTTCAGCCATGAAGTCTTCATTTTCTCTCAGCTCATTGTAAATGAAATTCAAATTGTAATTGTAATTGTAATGGAAATTGAAATTGAAATTGAAATTGAAAGTTAAATTGAAATTGAAAGTTAAATTAAAATTGAAAGTTAAATTGAAATTGAAGGTAAATTGAAATTGAAAGTTAAATTGAAATTGGAAGGTAAATTGAAATTGAAAGTTAAATTGAAATTGAAAGTTAAATTGAAATTGAAAGTTAAATTGAAATTGAGAGGTAAATGGAAGGTAAATTGAAAGTTAAATTGAAAGTTAAAGTTAAAGTTAAATTGAAAGTTAAAGTTAAATTGAAAGTTAAATTGAAAGTTAAATTGAAGGTAAATTGAAAGTTAGATTGAAATTGAAAGTCAAATTGAAAGTTAAATTGAAAGGTAAATTTAAATTGAAATTGAAAGTTAAATTGAAAGTTAAATTGAAATTGAAATTGAAAGTAAATTGAAAGTTAAATTGAAATTTTTTTTGTTTATTTCTCCTTTGGGCAACATACAGGTATTGCCCACGAGGCAAGACAAAAGGAGGTGCTAAACCACCTGACTGGGTCTTGTCCTCGCTTGGGCACAGCAGCAGGAGCGGTATTGCATTACACAACAAAAAAAGGTTGTCCTTGCCATCACTTACACAACAGACGCATCATAAACAGTTCTTGTAAATATATACAGATAATAAAATAATAATACACACTAAATCATACAAAAATAATACAGAAATGCAATACATTAGGGTTGTTCGAACCGACATAATATTACATCAAACGGAACCAGAAGTAAGCATTTGGTCGTCTAGGACACAACGTTAAACAAAAAGAAAGACGAACAGATGCGTTTAAAACCCCTGGGCGTGGAACTATTTTTAGCGGCATCTATTAAAAACGGATGAGAATTACACATCAACAGGATTTGGTGCTCAATTGATTGTGTTCCGTAGTTAGTACGAGGCCTATTTACCACAACAGAAGTCTGACGCAAGCTGTAACCAGTAGATCTATTTTGGTACGTGTTAAAAAAATTAATGTAATTTGATTTTGTTTCGTTATAAATAAACACACATATTTTGAGTTCATACATGGTTTTCACAGGGATCATTCGAGACTGTGTATTTGCCGAGCAACTATTTGTGTTGTTTCCTGCAGGTAAAAGAAACCGAGCTGCACGCGACTGCAGGGCTGATATTTTTTCTAAGTCCGTTTTGTTACAAGTACCCCAGATAAGAAGACAATAACTGATGCGAGAATGGATAAGAGAGAAATAAAACTGTCTTTCAGCGAGCAAGGTATACGATCTCGAAGCCGGGAAAGCATACCAATAGCTCTCGCTATCTTGACACGGGTGTGGTCTATGTGGTCGCTCCAGCCTAGGCTGTGATGGAATTTAACTTCTAGAAAGGAATGGGAGCTGACGCGCTCAAGGTAGCAAGAGCCGTAACGAAGCTTAAAATCGTAATCAATTGGCTTGTTTTTTGCACAAAAAAGCATAAATTTAGTTTTTTTCTCGTTGAGTTCAAGACTATTTATGTTTAGCCATACACTAAGATTTAATAGCTACGTGTTAGCAGTGTTTTCAAGTTCTTTAAGATTTGTTCCAGAGAAGAATACATTCGTATCGTCTGCATATAATACTATATCATCAGTTTGAGGAATGTCTTATCCTTGTGTTTTATGCGCTTGAAAAGGTCATTCGTAATGCATTCTTTTCTTGCTTTCTTGTGCCGAACAATTGTTGTGAGTGGGAAAGCAGCATCGTAACAAATTTGTAATTCGGACATAAAAATATCGTAGGATACAGATGGATCGGGTTCCTTATATATGTTCGCCCAGTTCAAGTTTTCAACAAGTGAATGAAAGGTCTTTTTACCGCCGTCATTGATGATACGGATAGAATTATTTGTGCACTGTGTACGCGTGGCGATTGGTAATGCTACAAAAATTGGTACATGATTGCTCAATCCTGAACAATTTGTAATTTGTATTTTAGTAATTTGTAATTTGTAATTTGTAATTTGTAATGTGTAATTTGTAATTTGTAATGTGTAATTTGTAATTTGTAATTTGTAATTTTCGAATTTGTAATTTGTCAAACATTGACCATTTCAAACGTGTGTGCCGCGGTCGCAATGCAGTCTTTTGAAATTTTGCTGTAATCACATGCACCTTTTTCTTCAGCTGTAAAATGATGCCACTACAGAAAATCTTAACATTGCAGACAATCGGCAGTGCAAGTTACTGCTGGATAAAACTCTTGGGTCGGCATGTAATTTCGACCTCTAGAATGGTCTGTTTCGGAAACTGTATAATTAAATACTTTTGTTCAGCGAATATGGCTTATTTTCCTCTTGTGTCTCCACTGTTCAGTTAATAAAAAAATACCACGAATTCATTTCACAGTTTAAGGCAAACCCTTTATAAGCAAAAAAGCAAACAAAGTATACTGTGTGAATACAGGGCTTTTCTTATTCGGGTAAAATCCTATTTTGTGTGTTAAAAATTTATTCAAAACAATTTTCTTGCTGAAAAATAAGCCCTCTAAAATACTTACTTTTCTTGTGCCCAAACTGATTATACGGTACGAAAAGTACGGTATTATCAGGTTGTGCTCATCTCAAAGGGATAATCTCTCAACTGATAATATTAAATTTATTTCCAGGCTTTTTACTTGCGACGGTGCTTAATTTGAATCAAAGTACGAACATCTTTATTTGCAGATGAAAGTTGAAAACACAGGCACTCATGAGAGGCTCATGAACAAAAAATAGCACAAAAGGACACGAGAGACAAGCGCTATAGCGCTTCAGCGTTCCTTTTCCGTCCTTCGTGTTCCTTTGGCACTATTTTTTCATTACGAGCTTTATCTAACCATCCAAACTTTCGGCTTTATTCATGAGAGGCATCGGCATCATTGTTTCACGCACTGTCCACGCGGACGACGCCATGCTTTGAGGATCTTCAGCGTTTAAAATGAATTCCATGACACTGAATGAATGTTGTTGGGGTGTACATGTGAGAGGCAGGCAGGTCTTGCACGGACGTGGAAGTGCTGCTTAGCAGATGGTAATATACGCACCGAAATAACTGCAATAAATGCGAAAAAAATGTCTGATTTCGTACAAGTATTCCAGGAGAATCCACCATTTACATATCGCTTACAAAATAATGTGCTAATAATAGAGTGTTTTATGTCCCTCAGAAAACCAGCGCTTATAGCGAGCTGCCTTCCACTGTGAAATATGACCCGAATGTACCCCAATAATAATAATAATAATAATAATAATAATAATAATAATAATAATAATAATAATAATAATAATAATAATAATAATAATAATAATAATAATAATAATAATAAAAATAATATAATAATAATAATATTAATAATAATAATAATAATATTAATAATAATAATAATAATAATAATAATAATAATAATAATAATAATAATAATAATAATAATAATACTAAATTGGTTTTTGGGGAAGTAAATGGCGCAGTATCTGTCTCATATATCGTTGAACACCTTAGCCGCGCCGTAAGGGAAGGGATAAAGGAGGGAGTGAAAGAAGAAAGGAAGAAGAGGTGCCGTAGTGGAGGGCTCCGGAATAATTTCGACCACCTGGGGATCTCAAACGTGCACTGACATCGCACAGCACACGGGCGCCTTAGCGTTTTTCCTCCATAAAAATGCAGCCGCCGCGGTCGGGTTCGAACCCGGGAACGACGCAACGACGCAGCGTGTTCGCGCTTCCCGCCATTGTAGGAGCTGCCATCTTCCGACGGAACTGCGAAGACGGGACTGTTATCCCCACATCGCGTGGGCGTTGATCTTGGCTGGCCGAATCACTTTGGCAGCAGCGGCGACGAGGCCGGACGTTAATGCGACGTGCTTCTGTATTCACAGGTGCCCGTTGATCTACACCTATCCCGACGAGGACTTACGTTGACACAGAAGCAAGCTTGCCTGGCGGAGAAGATCTGGGAACAGCACTCCGAACTTGGAAATGTGCAGCGCATTCTTCAACGACGCATCGTGTTCGCGCTTCCCGCCATTGTAAGAGCTGCCATCTTCTGACGGAACTGCGAAGACGGGACTGTTATCGCCACATCGCGTGGGCGTTGATCTTGGCTGGCCTAATCACTTTGGCAGCAGCGGCGACGAAGGCCGGACGATAATGCGACGTGCTTCTGTATTCACAGGTGCCCGTTGATCTACACCTATCCCGACGAGGACTTACGTTGACACAGAAGCAAGCTTGCCTGGCGGAGAAGATCTGGGAACAGCACTCCGAACTTGGAAATGTGCAGCGCATTCTTCAACGACGCAGCGTGTTCGCGCTTCCCGCCATTGTAGGAGCTGCCATCTTCCGACGGAACTGCGAAGACGGGACTGTTATCGCCACATCGCGTGGGCGTTGATCTTGGCTGGCCTAATCACTTTGGCAGCAGCGGCGACGGAGGCCGGACGTTAATGCGACGTGCTTCTGTATTCACAGGTTGGTGGAATACCTTTTGGTTTTTCAGTAGAATAAGCCTCTGCGCTCCTACCGCTGCTGCTGCCAAAAAGTGTGTTGTGACGTTCTTGTGTCTTCCTTTGATTGCCTTGGATGGTCGTGTTAGCACAGTATTTCACTGCTGCCACTGAACAGTAACATGAATAGTAGTAATAGTGAACAGCATGGTGATTTGGCTACAACCATTACAGAGAAGCAGCCTAATAGTATAAAAGAAGTTGTAAAAGTCCTTACAGATCTGGTAGTAAGGCTTGATATGTTTGCCAAAGAAATGAAGAGCGATGTAGCAAAAGTGACGAGTTCAAATGCCGAGATGAGAAAAGAACTTGCCGACGCCTATGAATCCATGAACCATATAAACAGTGTATTCGAGAATTTCAGAAAGAATGTTGAAGGCTTCCGTCAAGAGCTTGAAGAGGTGAAGAGTCAGAACGCCAGTAGCAAAATAGAAACCGAACGGCTAAGCGAAGAACTCAGAGAAGCCAGGAAGGAGATTGTGGAACTAAAGCAGTATAGCAGGAGCATGAACGTTGAAATTCGGGGGCTACCTATGGTTAAAGACGAAGACCTGCGGAAGGCGGTTGGGGACATTGCGCTCAACCTTGGTGCCTCTGTCTCGGAGGGTGACATCGATGTGGTTCACCGTGTGCGGTCGAAAGATAAGGGTAAACCTAACGTTATTGTGAAGTTTTGTACTAAGACTGCCCGAAATAGATTGATTGCTGCTGCTAGGAAGAAAAGGATCAATTCCGGGGATCTGGGATTCGAGGGCGAGGAGCCAGTGTATATTAATGAGCATCTCTGTGTGGAAACTAAACATCTACTCACCAAAGCCCGTCAACTCAAGAAAGACAAAGGCTGGAAGTTCATTTGGGTGGAACAAGGGAAAATCTTGATGAGGAAAGTGGAAAAGTCGTCTGTCCTACACATTGCGTCAGAGGACGACTTAGGGAGAGTAGACTGACCGAATCAAGGGTAGCATCTTGTTTTGTGTTCTTTGTTTTTTTTTAAAGGCAGAAAATGCCGTACACTATTTCTCAAATAGACCAACTGATAGAAAACGGGGACACATTCTCAATTCTACACTGTAATGTTCGAAGCCTACGTAAAAACCTCAATGAATTGACTGGATATATTTCTCGCCATAAGTCTACTTTCGATTTAATTGCTTTAAGTGAAACTTGGTTGAGGAAAAATGAGACCATTTCAATCCCCGGCTATAAATTATTGTCACTCCCACGGGAGTCGCATGCAAGAGGAGGTGGTGTAGCCTTATTCATTAAACAAAACATTGCATTTCGGGCCCTTTCTACAGCATCTGTTAGCGACGATTGTATAGAAGCACTCTTTATCAAACTGGCAAATGGCATAATAGTTGGAGTGGTGTACCGCCCCCCAAGTTCATCACTGGGGTCTTTCACTGAAAGGTTTGAAACATCCCTCACTTCGTTATCGCGTGGGCCTAACGGTAGGATTATTATTGTTGGTGACTTTAACATTGATGCCACATCAGACACACAAAATGATTACACATTGTTGCTGGAATCCTTCAACTTACATAATCTAATAGCTGAACCCACCCGGATTACCACCACCACAAGTACACTGATTGACCATGTCCTCTGTAGCAGGGATGACATTGTTTGTGCTGGTGTGTGCTCTGTTCCAATTTCCGACCATTTGCCAATATTTGCTGCCCTGGAAAATAAGGCTCCAGAGGGTGTGAAGCATAATCACACTAAACATCATAAAAAAATAAATCATGGCTTACTTCGCAACTTACTGGAACAAACAGATTTCTCTGCTGCATATGACGGTAATGTTGACACAGAATTTAACAATTTTATTGACGCCCTTCAAAGTATAATTGCACAATGTAGTGGGAAAACATGCATAAGAAACTACAAGAAACCTGTTTGCCCGTGGATGACAAAATCCATTCTTGATGATCTAAAGAAAAAAGTACTGGTATAAAAAATGGAAACAGAATAAAAGAAATGAATATTACCTTACCCAATTTAGGCTCCTTAGGAATTCCACAGTCTCCATGATAAGAAAAAGAAAAAAGGAATATTACTCCTTCCTTATTCTGCAAGCAAATGGAAATACAGCGAAAATGTGGAACATCGTAAAGGATGCTATTCGCCCTACCTCTAAGGAACAAGTACAACCTGATGTAATTGATCAGGATGTGGCAGACATATTTAACGATTACTTTGTAAATTTCGGGCCTCTCTTAGCCCAGCAGCTGATCCCGATAACTGATCCTAGCAATCTTATAAACCCTGTTATAAATAGTTTTGTAATGAAAGAGCTCGAGCTGGGCGAGATTGTTAGTGTGGTAAGCACACTTCAAGTAAGCAAATCCCCGGGTCTGGACGCCATTCCAGTAAAAATAATCAAAGATAATATTGACATATTAGCCATGCACCTATTACACCTATTTACGCACTCTATAGAAGGTTCAATATTTCCTGCAAGACTAAAAGTAGCTAAAGTCGTGCCTATCCATAAAGAAGGGGAACTGTCGGAACCGAGTAATTATAGGCCAATTTCAGTCCCTGGTGTCATCAATACAGTTTTTGAAAAAATACTATGTATACGCATAAAGAAATTTATAGGTAAGTTTAATATTATATGCCCAAGTCAGCATGGCTTCACGCCGCATAGATCAACAGCATCCGCAGTCCTTGTCCTATCGCAAATGATAAATACTGCCCTCAACGATAATAAGATTGCCATAGTGGTGTATTTAGATATTAAAAAGACATTCGATACGGTTAATCATACAATCCTTGTTGATAAACTCAGTAAGTATGGCTTCCGAGGGAAAATGTTAGATTTTTTCAATAGTTACCTTACAAACCGCGTACAGCATGTTGTAATGAATAACGTGATTTCTGGGGCGCAGGTTGTGCTGACTGGGGTACCACAGGGCTCAGTCCTGGGACCAATGTTTTTCTCGCTTTATGTAAATGACCTCCCGTCTATACTAAAACATTCTTAAGCAGTGATGTACGCTGATGACACAGCTTTAATATTTATAGGAGACACAATCGATGAACTCAACAAAAAGATAAACGAAGAGATGGAAATGGTTCTTAACTGGTTTACTAACAACCACCTCTCCGTTAACATTCAGAAAACCAAATATACTTTGTTCCGCTCTAGGGGAAAAAAATTAAACTACCAAAATGTTGCTTTGTATTTAAATAACCAGTCAATACAAGAAGTAAGCAGTTTTAAATATCTTGGCGTATATTTTGATTCTGATATGCACTGGAAGAATCAAGTAAAGCAAGTTTGCTCAAAGCTGGCATATGGTTGTCATATTTTATAACAAGCGCGAGAACGCTTTAATTTCTCTATACTCCGAATACTCTACTTTGCTTTTATACAAAGCCAGCTAATCTACTGCATGGAGTCATGGGGTAACACATACACCACATATCTCGAACCTGTAATCCGATTGCAGAAGAGAGCGATAAGAATAATTACTTATTCAAAATATACTGACTCTACTGAACCACTTTTCAAGTCCACCGGCATTCTACCTTTCCATTCCATGTATACATTAAAGATAGCCCAGACAATTCATAAAATACTACAGCTCAATGAACCGCTTCCCCACAGTATCTTTATAACTCCTAAAAGGGAGACTAGGGCTGCTAGTGCAAAACATTTCAATTTGCCCACCTGTCACAATACTTACGGGCAAAGATTATTAGAATTCAATGGAGTTTTAATCTGGAATGGCATTCCTAATGAGGTTAAAACAGAAACAAATTTTGTGCAATCCCTCAAAATGTTCCTGATGAATATGTGAAGTATATGGTATAAATTTTTACTTTTTGTTTCGAAGAGAAATATGTTTTTTGTGAGCGTTTTGTTTGTATTCCTGTATTTTTTTCTCCGTAAATCTTATAACGTTCTAATTTTCATTTTAGGAATAGAAATGTTCGTTTCCGCGTGCTGCAAATATGTTGTATTGTATTGTGTTGAACCCGAAACTAGCCCCTGGCTATGGGTCCAGTTATTATTGTACATATTGAATTGTGCTCAGTTTCATTTTCGAATAAAAAAAAAACTCCGGATCAGTAGTCGAGCGCCCTAACCACTGAGCCACCGCGGCGGGTTGTACCCCAGTTTGAGTTGTAAAATTTCACCCGATTGTTACCACCTCTCCCCATTCCAGAAAAATAAATCATTCTAGTATAATAAACCGTTCTAGTATAAGAGACGTAGGTTGACAAGCTATATGTACTGCTGCAGTGCCATCGAGCACAAGGAAAACAAATATTTCAGCCGAACTAGCTGTCAAAGGCCTGGTAGGTTGTTTTTGCGTGTCTGTGTGATTGCAGAAGTAAAAGTGCGTTAGACATCTTCAGTTGTTAGAAGTGACATTTCGGTTCTTACTCAGTTTCTAACCGTCTTATGGCCGGTTCTTCTGGCTGTTTTCTTTAACTTGGCGACTTGCGAAAAGTACGCCCTATACACACTTAAGGCATTTAACCTAGATGTCACCAAAACGTGTACTTGGAGACCAGAAGTAGTACTGATCTGAGTAGAAGGTCACCTATTGCTTGAATGCTATCATTTGAGCGTATTTATTTGACAACAGGGTTTTATGTGAGAACCATGAATTATGAGGCACGAGGTAGCGAGGCTGTTTGGTTTGAATCCGACAGCCTGTGGTTATATTACGTGGCGTGAGATTTCAGCACATTCTTTTTTCGGCTCCATAAAAATGTGATCCGCCCTATCGTTTTCCAATCCCAGACAGATGTTCAGGAACCGAACGCAAGTAACAGTGCGCTACACAGTTTAGATTTAAGCGAGAAATGTAATTTCGTTGGAGGGGAGGTACTAAAAATGTGCAAGTCAATTTGTACGGATGAATTTTATTCAATTCATTTATCTTTCAGAGCGGTTACAAAGACAACTCTGAGCCTTTAGCCCTCTTCACGGACAGTGACGAGACAGTCGGGCCACAAGTCCGCAGTCATTTCTGGCTCGTCAAGGGTTCGTGGCACTGTGTGCCAGGTTTACAGGGAGTTGGCCTTATCCAACACATTCTATATCGAGCCGAAAGGGGGCGGTACAAGTACTTAAGAATCATTTTGGTGCAAATTTCGAAGAAAAAAATCTATGTCCTTTGAAACAATCGCGAGTAAGTACTCACTTTTAGAAAACACTGTATTTTAAATAGAAACGTTGCCACAGCTTTATTATGCATTCCTGAGTTACGACAATGGTTAGCTGGTGGGGGTAGTAGTGGTACATCGGTTGAAAGGAGAAAAGCAAAAAAGAGAAAAGGATGATTAATGCTTCATTCCTATTCTGCATGAAAGTTTTTTTTTGCAAAAGAGACATCTGTATTTTGAGCGGCGTCGACGTGGGAGGAGTCACGTTTGCATGAATTCCAATAAAAAAAAGAGTAACTATCGCAAAGCTACCATGGTGGCTAGTTGGGTGTTCCTCCTGATGCATTGGGCACGTTGTACTTACTCACTACGTACGTCAAACAAGTGAAGAAAAGAGAGACGAAACAGGACATGCGCCGACTTCAACCACTTCACTTTGTTAGTTCGCGCACGTTGTCTGGTTCAATTTTTGTCTTAGTGCCTTAATACAGCACGCTGGATAGATTCCGTATGAGTCACTGGTACACAATACCCGTGTCGCTTGGCTTCTGTTGTTTTATAGGACAAATATCTCATTATAAATTTAGGATTTTTATACGAATCAGTAAAGCTATACTGAGCTTCCCAAGCTACTCCTGGCCGGATACTCGGCTCATTAACGGTGAAATGCTTGGGAAATTGGTCTTTGACCTTACCTTCAGAAAACGAAAAATACCTTGTGCCATGGCGCTGTGTGGCTGCAGATGCCATTGCTCCATAAAAATTCATCATCATCATAATCATCATCCATCATCCATCATCTATCATCTATCATCTATCATCTATCATCTATCATCAATCATCAATCATCAATCATCAATCATCAATCATCTATCATCTATCATCTATCATCTATCATCTATCATCTATCATCTATCATCTATCATCTATCATCTATCATCTATCATCTATCATTTATCATTTATCATTTATCGTCTATCGTCTATCGTCTATCGTCTATCGTAATTTGTAATTTGTAATTTGTAATTTGCTTTTTGTTATTTGTTATTTGTAATTTGTAATTTGTAATTTGTAATTTGTAATTTTCGAATTTGTAATTTGTAATTTTCGAATTTGTAATTTGTCAAACATTGACCATTTCAAACGTGTGTGCCGCGGTCGCAATGCAGTCTTTTGAAATTTTGCTGTAATCACATGCACCTTTTTCTTCAGCTGTAAAATGATGCCACTACAGAAAATCTTAACATTGCAGACAATCGGCAGTGCAAGTTACTGCTGGATAAAACTCTTGGGTCGGCATGTAATTTCGACCTCTAGAATGGTCTGTTTCGGAAACTGTATAATTAGATACTTTTGTTCAGCGAATATGGCTTATTTTCCTCTTGTGTCTCCACTGTTCAGTTAATAAAAAAATACAACGAATTCATTTCACAGTTTAAGGCAAACCCTTTATAAGCAAAAAAGCAAACAAAGTATACTGTGTGAATAGAGGGCTTTTCTTATTCGGGTAAAATCCAATTTTGTGTGTTAAAAATTTATTTAAAACAATTTTCTTGCTGAAAAATAAGCCCTCTAAAATACTTACTTTTCTTGTGCCCAAACTGATTATACGGTAAGAAAAGTACGGTATTATCAGGTTGTGCTCATCTCAAAGGGATAATCTCTCAACTGATAATATTAAATTTATTTCCAGGCTTTTTACTTGCGACGGTGCTTAATTTGAATCAAAGGCCGAACATCTTTATTTGCAGATGAAAGCCGAAAACACAGGCACTCATGAGAGGCTCATGAACAAAAAATAGCACAAAAGGACACGAGAGACAAGCGCTATAGCGCTTCATCGTTCCTTTTCCGTCCTTTGTGTTCCTTTGGCACTATTTTTTCATTACGAGCTTTATCTAACCATCCAAACTTTCGGCTTTATTCATGAGAGGCATCGGCATCATTGTTTCACGCACTGCCCACGCGGACGACGCCATGCTTTGAGGATCTTCAGCGTTTAAAATGAATTCCATGACACTGAATGAATGTTGTTGGGGTGTACATGTGAGAGGCAGGCAGGTCTTGCACGGACGTGGAAGTGCTGCTTAGCAGATGGTAATATACGCACCGAAATAACTGCAATAAATGCGAAAAAAAAATGTCTGATTTCGTACAAGTATTCCAGGAGAACCCACCATTTACATATCGCTTACAAAATAATGTGCTAATAATAGTGGTTTATGTCCCTCAGAAAACCAGCGCTTATAGCGAGCTGCCTTCCACTGTGAAATATGACCCGAATGTACCCCAATAATAATAATAATAATAATAATAATAATAATAATAATAATAATAATAATAATAATAATAATAATAATAATAATAATAATAATAATAATATTAATTGGTTTTTGGGGAAAGTAAATGGCGCAGTATCTGTCTCATATATCGTTGGACACCTTAGCCGCGCCGTAAGGGAAGGGATAAAGGAGGGATTGAAAGAAGAAAGGAAGAAGAGGTGCCGTAGTGGAGGGCTCCGGTATAATTTCGACCACCTGGGGATCTTAAACGTGCACTGACATCGCACAGCACACGGGCGCCTTAGCGTTTTTCCTCCATAAAAATGCAGCCACCGCGGTCGGGTTCGAACCCGGGAACGACGCAACGACGCAGCGTGTTCGCGCTTCCCGCCATTGTAGGAGCTGCCATCTTCCGACGGAACTGCGAAGACGGGACTGTTATCGCCACATCGCGTGGGCGTTGATCTTGGCTGGCCTAATCACTTTGGCAGCAGCGGCGACGGAGGCCGGACGTTAATGCGACGTGCTTCTGTATTCACAGGTGCCCGTTGATCTACACCTATCCCGACGAGGACTTACGTTGACACAGAAGCAAGCTTGCCTGGCGGAGAAGATCTGGGAACAGCACTCCGAACTTGGAAATGTGCAGCGCATTCTTCAACGACGCAGCGTGTTCGCGCTTCCCGCCATTGTAGGAGCTGCCATCTTCCGACGGAACTGCGAAGACGGGACTGTTATCGCCACATCGCGTGGGCGTTGATCTTGGCTGGCCTAATCACTTTGGCAGCAGCGGCGACGGAGGCCGGACGTTAATGCGACGTGCTTCTGTATTCACAGGTTGGTGGAATACCTTTTGGTTTTTCAGTAGAATAAGCCTATGCGCTCCTACCGCTGCTGCTGCCAAAAAGTGTGTTGTGACGTTCTTGTGTCTTCCTTTGATTGCCTTGGATGGTCGTGTTAGCACAGTATTTCACTGCTGCCACTGAACAGTAACATGAATAGAAGTAATAGTGAACAGCATGGTGATTTGGCTACAACCATTACAGAGAAGCAGCCTAATAGTATAAAAGAAGTTGTAAAAGTCCTTACAGATCTGGTAGTAAGGCTTGATATGTTTGCCAAAGAAATGAAGAGCGATGTAGCAAAAGTGACGAGTTCAAATGCCGAGATGAGAAAGGAACTTGCCGACGCCTGTGAATCCATGAACCATATAAACAGTGTATTTGAGAATTTCAGAAAGAATGTTGAAGGCTTCCGTCAAGAGCTTGAAGAGGTGAAGAGTCAGAACGCCAGTAGCAAAATAGAAACCGAACGGCTAAGCGAAGAACTCAGAGAAGCCAGGAAGGAGATTGTGGAACTAAAGCAGTATAGCAGGAGCATGAACGTTGCAATTCGGGGGCTACCTATGGTTAAAGACGAAGACCTGCGGAAGGCGGTTGGGGACATTGCGCTCAACCTTGGTGCCTCTGTCTCGGAGGGTGACATCGATGTGGTTCACCGTGTGCGGTCGAAAGATAAGGGTAAACCTAATGTTATTGTGAAGTTTTGTACTAGGACTGCCCGAAATAGATTGATTGCTGCTGCTAGGAAGAAAAGGATCAATTCCGGGGATCTGGGATTCGAGGGCGAGGAGCCAGTGTATATTAATGAGCATCTCTGTGTGGAAACTAAACGTCTACTCACCAAAGCCCGTCAACTCAAGAAAGACAAAGGCTGGAAGTTCATTTGGGTGGAACAAGGGAAAATCTTGATGAGGAAAGTGGAAAAGTCGTCTGTCCTACACATTGCGTCAGAGGACGACTTAGGGAGAGTAGACTGACCGAATCAAGGGTAGCATCTTGTTTTGTGTTCTTTGTTTTTTTTAAAGGCAGAAAATGCCGTACACTATTTCTCAAATAGACCAACTGATAGAAAACGGGGACACATTCTCAATTCTACACTGTAATGTTCGAAGCCTACGTAAAAACCTCAATGAATTGACTGGATATATTTCTCGCCATAAGTCTACTTTCGATTTAATTGCTTTAAGTGAAACTTGGTTGAGGAAAAATGAGACCATTTCAATCCCCGGCTATAAATTATTGTCACTCCCACGGGAGTCGCATGCAAGAGGAGGTGGTGTAGCCTTATTCATTAAACAAAACATTGCATTTCGGGCCCTTTCTACAGCATCTGTTAGCGACGATTGTATAGAAGCACTCTTTATCAAACTGGCAAATGGCATAATAGTTGGAGTGGTGTACCGCCCCCCAAGTTTATCACTGGGGTCTTTCACTGAAAGGTTTGAAACATCCCTCACTTCGTTATCGCGTGGGCCTAACGGTAGGATTATTATTGTTGGTGACTTTAACATTGATGCCACATCAGACACACAAAATGATTACACATTGTTGCTGGAATCCTTCAACTTACATAATCTAATAGCTGAACCTACCCGGATTACCACCACCACAAGTACACTGATTGACCATGTCCTTTGTAGCAGGGATGACATTGTTTGTGCTGGTGTGTGCTCTGTTTCAATTTCCGACCATTTGCCAATATTTGCTGCCCTGGAAAATAAGGCTCCAGAGGGTGTGAAGCATAATTACACTAAACATCATAAAAAAATAAATCATGGCTTACTTCGCAACTTACTGGAACAAACAGATTTCTCTTCTGCATATGACGGTAATGTTGACAAAGAATTTAACAATTTTATTGACGCCCTTCAAAGTATAATTGCACAATGTAGTGAGAAAACATGCATAAGAAACTACAAGAAACCTGTTTGCCCGTGGATGACAAAATCCATTCTTGATGATCTAAAGAAAAAAGTACTGGTATAAAAAATGGAAACAGAATAAAAGAAATGAATATTTCTTACCCAATTTAAGCTCCTTAGGAATTCCACAGTCTCCATGATGAGAAAATATATACAGATAATAAAATAATAATACACACTAAATCATACAAAAATAATTCAGAAATGCAATACATTAGGGTTGTTCGAACCGACATAATATTTCATCAAACGGAACCAGAAGTAAGCATTTGGTCGTCTAGGACACAACGTTAAACAAAAAGAAAGACGAACAGATGCGTTTAAAACCCCTGGGCGTGGAACTATTTTTAGCGGCATCTATTACAAACGGATGAGAATTACACATCAACAGGATTTGGTGCAGGCCTATTTACCACAACAGAAGTCTGACGCAAGCTGTAACCAGTAGATCTATTTTGGTACGTGTTAAAAAAATTAATGTAATTTGATTTTATTTCGTTATAAATAAACACACATATTTTGAGTTCATACATGGTTTTCACAGGGATCATTCGAGACTGTGTATTTGCCGAGCAACTATTTGTGTTGTTTCCTGCAGGTAAAAGAAACCGAGCTGCACGCGACTGCAGGGCTGATATTTTTTCTAAGTCAGTTTTGTTACAAGTACCCCAGATAAGAAGACAATAACTGATGCGAGAATGGATAAGAGAGAAATAAAACTGTCTTTTCAGCCAGCAAGGTATACGATCTCGAAGCCGGGAAAGCATACCAATAGCTCTCGCTATCTTGACACGGGTGTGGTCTATGTGGTCGCTCCAGCCTAGGCTGTGATGGAATTTAACTCCTAGAAAGGAATGGGAGCTGACACGCTCAAGGTAGCAAGAGCCGTAACGAAGCTTAAAATCGTAATCAATTGGCTTGTTTTTTGCCCAAAAAAGCATAAATTTAGTTTTTTTCTCGTTGAGTTCAAGACTATTTAAGTTTAGCCATACACTAAGATTTATTAGCCACGTGTTAGCAGTGTTTTCAAGTTCTTTAAGATTTGTTCCAGAGAAGAATACATTCGTATCCTCTGCATATAATACTATATCATCAGTTTGAGGAATGTCTTATCCTTGTGTTTTATGCGCTTGAAAAGGTCATTCGTAATGCATTCTTTTCTTGCTTTCTTGTGCCGAACAATTGTTGTGAGTGGGAAAGCAGCATCGTAACAAATTTGTAATTCGGACATAAAAATATCGTAGGATACAGATGGATCGGATTCCTTATATATGTTCGCCCAGTTCAAGTTTTAAACAAGTGAATGAAAGGTCTTTTTACCGCCGTCATTGATGATACGGATAGTATTATTTGTGCACTGTGTACGCGTGGCGATCGGTAATGCTACAAAAATTGGTAGATGATCGCTCAATCCTGATCAAAGTACACCGGAGCAACTAGCAGACTTAGAAAAATCTGTGAAACATAAGTCGATCAGCGTACTTGTATTCGATGTGACTCTCGTAGGCTGTTCAATTACGTTCTCACAACCATTTTTAAGCATAATTTCAAGAAGTTTAACTTCAGCAGGGTTATTAGAGTTAAGATCGATATTATAGTCCCCTTTGATCACCTAATGCCTCTTCCAGGAATTGACAAAATCCATGAGTGATTCAGTGTAGTTTAAAAAGATTCACAGCGTGCCCTGGGGCGGTCGGTAAATGCATACGATGGCAATGCTTTTGCACATGATGGCAACAGTTTCAAAGTCGTCACACATGCAAGTAAAGTCGTCTATGGTATCATAGTGAAAACAGTCGCGGATAAATAGGGACACCCCTCCACCACGTTTTTGCTCACGATACCCGGAAAAATTCGTAACGTCAGTGACACTTGAGAACCATGTTTCTGAAAAAGACAAGAATTCAAAGGAACACTGTAGTTGTGAGAGTTACGTACCGACGTCATCTTGTTTGTTCCTCAGACTCTGTGTATTTAAATGAAAAAAAGAAAGCCCCTTTTCAAGAAAACACTTGTTACTTTTCACCAGATCATTGAACGAAGTTGTCGTGTGGTACGCCATCTTGATTTTTTGAAATCAAAATACCTGTCGTCACTGATCTAAACAATTTTGCTCAGGTCATTTTCGGTTGCAATCCTGATAGCACTTGCTTTTGCTTGTTTTCTTACAAACACTTTTCCCTCAGAAGTCCACACGAATTTGTAGTCATTTTCCTTTGCCCTTATCTTCGCCAGCCATAGCAATCGCCTGTTCATTGCTGTCAAGTTTTCATAGAAGCTGATGTTGGTCAACTTTTCTTGGGCGCACTTGCGTGCTTCAAACTATTTGCTCCTCAGGGCTCGGTTGGGAAACCTTACAATCACCACAGGCCTTCTGTCCTTTCTGGGGGGCAAACGATGCACATGTTCAACGTTGCTATCGGATAAATCAGGGAGCTCCAATTTTCGGGCAATCTTGTTAATTTCAGCCATGAAGTCTTAATTTTCTCTCAGCTCATTGTAATTGAAATTCAAATTGTAATTGTAATTGTAATGGAAATTGAAATTGAAATTGAAGGTAAATTGAAATTGAAAGTTAAATTTAAATTGAAAGTTAAATTGAAATTGAAAGATAAATTGAAATTGAAAGTTAAATTGAAATTGAAAGTTAAAATGAAATTGAAATTGAGAGGTAAATTGAAATTGAAAGTTAAATTGAAAGTTAAATTGAAAGTTAAATTGAAAGTTAAATTGAAAGTTAAAGTTAAAGTTAAATTGAAAGTTAAATTGAAAGTTAAAGTTAAAGTTAAATTGAAAGTTAAAGTTAAAGTTAAATTGAAAGTTAAATTGAAAGTTAAATTGAAAGATAAATTGGAAGTTAAATAGAAAGTTAAATTGAAAGTTAAAGTTAAAGTTAAATTGAAAGTTAAATTGAAAGTTAAATTGAAAGATAAATTGGAAGTTAAATAGAAAGTTAAATTGAAATTGAAAGTTATATTGAAATTGAAATTGAAAGTTAAATTGAAATTGAAATTGAAGGTAAATTGAAATTGAAAGTTAAATTGAATTTTTTTTGTTTATTTCTCCTTTGGGCAACATACAGGTATTGCCCACGAGGCAAGACAAAAGGAGGTGCTAAACCTCCTGACTGGGTCTTGTCCTCGCTTGGGTACAGCAGCAGGAGCGGTATTGCATTACACAACAAAAAAAGGTTGTCCTTGCCATCACTTACACAACAGACGCATCATAAACAGTTCTTGTAAATATATACAGATAATAAAATAATAATACACACTAAATCATACAAAAATAATACAGAAAGGCCATACATTAGGGTTGTTCGAACCGACATAATATTACATCAAACGGAACCAGAAGTAAGCATTTGGTCGTCTAGGACACAACGTTAAACAAAAAGAAAGACGAACAGATGCGTTTAAAACCCCTGGGCGTGGAACTATTTTTAGCTGCATCTATTACAAACGGATGAGAATTACACATCAACAGGATTTGGTGCTCAATTGATTGTGTTCCGTAGTTAGCACGAGGCCTATTTACCACAACAGAAGTCTGACGCAAGCTGTAACCAGTAGATCTATTTTGGTACGTGTTAAAAAAATTAACGTAATTTGATTTTATTTCCTTATAAATAAACACACATATTTTGAGTTCATACATGGTTTTCACAGGGATCATTCGAGACTGTGTATTTGCCGAGCAACTATTTGTGTTGTTTCCTGCAGGTAAAAGAAACCGAGCTGCACGCGACTGCAGGGCTGATATTTTTTCTAAGTCAGTTTTGTTACAAGTACCAGAGATAAGAAGACAATTACTGATGCGAGAATGGATAAGAGAGAAATAAAACTGTCTTTTCAGCCAGCAAGGTATACGATCTCGAAGCCGGGAAAGCATACCAATAGCTCTCGCTATCTTGACACGGGTGTGGTCTATGTGGTCGCTCCAGCCTAGGCTGTGATGGAATTTAACTCCTAGAAAGGAATGGGAGCTGACACGCTCAAGGTAGCAAGAGCCGTAACGAAGCTTAAAATCGTAATCAATTGGCTTGTTTTTTGCCCAAAAAAGCATAAATTTAGTTTTTTTCTCGTTGAGTTCAAGACTATTTAAGTTTAGCCATACACTAAGATTTAATAGCCACGTGTTAGCAGTGTTTTCAAGTTCTTTAAGATTTGTTCCAGAGAAGAATACATTCGTATCGTCTGCATATAATACTATATCATCAGTTTGAGGAATGCCTTATCCTTGTGTTTTATGCGCTTGAAAAGGTCATTCGTAATGCATTCTTTTCTTGCTTTCTTGTGCCGAACAATTGTTGTGAGTGGGAAAGCAGCATCGTAACAAATTTGTAATTCGGACATAAAAATATCGTAGGATACAGATGGATCGGGTTCCTTATATATGTTCGCCCAGTTCAAGTTTTAAACAAGTGAATGAAAGGTCTTTTTACCGCCGTCATTGATGATACGTATAGTATTATTTGTGCACTGTGTACGCGTGGCGATCGGTAATGCTACAAAAATTGGTAGATGATCGCTCAATCCTGATCAAAGTACACCGGAGCAACTAGCAGACTTAGAAAAATCTGTGAAACATAAGTCGATCAGCGTACTTGTATTCGATGTGACTCTCGTAGGCTGTTCAATGACGTTCTCACAACCATTTTGAAGCATAATTTCAAGAAGTTGAACTTCAGCAGGGTTATTAGAGTTAAGATCGATATTAAAGTCCCCTATGATCACTCTATGCCTCTTCCGGGAATTGACAAAATCCATGAGTGATTCAATGTAGTTTAAAAAGATTGACAGCGTGCCCTGGGGCGGTCGGTAAATGCATACGATGGCAATGTTTTTGCACATGATGGCAACAGTTTCAAAGTCGTCTATGGTATCATAGTGAAAACAGTCGCGGATAAATAGGGACACCCCTCCACCACGTTTTTGCTCACGATAAACTGAAACGTGACTGTACCCGGAAAAATTCGTAACATCAGTGACACTTGAGAACCATGTTTCTGAAAAAGCCATGAAATCAAAGGAACATTGTAGTTGTGAGAGGTATGTACCGACGTCATCTTGTTTGTTCCTCAGACTCTGTGTATTTAAATGAAAAAAAGAAAGCCCCTTTTCAAGAAAACACTTGTTACTTTTCACCAGATCATTGAACGAAGTTGTCGTGTGGTACGCCATCTTGATTTTTTGAAATCAAAATACCTGTCGTCACTGATCTAAACAATTTTGCTCAGGTCATTTTCGGTTGCAATCCTGATAGCACTTGCTTTTGCTTGTTTTCTTACAAACACTTTACCCTCAGAAGTCCACACGAATTTGTAGTCATTTTCCTTTGCCCTTATCTTCGCCAGCCATAGCAATCGCCTGTTCATTGCTGTCAAGTTTTCATAGAAGCTGATGTTGGTCAACTTTTCTTGGGCGCACTTGCGTGCTTCAAACTATTTGCGCCTGAGGGCTCGGTTGGAAAACCTTACAATCCCCACAGGTCTTCTGTCCTTTCTGGGGGGCAAACGATGCACATGTTCAACGTTGCTATCGGATAAATCAGGGAGCTCCAATTTTCGGGCAATCTTGTTAATTTCAGCCATGAAGTCTTCATTTTCTCTCAGCTCATTGTAATTGAAATTGAAATTGTAATTGTAATTATAATTATAATTGTAATTAAATTGTAATTGTAATTGTAATGGAAATTGAAATTGAAATTGTAATTGAAATTGAAATTGAAATTTATTGCCACATCATATTGAAATACATACAAAATTGGGCCTGTCAAAGCCAAAAGGAGGCTTTCAGGACTAGGCCCGGCAACATCGGCGAGCGAAAAGTGATGGCAATACAAGTCACATAATAAAGTACTACACTGAATACATATTATGAAGAGAAAAAAAACTACAAATCTCAAGTGTCATTTGTTTTCTGGCGGAAACACTTTTCACAGAGTTTTAATCATGCGTTTAATAGTTGCCTTAGAAGTAACGGATAACACATCATCAGGAAGGCTATTGAAAAATGTAGCGACGTATACACAGCGTCTTGCTTTGCCGTATCTGGTCGCGTATCTATGGACCTTAAAGCGTTGGCCTTTACGTAGCGTTCTGGCCACAACTGATTTTGTCTTGAAGGCAGGATTCCAGAAGTGTCGGAGAACAACGGTTTGTTTATATAAGCGGTCAAAGGAAGGAAGACCAAGGATATTAAATAAGTTATCTGAAGGTGGAAAGGAATGTGCATATGCGGTACTACTACTACTACTACTACTACTACTACTACTACTACTACTACTACTACTACTACTACTACTACTACTACTACTACTACTACTACTACTACTACTACTAATAATAATAATAATAATAATAATAATAATAATAATAATAATAATAATAATGACGATGACGATGATTATGTTGCTGATGACGATGACGAAGATGATTATGTTGCTGATGATGATGACGATGATGATTAGGTTGCTGATGTTGATGACGATGATGATTATGTTGCTGATGATGATGACGATGATGATGATTATGTTGCTGATGATGATGACGATGATAATAATAATAGCAATGATATGTACAGCAGGTTTCATCGTAATCTGCAAAATATGGGATGGCATACCTCCGGGACGCCGCCTTCATTCGGTATTAAAGAGCGTCTCCTCGTACCATGCGGCCATGCGGATAGCGGCTAACAGGGGAATGCCTTATGAGGAGAGACAAGTCGACTCTGCTCCACAACGCTGCTAGATACAAAACAAAAATTTATGAAGGAATAAGAAGAAGGAAATAGGACTCTATCTCCAACCCAGGGAGTTAACATGAACGCAGTGAGATCCATAAAAATACTATCACATGAGCCAGAGTTAGCTTGTAATGTTTTCGTGTTGTTGTTGCTCTTCTGCACCCTGCATCCTTCCAATCAATGGATCTTCTAATGTGAACGACCAACTGCTGCGACGGGCAGGAGCTCTGAATTGCCGGAAACGCCCTTCCACTTATCTTCCAGCAGCAACCGCGCCAGACCTGAAAGAGCATCCAGTGAAAAGAGGCAGAAAAAAAAGAAAAATGTAATGCAAACGTAGAGAACACGTTCCGGAGACGTTGTGCGGCAACAAAAGGGTTCGTTCATGAGAAACTTCTACATCGATCGCAGACCAGAAAAGGCAGCTTTTGGCCGTGTTGTATTCCTACGTTCCTGATGACCCTTGTTTCCTTTTTATATCATGCTGCTACCAGAACGTCCGTGTGCGAGTCGATGAACGTGTTTCTTTTTCTGACGTGGAAATTCTTTTCTCAGTAGAGGAGTGCTATTTGATAAATACTTTTCACTGCCCACTTCCATCGTGGGTAACGCTTCGGTTAGAAATTGACTGAAATATTGACACATGACGACCCTGTAGGTATAGCGACAGTTCCGGCTGAAAGCACAACGAAGCCGCCTTCTTACCACTACCATATGAAGCGATGTGCTCTGCCCAGCTGAACATTTTTTATGCCAGGATTCCTGTTTTTTGTACATTCTTTATTTACATTCCTCTGATTATTAGGTCATCTTTATGTCGAATGCACTTCCAAGCATCGTAACACTACTGTGAAGTTAGTAAGTTGGTTGCAAGGTGAATTAAAGGTGAAATTTAAGTTGAAATTAAAGGTGACATTTAAGTTGAAATTTAAGTTGAAATTTAAGTTTAAATTTAAGTTTAAATTTAAGTTGAAATTAAGTTGCTGGCTCATGACTGCTTTTGCTGTCACCATCAGCAAAGGGAAACAAGTACTTGGCAGTGATCTTGCTAGCGTACTCGTAAAATGCCACTGCCAAGAAACCTCATAGGCTCTAGGTCTTCAGAGAATAGCCGAAGTACAGTTATATGCCTGGACAATACAGGCTGTTTCACCTCAGACTTATTACAATTTTACAGATAGGCATTTTGAGTTTCTGTTTCAATTTGGACGCCCTCATTCCGGGTTAGAGATTTGGTGTACGCACTTCTGTAGTTAAGAACGTGACGTTCTCGGCAAACGAACTCAGGAGACGTGTAAATTACGTTCAATCCATTCTCAATGAAGTCGATTTGACTTGGAGGCAGGCTCTCTTTTCCTTTTCCATAATTTACGCTAAGCCTGGCAGCACTGAGATCGTCGAGCACTAAATCGACTCTCTAAAGTTGGCCATAAATTGGCCCCACTTAGAGTTTGTACGCAGCGACTATTGTGGCTTTGTTCTTTATACGCAGATATTCACGCAGACTAATGACGTCACATTATTTTTAATATAGGAACGTCCTTACTCCTGCATAGTTGCAGCTGCTTCTTTCATAGCCAACATTCTCAGTGCGATACAGTCCCTCAGTTTCTTTGATGCGCAGGTGACATAGGTGCGCTATTCTGAATAAATCTATTTTGTCAATGCCCGCGGCATACTCACGCATGCTGACCCTGAATTTCAAACTGTTTGAAGAACTCTTCAGTAATGTTCGTCGTCATTTTTTGAGGGTTTGTGTCTGGCCTTTTGTTTGTTTTCTTTTTACTTCGCGATTTATTTTGAAAATCAACAATATAAAAACAACCCTCTGACCTCTTTATATAGCATGGTTTGAAACGCTTCTAGCCACTTTTTTTTCAATACACTCAACGTATAGTAGCCGAAAGAGAAAAGGGTCACAATACGAAAGTAAGCGAAGTGTGCTCGAGAAAAATATTTCTGCGCCTTAGGTTGCTGTAGAAAGGTTTAAGCCAATGAAAAGTTGCTCGCGAATATCAGCGTTTGGGAGATGACTAGGGAACGGTAACTTCGCACACCGGTCATTATATTTGCTGAGGGGAACCTCGGCGTCTCCTAAAAACAGGGTTGTTAGCTGTCCTTGGATTAATTTATCACTCCAACTGGAGGATAAACGTCAGCGTCTGTGTTTAAGTGCTCAGGAAGGCAAGCAAAACCTGACTGAAAAGAAAGATGGAAGAAGTCACGAATTTTCTCCCCGTGACAACGTGTGTGCGTCTGAGCTTTTGTTTGGTTCATGGGGTTTAACGTCCCAAAGCGACTCAGTAACGAAAGGGGGAATTCACTAGGTTCACTGTGAAGGCACACTAATAATGCGCGTACATAAATGCCTGATCGCATGCAGGAAAGCGGAGCATTGGGCAGAGAGTAGGTTGGTATCCGCAGGCTATCTATCAGATGCGCAATTTACGCGCACAATTAAACGCTCAGCATTTGAGAGCTACATTCACCTCTTTATTACACAAATTAAGACAGTAAAAGCTGCATCTAAGAAACAACGCCGGATGAAGTGCAGTATTTGGTGTACCAGAAAGAAATATGACACGTGATAATGGACGAAGAACGCTCGATCAGTCGCTTCCTCCTTCGCGGTGGACGATGAGTGTTCAGCCGCGAAAAAAGATAGTTTCTTAACTAACTATTCGTTGCCTTTGAAGTAGAAACTAAAGCGCCATTTTCAGATGGTCAAAGCAGCTCGCCTGTGAGGTCGCGGCTTTGCGCCCTATACTTCGGCATAGGATAGCAAAAATGCTGATCAATTCATTAGAATGCACGAGTCAGTTCGAAAACTAGGTCCTCATTTGCTAAAGTATGCTATAGCGTACGCTCCAGTGTCAAGGAATTGCAAAAAGCTATTTTAAACTAAGTTCCACCACCTTCCACTCATGCCGTTCCGGCAGCAAACCGGTGACCGTTATCAATGATGTTCTGGCGCTTATGTTTTATGCCGTGTCACAGGCACGAGCGTATTACACACCAAAGCAGTAAATGGCGGGAGGGAAATGAGGTCGGCACCACCGCATAAATTCTGGCGCGCATGGGTCATTATTTGCGCACGAAAGCGCACTGCGCGTGATACTCGCGGCCGCGCCTTCAAACTTGCATCATCATGGGCGCACGAAGTGGGCGAGATAAACGCCGAGGAAGAAAAGCCGTAGTATTCGCTATAGTAGGCAAGGGCTGTTTCACGTTCGCATCTGTGCGGAGTATGCGACGGCTGCTGATACTCGAAACTGAAACTTCTGGAACATTCTAAGATTAGAAAATGCAGCGAGTTCAGGCAATCAATGGAGTTGAGGCGGTGACGAGTACTGTCAGTCTCCGGCGCCGGGGTCATTAAAGCGGCTTCCTATTAGTTCGAAAGTGACCCTTTGAGGACGTTTCGCGGAGAGTGTGCGTGCGCTTGACAGCAAAGGCTTGCTTAAAACGCAACACCTTGTGAGGCTAACTTAATTTTTCTGCTGTGTTCGTGTATTCCTTCCGGCGAACGGGGTTAGCCTCGCCCACGATTAGTGGCGGTACTTTGCGACACAGTTGTGCCCCGCCTCCGCAAGATCATGTCCTCTGGGTCACATATCGGAGACCAGCGATAATGCAACGATGGGATCGCCTTCAAGAATCTCCAAATTTGGGTAAGCATTGGGGACGATTTTTTGCAAGAGCGGTACACGTATTCATAAAAGTGGCTGTACTTGCCTTATATTCTGGGCCCTCAATGGGCCTCTAAGCTACTTAATATTTGAAGCATACCACTGAACAGTTTGTGAAACACAGATGCTTTGCGGGCGGTTCCCTAATTCGGCTTTCTGTGGTTTGGAAACGTGCCGTTGTTGCCATGTGTCTGTGGCGCTTTCTGCTTTTGAACTCCGGAGCACTCCGGAGCACAATGTTATTCAATGTAGCAGTGCCGAAGCCGCTTCGCTACCCTTTCACTAAAGTTATCCGTGATCATAAGAGAGCAAATTTCCCTGTTATGAACGCCGAACTGGACAACTTCTTCCACACTTTCCAACAGCTTGCTTCTTCAAGAACTGTCAACCAAAATAGGTTATTATTCAAGCAGGAACTTTTGACATTGTTTGAAACCCATGTCCCAGTCATTTCTATTCGTGGCGATGCAGGTAAGCCATGGTTCATTGGTACCCTAAAGAGGCTTTCACGTAAGAAAAAACGCCCTTTTCGCATTGCTAAGCAATCCAACTCAGCCGTCAGTAGGAAAAAAATATTTCACATGTCTCAAAGACTATGCACGCCTACTGAAGCAGTCCAAAAGAAAGTTATTCCACGAGAATCTTCTGCACATAATGAACAAAAATCCCCAAAAGTTTTGGAATCTTCTCTGCCCCGTTAGTCATCATACGGACAACATATCATTTTCAAACTCGTATGGTTCACATGTGCTGCCAGATGAACTATCCGATGTAATAACTCGCACTTTCCTTCAGTTTTTACCCATGAGCCGAAAGATAATATTCCCAACTTTCGTGGTACCAGATTTTCACAGATGCCGCCCATTATAGTCACTGCGGAAGGTATAGAAAAGCTTATCGACAAGCTGAAATTATCAAGTAGCCCCGGTCCTGATAGCATTTCTGCCAAAATACTTAAAGCCACCAAAGTCCCAACCTGTCGTATATTGCCGATAATATTTGCCCAGTTCCTCGCTGGGCATGATGATTGGATCTAGGCGCATAGGCGTGTACCAGTTTCAATTTGTACCTTTTGTTAATCTTAATTATAACTGCCCCCTCTTCTTAATGCCACAGAATTCCTGTAAGTTGCCAGCTGTATGTTGCAGCCGCAAAACAACAAAAATTAAACTGGCCTTCTCATTTCTCAATATCGCCTCTTTACTGCTCCTTTGCATGATAAGATAATTTCAATTTAACTTTCAATTTACCTTTCAATTTAACTTTAACTTTACCTTCAAAATAACTTTCAATTTAACTGTAACTTTAACTTTCAATTTAACTTTCAATTTAACTTTCAATTTAACTTTCAATTTCAATTTACTTTCAATTTCAATTTCAATTTCAATTTAACTTTCAATTTCAATTTAACTTTCAATTTCAATTTCAATTTCAAATTCAATTTAACTTTCAATTTCAATTTACTTTCAATTTCAATTTAACTTTCAATTTCAATTTCAATTTACCTTCAATTTCAATTTAACTTTCAATTTCAATTTAACTTTCAATTTCAATTTCAATTTCAATTTCCATTACAATTACAATTACAATTATAATTGCAATTACAATTACAATTTCAATTTCAATTACAATGAGCTGAGAGAAAATGAAGACTTCATGGCTGAAATTAACAAGATTGCCCGAAAATTGGAGCTCCCTGATTTATCCGATAGCAACGTTGAACATGTGCATCGTTTGCCCCCCAGAAAGGACAGAAGGCCTGTGGTGATTGTAAGGTTTTCCAACCGAGCCCTCAGGCGCAAATAGTTTGAAGCACGCAAGTGCGCCCAAGAAAAGTTGACCAACATCAGCTTCTATGAAAACTTGACAGCAATAAACAGGCGATTGCTATGACTGGCGAAGATAAGGGCAAAGGAAAATGACTAAAAATTCGTGTGGACTTTTGAGGGTAATGTGTTTGTAAGAAAACAAGCAAAAGCAAGTGCTATCAGGATTGCAACCGAAAATGACCTGAGCAAAATTGTTTAGATCAGTGACGACAGGTATTTTGATTTCAAAAAATCAAGATGGCGTACCACACGACAACTTCGTTCAATGATCTGGTGAAAAGTAACAAGTGTTTTCTTGAAAAGGGGCTTTCTTTTTTTCATTTAAATACACAGAGTCTGAGGAACAAACAAGATGACGTCGGTACATACCTCTCACAACTACAGTGTTCCTTTGATTTCTTGGCTTTTTCAGAAACATGGTTCTCAAGTGTCACTGATGTTACGAATTTTTCCGGGTATCGTGAGCAAAAACGTGGTTTAGGGGTGTCCCTATTTATCCGCGACTGTTTTCACTATGATACCATAGACGACTTTACTTGCATGTGTGACGACTTTGAAACTGTTGCCATCATGTGCAAAAACATTGCCATCGTATGCATTTACCGACCGCCCAAGGGCACGCTGTGAATCTTTTTAAACTACATTGAATCACTCATGGATTTTGTCAATTCCCGGAAGAGGCATATAGTGATCATAGGGGACTTTAATATCGATCTTAACTCTAATAACCCTGCTGAAGTTAAACTTCTTGAAATTATGCTTCAAAATGGTTGTGAGAACGTCATTGAACAGCCTACGAGAGTCACATCGAATACAAGTACGCTGATCGACTTATGTTTCACATATTTTTCTAAGTCTGCTAGTTGCTCCGGTGTACTTTGTTCAGGATTGAGCGATCATCTACCAATTTTTGTAGCATTACCGATGGCCACGCGTACACAGTGCACAAATAATACTATCCGTATCATCAATGACGGCGGTAAAAAGACCTTTCATTCACTTGTTGAAAACTTGAACTGGGCGAACATATATAAGGAACCCGATCCATCTGTATCCTACGATATTTTTATGTCCGAATTACAAATTTGTTACGATGCTGCTTTCCCACTCACAACAATTGTTCGGCACAAGAAAGCAAGAAAAGAATGCATTACGAATGACCTTTTCAAGCGCATAAAACACAAGGATAAGACATTCCTCAAACTGATGATATAGTATTATATGCAGACGATACGAATGTATTCTTCTCTGGAACAAATCTTAAAGAACTTGAAAACACTGCTAACACGTGGCTATTAAATCTTAGTGTATGGCTAAACTTAAATAGTCTTGAACTCAACGAGAGAAAAACTAAATTTATGCTTTTTTGTGCAAAAAACAAGCCAATTGATTACGATTTTAAGCTTCGTTACGGCTCTTGCTACCTTGAGCGCGTCAGCTCCCATTCCTTTCTAGGAGTTAAATTCCATCACAGCCTAGGCTGGAGCGACCACATAGCGAGCCATGTCAAGATAGCGAGAGCTATTGGTATGCTTTCCCGGCTTCGAGATCGTATACCTTGCTCGCTGAAAAGACAGTTTTATTTCTCTCTTACCCATTCTCGCATCAGTTATTGTCTTCTTATCTGGGGTACTTGTAACAAAACTGACTTAGAAAAAATATCAGCCCTGCAGTCGCGTGCAGCTCGGTTTCTTTTATCAGCAGGAAACAACACAAATAGTTTCTTGGCAAATACACAGTCTCGAATGATCCCTGTGAAAACCATGTATGAACTCAAAATATGAGTGTTTATTTATAACGAAATAAAATCAAATTACATTAATTTTTTTAACACGTTCCAAATTAGATCTACTGGTTACAGCTTGCGTCAGACTTCTGTTGTGGTAAATAGGCCTGCACCAAATCCTGTTGATGTGTAATCCTCATCCGTTTGTAATAGATGCCGCTAAAAATAGTTCCACGCCCAGGGGTTTTAAACGCATCTGTTCGTCTTTCTTTTTGTTTAACGTTGTGTCCTAGACGACCAAATGTTTACTTCTGGTTCCGTTTGATGTAATATTATGTCGGTTCGAACAACC
This sequence comes from Amblyomma americanum, assembly GCF_052857255.1. Classification (NCBI taxonomy): domain Eukaryota; kingdom Metazoa; phylum Arthropoda; class Arachnida; order Ixodida; family Ixodidae; genus Amblyomma; species Amblyomma americanum. The sequence continues at coordinate 81,647,129 of NC_135504.1, forward strand.
CTAATGTATTGCATTTCTGTATTATTTTTGTATGATTTAGTGTGTATTATTATTTTATTATCTGTATATATTTTCTCATCTTGAAGACTGTGGAATTCCTAAGGAGCTTAAATTGGGTAAGATAATATTCATTTCTTCTATTCTGTTTCCATTTTTTATACCAGTACTTTTTTCTTTAGATCATCAAGAATGGATTTTGTCATCCACGGGCAAACAGGTTTCTTGTAGTTTCTTATGCATGTTTTCTCACTACATTGTGCAATTATACTTTGAAGGGCGTCAATAAAAATTGTTAAATTCTGTGTCAACATTACCGTCATATGCAGCAGAGAAATCTGTTTGTTCCAGTAAGTTGCGAAGTAAGCCATGATTTATTTTTTATGAGGTTTAGTGTGATTATGCTTCACACCCTCTGGAGCCTTATTTTCCAGGGCAGCAAATATTGGCAAATGGTCGGAAATTGGAACAGAGCACACACCAGCACAAACAATGTCATCCCTGCTACAATGGACATGGTCAATCAGCGTACTTGTGGTGGTGGTAATCCGGGTAGGTTCAGCTATTAGATTATGTAAGTTGAAGGATTCCAGCAACAATGTGTAATCATTTTGTGTGTCTGATGTGGCATCAATGTTAAAGTCACCAACAATAATAATCCTACCGTTAGGCCCACGCGATAACGAAGTGAGGGATGTTTCAAACCTTTCAGTGAAAGACCCCAGTGATAAACTTGGGGGGCGGTACACCACTCCAACTATTATGCCATTTGCCAGTTTGATAAAGAGTGCTTCTATACAATCGTCGCTAACAGATGCTGTAAAAAAGGGCCCGAAATGCAATGTTTTGTTTAATGAATAAGGCTACACCACCTCCTCTTGCATGCGACTCCCGTGGGAGTGACAATAATTTATAGCCGGGGATTGAAATGGTCTCATTTTTCCTCAACCAAGTTTCACTTAAAGCAATTAAATCGAAAGTAGACTTATGGCGAGAAATATATCCAGTCAATTCATTGAGGTTTTTACGTAGGCTTCGAACATTACAGTGTAGAATTGAGAATGTGTCCCCGTTTTCTATCAGTTGGTCTATTTGAGAAATAGTGTACGGCATTTTCTGCCTTTAAAAAAAACAAAGAACACAAAACAAGATGCTACCCTTGATTCGGTCAGTCTACTCTCCCTAAGTCGTCCTCTGACGCAATGTGTAGGACAGACGACTTTTCCACTTTCCTCATCAAGATTTTCCCTTGTTCCACCCAAATGAACTTCCAGCCTTTGTCTTTCTTGAGTTGACGGGCTTTGGTGAGTAGACGTTTAGTTTCCACACAGAGATGCTCATTAATATACACTGGCTCCTCGCCCTCGAATCCCAGATCCCCGGAATTGATGCTTTTCTTCCTAGCAGCAGCAATCAATCTATTTCGGGCAGTCTTAGTACAAAACTTCACAATAACGTTAGGTTTACCCTTATCTTTCGACCGCACACGGTGAACCACATCGATGTCACCCTCCGAGACAGAGGCACCAAGGTTGAGCGCAATGTCCCCAACCGCCTTCCGCAGGTCTTCGTCTTTAACCATAGGTAGCCCCCGAATTTCAACGTTCATGCTCCTGCTATACTGCTTTAGTTCCACAATCTCCTTCCTGGCTTCTCTGAGTTCTTCGCTTAGCCGTTCGGTTTCTATTTTGCTACTGGCGTTCTGACTCTTCACCTCTTCAAGCTCTTGACGGAAGCCTTCAATATTCTTTCTGAAATTCTCAAATACTCTGTTTATATGGTTCATGGATTCACAGGCGTCGGCAAGTTCCTTTCTCATCTCGGCATTTGAACTCGTCACTTTTGCTACATCGCTCTTCATTTCTTTGGCAAACATATCAAGCCTTACTACCAGATCTGTAAGGACTTTTACAACTTCTTTTATACTATTAGGCTGCTTCTCTGTATTGGTTGCTGCAAAATCACCATGCTGTTCACTATTACTTCTATGCATGTTACTGTTCAGTGGCAGCAGTGAAATACTGTTCTAACACGACCATCCAAGGCAATCAAAGGAAGACACAAGAACGTCACAACACACTTTTTGGCAGCAGCAGCGGTAGGAGCGCATAGGCTTATTCTACTGAAAAACCAAAAGGTATTCCACCAACCTGTGAATACAGAAGCACGTCGCATTAACGTCCGGCCTCCGTCGCCGCTGCTGCCAAAGTGATTAGGCCAGCCAAGATCAACGCCCACGCGATGTGGCGATAACAGTCCCGTCTTCGCAGTTCCGTCGGAAGATGGCAGCTCCTACAATGGCGGGAAGCGCGAACACGCTGCGTCGTTGAAGAATGCGCTGCACATTTCCAAGTTCGGAGTGCTGTTCCCAGATCTTCTCCGCCAGGCAAGCTTGCATCTGTGTCAACGTAAGTCCTCGTCGGGATAGGTGTAGATCAACGGGCACCTGTGAATACAGAAGCACGTCGCATTAACGTCCGGCCTCCGTCGCCGCTGCTGCCAAAGTGATTAGGCAAGCCAAGATCAACGCCCACGCGATGTGGCGATAACAGTCCCGTCTTCGCAGTTCCGTCGGAAGATGGCAGCTCCTACAATGGCGGGAAGCGCGAACACGATGCGTCGTTGCGTCGTTCCCGGGTTCGAACCCGACCGCGGCGGCTGCATTTTTATGGAGGAAAAACGCTAAGGCGCCCGTGTGCTGTGCGATGTCAGTGCACGTTTAAGATCCCCCAGGTGGTCGAAATTATTCCGGAGCCCTCCACTACGGCACCTCTTCTTCCTTTCTTCTTTCACTCCCTCCTTTATCCCTTCCCTTACGGCGCGGCTAAGGTGTCCAACGATATATGAGACAGATACTGCGCCATTTACTTTCCCCAAAAACCAATTTATTATTATTATAATTATGAATATTATTATTATTATTATTATTATTATTATTATTATTATTATTATTATTATTATTATTATTATTATTATTATTATTATTATTATTATTAATATTATTGGGGTACATTCGGGTCATATTTCACAGTGGAAGGCAGCTCGCTATAAGCGCTGGTTTTCTGAGGGACATAAAACACTATTATTAGCACATTATTTTGTAAGCGATATGTAAATGGTGGGTTCTCCTGGAATATTTGTACGAAATCAGACATATTTTTTCGCATTTATTGCAGTTATTTCGGTGCGTATCTTACCATCTGCTAAGCAGCACTTCCACGTCCGTGCAAGACCTGCCTGCCTCTCACATGTACACCCCAACAACATTCATTCAGTGTCATGGAATTCATTTTAAACGCTGAAGATCCTCAAAGCATGGCGTCGTCCGCGTGGGCACTGCGTGAAACAATGATGCCGATGCCTCTCATGAATAAAGCCGAAAGTTTGGATGGTTAGATAAAGCTCGTAATGAAAAAATAGTGCCAAAGGAACACGAAGGACGGAAAAGGAACGATGAAGCGCTATAGCGCTTGTCTCTCGTGTCCTTTTGTGCTATTTTTTGTTCATGAGCCTCTCATGAGTGCCTGTGTTTTCGGCTTTCATCTCCAAATAAAGATGTTCGGCCTTTGATTCAAATTAAGCACCGTCGCAAGTAAAAAGCCTGGAAATAAATTTAATATTATCAGTTGAGAGATTATCCCTTTGAGATGAGCACAACCTGATAATACCGTACTTTTCGTACCGTATAATCAGTTTGGGCACAAGAAAAGTAAGTATTTTAGAGGGCTTATTTTTCAGCAAGAAAATTGTTTTAAATAAATTTTTAACACACAAAATCGGATTTTACCCGAATAAGAAAAGCCCTGTATTCACACAGTATACTTTGTTTGCTTTTTTGCTTATAAAGGGTTTGCCTTAAACTGTGAAATGAATTCGTTGTATTTTTTTATTAACTGAACAGTGGAGACACAAGAGGAAAATAAGCCATATTCGCTGAACAAAAGTATTTAATTATACAGTTTCCGAAACAGACCATTCTAGAGGTCGAAATTACATGCCGACCCAAGAGTTTTATCCAGCAGTAACTTGCACTGCCGATTGTCTGCAATGTTAAGATTTTCTGTAGTGGCATCAGTTTACAGCTGCAGAAAAAGGTGCATGTGATTACCGCAAAATTTCAAAAGACTGCATTGCGACCGCGGCACACACGTTTGAAATGGTCAATGTTTTACAAATTACAAATTACAATAGACGATAGACGATAGACGATAGACGATTGACGATTGATGATTGATGATTGATGATTGATGATTGATGATTGATGATTGATGATTGATGATTGATGATTGATGATTGATGATTGATGATTGATGATTGATGATGGATGATGGATGATTGATGATTGATGATTGATGATGGATGATGGATGATGGATGATGGATGATTGATGATTGATGATTGATGATTGATGATGGATGATGGATGATGGATGATGATTATGATGATGATGAATTTTTATGGAGCAATGGCATCTGCAGCCACACAGCGCCATGGCACAAGGTATTTTTCGTTTTCTGAAGGTAAGGTCAAAGACCAATTTCCCAAGCATTTCACCGTTAATAAGCCGAGTATCCGGCCAGGAGTATCTTGGGAAGCTCAGTATAGCTTTACTGATTCGATTAAAAATCCTAAATTTATATTGAGATATTTGTCCTATAAAACAACAGAAGCCAAGCGACACGGATATTGTGTACCAGTGACTCATACAGAATCTATCCAGCGTGCTGTATTAAGGCACTGACAAAAATTGAACCAGACAACGTGCGCGAACTAACAAAGTGAAGTGGTTGAAGTCGGCGCATGTCCTGTTTCGTCTCTCTTTTCTTCACTTGTTTGACGTACGTAGTTAGTAAGTACAACGTGCCCAATGCATCAGGAGGAACACCCAACTAGCCACCATGGTAGCTTTGCGATAGTTACTCTTTTTTTATTGGAATTCATGCAAACGTGACTCCTCCCACGTCGACGCCGCTCAAAATACAGATGTCTCTTTTGCAAAAAAACAACAAAACTTTCATGCAGAATAGGAATGAAGCATTAATCATCCTTTTCTCTTTTTTGCTTTTCTCCTTTCAACCGATGTACCACTACTACCACCACCAGCTAACCATTGTCGTAACTCAGGAATGCATAATAAAGCTGTGGCAACGTTCCTATATAAAATACAGTGTTTTCTAAAAGTGAGTACTTACTCGCGATTGTTTCAAAGGACATAGATTTTTTCTTCGAAATTTGCACCAAAATGATTCTTAAGTACTTGTACCGCCCCCTTTCGGCTCGATATAGAATGTGTTGGATAAGGCCAACTCCCTGTAAACCTGGCACACAGTGCCACGAACCCTTGACGAGCCAGAAATGACTGTGGACTTGTGGCCCGACTGTCTCGTCACTGTCCGTGAAGAGGGCTAAAGGCTCAGAGTTGTCTTTGTAACCGCTCTGAAAGAGTTTTATCCAGCAGTAACTTGCACTGCCGATTGTCTGCAATGTTAAGATTTTCTGTAGTGGCATCAGTTTACAGCTGCAGAAAAAGGTGCATGTGATTACCGCAAAATTTCAAAAGACTGCATTGCGACCGCGGCACACACGTTTGAAATGGTCAATGTTTTACAAATTACAAATTACAATAGACGATAGACGATAGACGATAGACGATTGACGATTGATGATTGATGATTGATGATTGATGATTGATGATTGATGATTGATGATTGATGATGGATGATGGATGATGGATGATTGATGATTGATGATGGATGATGGATGATGGATGATGGATGATGGATGATTGATGATTGATGATGGATGATGGATGATGGATGATGGATGATGATTATGATGATGATGAATTTTTATGGAGCAATGGCATCTGCAGCCACACAGCGCCATGGCACAAGGTATTTTTCGTTTTCTGAAGGTAAGGTCAAAGACCAATTTCCCAAGCATTTCACCGTTAATAAGCCGAGTATCCGGCCAGGAGTATCTTGGGAAGCTCAGTATAGCTTTACTGATTCGATTAAAAATCCTAAATTTATATTGAGATATTTGTCCTATAAAACAACAGAAGCCAAGCGACACGGATATTGTGTACCAGTGACTCATACAGAATCTATCCAGCGTGCTGTATTAAGGCACTGACAAAAATTGAACCAGACAACGTGCGCGAACTAACAAAGTGAAGTGGTTGAAGTCGGCGCATGTCCTGTTTCGTCTCTCTTTTCTTCACTTGTTTGACGTACGTAGTTAGTAAGTACAACGTGCCCAATGCATCAGGAGGAACACCCAACTAGCCACCATGGTAGCTTTGCGATAGTTACTCTTTTTTTATTGGAATTCATGCAAACGTGACTCCTCCCACGTCGACGCCGCTCAAAATACAGATGTCTCTTTTGCAAAAAAACAACAAAACTTTCATGCAGTATAGGAATGAAGCATTAATCATCCTTTTCTCTTTTTTGCTTTTCTCCTTTCAACCGATGTACCACTACTACCACCACCAGCTAACCATTGTCGTAACTCAGGAATGCATAATAAAGCTGTGGCAACGTTCCTATATAAAATACAGTGTTTTCTAAAAGTGAGTACTTACTCGCGATTGTTTCAAAGGACATAGATTTTTTCTTCAAAATTTGCACCAAAATGATTCTTAAGTACTTGTACCGCCCCCTTTCGGCTCGATATAGAATGTGTTGGATAAGGCCAACTCCCTGTAAACCTGGCACACAGTGCCACGAACCCTTGACGAGCCAGAAATGACTGTGGACTTGTGGCCCGACTGTCTCGTCACTGTCCGTGAAGAGGGCTAAAGGCTCAGAGTTGTCTTTGTAACCGCTCTGAAAGAGTTTTATCCAGCAGTAACTTGCACTGCCGATTGTCTGCAATGTTAAGATTTTCTGTAGTGGCATCAGTTTACAGCTGCAGAAAAAGGTGCATGTGATTACAGCAAAATTTCAAAAGACTGCATTGCGACCGCGGCACACACGTTTGAAATGGTCAATGTTTTACAAATTACAAATTACAAATTACAAATTACAATAGACGATAGACGATAGACGATAGACGATAGACAATAGACAATAGACGATTGATGATTGATGATTGATGATTGATGATTGATGATTGATGATGGATGATGGATGATGGATGATGGATGATGGATGATGGATGATTGATGATTGATGATTGATGATTGATGATTGATGATTGATGATGGATGATGGATGATGGATGATTGATGATGGATGATGGATGATGGATGATGATTATGATGATGATGAATTTTTATGGAGCAATGGCATCTGCAGCCACACAGCGCCATGGCAAAAGGTATTTTTCGTTTTCTGAAGGTAAGGTCAAAGACCAATTTCCCAAGCATTTCACCGTTAATAAGCCGAGTATCCGGCCAGGAGTATCTTGGGAAGCTCAGTATAGCTTTACTGATTCGATTAAAAATCCTAAATTTATATTGAGATATTTGTCCTATAAAACAACAGAAGCCAAGCGACACGGATATTGTGTACCAGTGACTCATACAGAATCTATCCAGCGTGCTGTATTAAGGCACTAAGACAAAAATTGAACCAGACAACGTGCGCGAACTAACAAAGTGAAGTGGTTGAAGTCGGCGCATGTCCTGTTTCGTCTCTCTTTTCTTCACTTGTTTGACGTACGTAGTGAGTAAGTACAACGTGCCCAATGCATCAGGAGGAACACCCAACTAGCCACCATGGTAGCTTTGCGATAGTTACTCTTTTTTTTATTGGAATTCATGCAAACGTGACTCCTCCCACGTCGGCGCCGCTCAAAATACAGATGTCTCTTTTGCAAAAAAAAAAACTTTCATGCAGAATAGGAATGAAGCATTAATCATCCTTTTCTCTTTTTTGCTTTTCTCCTTTCAACCGATGTACCACTACTACCACCACCAGCTAACCATTGTCGTAACTCAGGAATGCATATTAAAGCTGTGGCAACGTTCCTATTTAAAATACAGTGTTTTCTAAAAGTGAGTACTTACTCGCGATTGTTTCAAAGGACATAGATTTTTTCTTCGAAATTTGCACCATAATGATTCTTAAGTACTTGTACCGCCCCCTTTCGGCTCGATATAGAATGGGTTGGATAAGGCCAACTCCCTGTAAACCTGGCACACAGTGCCACGAACCCTTGACGAGCCAGAAATGACTGCGGACTTGTGGCCCGACTGTCTCGTCACTGTCCGTGAAGAGGGCTAAAGGCTCAGAGTTGTCTTTGTAACCGCTCTGAAAGATAAATGAATTGAATAAAATTCATCCGTACAAATTGACTTACACATTTTTAGTACCTCCCCTCCAACGAAATTACATTTCTCGCTTAAATATAAACTGTGTAGCGCACTGTTACTTGCGTTCGGTTCCTGAACATCTGTCTGGGATTGTAAAAAGATAGGGCGGATCACATTTTTATGGAGCCGAAAAAAGAATGTGCTGAAATCTCACGCCACGTAATATAACCACAGGCTGTCGGATTCAAACCAAACAGCTTCGCTACCTCGTGCCTCATAATTCATGGTTCGCACATAAAACCCTGTTGTCAAATAAATACGCTCAAATGATAGCATTCAAGCAATAGGTGACCTACTCAGATCAGTACTACTTCTGGTCTCCAAGTACACGTTTTGGTGACATCTAGGTTAAATGTCTTTAAGTGTGTATAGGGCGTACTTTTCGCAAGTCGCCAAGTTAAAGAAAACAGCCAGAAGAACCGGCCATAAGACGGTTAGAAACTGAGTAAGAACCGAGATGTCACTTCTAACAACTGAAGATGTCTAACGCACTTTTACTTCTGCAATCACACAGACACGCAAAAACAACCTACCAGGCCTTTGACAGCTAGTTCGGCTGAAATATTTGTTTTCCTTGTGCTCGATGGCACTGCAGCAGTACATATAGCTTGTCAACCTACGTCTCTTATACTAGAACGGTTTATTATACTAGAATGATTTATTTTTCTGGAATGGGGAGAGGTGGTAACAATCGGGTGAAATTTTACAACTCAAACTGGGGTACAACCCGCCGCGGTGGCTCAGTGGTTAGGGCGCTCGACTACTGATCCGGAGTTTTTTTTTTATTCGAAAATGAAACTGAGCACAATTCAATATGTACAATAATAACTGGACCCATAGCCAGGGGCTAGTTTCGGGTTCAACACAATACAATACAACATATTTGCAGCACGCGGAAACGAACATTTCTATTCCTAAAATGAAAATTAGAACGTTATAAGATTTACGGAGAAAAAATACAGGAATACAAACAAAACGCTCACAAAAAACATATTCCACTTCCACTTCCACTTCCACTTCCACCTTCCGCATGCGAGGCGGATGCTCAACCACTTGGCCACCGCTGCGGTTATATAATGAGAAGCCATCCTTTCTGTACTACCAAATTATTTGCTGTACTCTACGCTGTTTTGCAACTTTATGTAACCGCTACCCTCTATAATGCCTCTGGTCCTGAGGGTACAAGACGTAAATAAATTATCAGCCATGAAAATTGTTGATGATTAAGGCCAGTGCTGCTTCACAAGTATCTCCGGTTGCGCACAAAACAGGATTCTTGCTCGCTTACTCCCCCGATTCCCAAGTCCACCGACAGGTGGCACGCAATTACGTCCCAAAATGTAACCAGAAGTTCCCTCTAGTAGACTCAAAAATCCTTATTTTGTGAATTTTCCTCAACAGCAGCTTGAAAACTTCGCAATTTGAAAAACTGACAAATTCTTTTATCAACGTTTCGCAACACTCCGTAAAAAATTCTTTTCCGCCAAATTTTGCTTTTCAATTTCCCAGAAGAAGCAAAAATTTTCAGAATAGATCATCAATGGGAGCACGATGACCACCTGTCACCAAACTATCCAAATATTCTCAAATAACATGGTACTGCCTCACTTATATCGCTAGCGGATGATAGTTATAGCTAACTGATGGTCATTCTTCTCTGGTAGCTTAAGACTACAAAAAGTACGCTCATGTCGAAAGCATTTCTGTTGGGTCGACAATCTCGCGTGCCATTCATGTCGTCATCTTGTGATCGCTTTTTCTTCCTAGTGCCAAGTTCATACTTTTGAGCGTTTAGCAATAATGCGTCAACTAAACGGTAGCGCCTCTGGTGCTTGTACTTCCATTTTTCCCGTCATCCACACTGCAGCGCAGCTGACAGAATTATAGAGACTGACGCCAGAAGACAGCTGAAAAATGAGATGAAATTTCGTATTTTTATCATGTTTACACGGTACCAGTGATGTACAATATTGATTTTTTTTTTTTAAACTCTTTAACAACTCCTGTTTTTCCTACACGACCATGCAGAAGATCCCTCAGCGTGCTTGCTCCTATGGCGAGTTGTTCTCCTGTACTCCCTTCTCTTGCCGTGATACCTTAGAACACGAGACAGGGCACACGGAATTAACTTCGTGCGGTGTAAGAGATACAAAATCACCAAAAGAAAATAAATATAAGTGACTCCACAGCAAGAACCGCACGCAAAAGAAAATCATTTCTTCGGGTGCCTATCGGCACCAACTTATCGTGTTCACCAATAACCTCCCAACTATCCACGGCTCTAGCTTTTCCCATTACTTTCTTGAACGGCGAGCAGTGCCCTTGCTTTGACATCCTGAAAGACACGCCTGCGCGACGACCGACAGCCCGTCACTCATCGCCTCCGCACGTATGCATTGGGGCCATGCAACGCGCAACCCCAAGACAGGAAGCAACACCACCAGCCAGCCATCCAGCGATTCAAACACCCACTCTCAGCGGCCAAGCGTGACGCGTTTAAAGCACTTCTCTCTGCAGGCTTCTCCTTCGACGCCTGTTAACCTTTAGACCCGCCGCCGTCGCTCTTTCTCCTTTCTCTGTTCCATTCTGCGTGTGTTCAATAGTTGAGGAACGTGAGCCGGCATCGCCGCGATGGGACGGGCTCACCGTCTGCACGGCTACAGCGGCGGCAAACGCAAAGATTTTCCATTTGCCTTATCAATCTCAGCATTCCTTTTTTTCCCAACCCAGCATCCCTGCCACTATACCTGAAATTTTGATGCCGCGTGAAGCGTCCCCACGCACCCTGCAATGCTCGTCTCGCCAACCAAGCGCGCATGCATGAATTAAAAAAACACAGGTGATGCTCTGCGCCCACCGACGCACACACTCACGCACACACTCATGTGTGTTCACGAATAAACGCGAGCGCTATTCGATGTCGCGGACGGGATGCCTGGAAGAGGTGTTAAGTTTGTGGATGATGCGACACCGTCGGCACCTAGCGGCAAGGAAGGAGCACATCGTCGACGCGTCATCGTCATCGTCGTCTCAGTGCTTTTCCGCTTGCGAGTGAGCAGGCATGAACGTGACCGCGGCTATCCAGTGCGCGTGACTATCTTAGTCGTGCCGAGCAGGATTGGATTCTTGTCCTGGCCGCAGATACTTGTTGGCTGGAGACTAAACAATGTATAACTTCGTAGAATTTTGTAGAACTTGGTAGAACATGATAGAACTGCTTTTCAAGCTTTGCAAGGAAAATGTGCAGTCTGCTTTCAAGATTTAGGGGCTGATGTTGTATTTGTCATGCGGGTTGCTGTTTACTGCCGGTGCAGAGCCAGCGTTGGGTTTGTCGGTACCATCATATAAAGTTTAGTGGGATCTGTTTCTTTTTTTTTCTGTGGGTGTTTAACGTCCCAAAGCGATTCAGGCTATGAGGGACGCCGTAGTGAAGGGCTACAGAAATTTCGACCATCTGGGGTTCTTAGCCGTGCACTGGCATCGCACAGTACACTGACATCTAGAATTTCGCCTCCACCCAAATTTGACCGCCGCGGCCGGGATCGAGCCCGCGTCTTTCCGGCCAGCAGCCGAGCGCCATAACCACTCAGCCACCGCGGCGGCTTTTAGTGGGATCTGATAAAGTCGCTCTCGCCTGTCACGGTGGTCCCTAAACTGTGATGTGGTATTGCGTATTTTCTCGCACTAACTTCTTCAAAACTTGAAATGCGGTTGCTGGACTTAAGCTTTGTTCGTTTAATTAGTTTTTAATCTAGCTCAGGAATTCAAGTTATATATATTATTACGGGTGTTTGTTTATTTTGTACACTTGTTTGTTTCTTTGTTTTTGTTTGTTAGTTTGGTTTGTTTTATGCCCGTATTGTTTTGTACAAGTACGTGTCTGCGCCTGTGTTCTCGTTTTTTTTCCTCTTTCACCTCTCCTGTCTCATTCGCGCAATCTTGCCTTTTATCCACATCTTTTGCAATTTATGCTGGCTCGCGTTTGCAAAACCACTGTCATATCTTTGAGTCAAATGATGTTAATGGTGTTCTGGGCCTTCATAATACAGGAATCGTGGCTTACACGTCTTACCAAGAACACCAACCTGCAAAGTCACCTACAGCTTCTGGTCCGCAGTGAAATAAACGGAATTAATGTTCTGGTTCTACAATCCTTAAAGCAAAGGAAAATTATTTTTTTCTGGCCACTGCAATGGCCGCTTTTTCAAAAACGATTGACTACACCAAGGGCTTATAAAACAAAACCTTAGTTTACACCCGTTTAACAAGTTAGCCATTAACAATCGTACGGAAAACACGGCGGGAAAATTTCTACAGAATGCAGCACATGCGAAGGTTTCTAACCAGTTTGTACGTGATTTAATCATTTTTGTATCTTATTTTCTCACGGTCGTATATTCCGTCTCGTAGATTGAGCCACTAACACCTGTCTAGGGAGCAACTGACAGCAGTACGGGCTGTATGAGCGCTACCCAGATACTAAATAATGCCTTTTTTTCTCTGCAGTAGAGCCAATACTTTGAATCGAAATTTGCAGCTTCAAGAACAATAAGTTTCACATCAATTCTTATCTATGACGCGACCCACACGAGAATAGATAAATGAGCTTGCGTGTATAAACGCTACGCCATGGCAGACATGTCAGCTGTATATGACAGCGGGACCGCCCGACGAGTTTATCAGACAAATATAAAAACAAACGTAGAGATTCACTTCCGTCGTACAGACGAGAGAGAGTGGGCGCAATTAGGCGAACAATGGCGACTCTCTCCTGTCCTACGGTAAGAGGAAGAAATCCAATTACCGTGCCTGCCAGCACTAAATAGTCCCTAGACCGGGAAACGAGGGTTCGCGCTCTGTGTCCTGGCCGTCTTAAGACGGGGTACCTATAAAAATCAGACTTCTTGGGAACAAAAGTGTCTCAATTGGCCATGCAAAAACTCCGAACGCACTAGTGGCTGTAGTGTCAGTTGAACACTGTGGACCAAATTCATCGAGCGATTCGACGTCCCGCATTTATCCAAGACTAAGTTCGTCTGTACACAGATGAAACGTCGAGGTATCTGCTCCTTTATCCGTCTTCTATATCAAACCAGCCTTCATTCATTCGCGTTGTCACTACACGTAATCTTCACAACGCTTGTCGTGTGTGCCCTCCTTACGCGTATCATCCTTTTTGCACTATTTTATTCATCATGAACCTTCACATATCTAAGCATGAAGGTTTAATCGCTCTTCTTTGTGTTCTTATAAGAAGTTTTTGTACACCTTTCTTGCAAGAAATGTAACATTTACGAGAAGTCTGTGTTTAAAAAAGTTGAAGAGAATCTATTAAAATATAAAAAGAACATGCTAACAAATCTTAACAGTTTACTTAAATTGGAACATGTGTGCGAAAAAAAAAACTTGAGAATGTGAACTTCAGCCACATTAGCACTTTCTGAGTGAATTGACAAGTCACAGCGCCCCCTATGTCCTTTAAAATGTGCTCTCCTAGGCCCACATGGCTAGGCCGGTTTGAGTAACGTGACCACGTATGCCGCATATTGAAGAAAGCCGGTTCCCTTGACCACGCTCACGGTGATAACGTTCGTATCGACGAGCAGATGAAGGTGGGTTTTCACATTACGACATACTACGCCGACAACGTTTTGGCTGAAGGAAAAAGGCTGGTCCTCCATCCGAAACGTCGGGAATTAAATCCTGTTAAGTTTGTTTTTCAATTTCTGGTTAGTTAATATTGTAACGGAAAACAGGGAGACAGGTCGCTAACCAGCAGAATACAGCAAGCAGCCAGCCAGCCAGCGAGAGACACTTCAACGTCTTCGAAGACACTTCAGCGCCACCTGAGAACACCAGGTGGCATTACTCCCCCTCCAAAAAAAAAAAGAAAAACAAAAGCGGGGTTGCAGTATGGGCAGTGGAAAGAGAAAAAAAAACAGCACAAGCACACAAAAATGTACAAGGGAGGTGGGCGAAGGTGTCCCACGCGAAAACTAGCAGAACACTGAGCGTACTATCCATTACCGCGTGAAGTAGGGTTTCATGCGGACAACGTGCACAACCTCAGAGCGGGGTGGACGACGCTGAGGCTGCACAGTCCCGTCAGGAAGAACTTCGTAGGTCACTTCGGTGACGCGGCGCAAAACTCGGTACGGTCCAAAGTAACGGCACATCAGTTTTTCAGACAAGCCTGGACGGCGTACCGGGGTCCACACCCAAACTTGGTCTCCCGGATGGTATTCGACGTGCCGATGACGGAGGTTGTAGCGGCGTGCATCCGTGCCCTGCTGCCGCTGAATGTGAAGACGGGCAAGTTGACGTGCTTCCTCGGCGCGCTGAGCGAACTGCTCGGCGTCTGGCATGAGTGGGTGGTCATCAGTGCTGCATGGAAGCATTGCATCCAGCATCGTCTGAACGTCACGTCCGTAGACCAGACGAAATGGTGTAAATCGGGTCGTCTCCTGGGTGGCCGTGTTGTAAGCGTATGTGACGTACGGGAGAATCTCGTCCCAGGTTTTGTGCTGCGAGTCTATGTACATTGCGATCATGTCGGCGATCGTTCTGTTGAGTCTCTCTGTGAGCCCGTTCGTCTGTGGGTGATAGGCAGTAGTTTTGCGATGGTTCGTGTGACTGAGCTCGAACACGTCGCGCATGAGCTGTGCCGTAAACGCCGTACCTCGATCAGTGATTACGTGGGACGGTGCGCCATGACGCAGCACGATTTGTTGCATAAAAAACTGGGCGATCTCAGATGACGTACCGCGCTGCACCGCTTTAGTTTCCGCATACCTTGTTAAATAGTCGGTCGCGACTATGATCCATTTATGACCGGCCGATGACACAGGGAATGGGCCCAGAAGATCGATGCCGACTTGATCAAAAGGCGTCCGAGGGGGTTCAATAGGTTGGAGCAAGCCCGCTGGCTTGAGAGGAGGCGCCTTACGACGTTGGCAATCGCGGCAGCCTCTGACGTAACGCTGGACGGCGTGAGAAAGTTTGGGCCAATAATACGCCTGGCGCACGCGTGCAAGTGTGCGGGCAAAGCCCAAGTGGCCGGAGGTCGGCTCATCGTGACAAGCAAGAAGGATATCGGCGCGGAGATCTGCCGGAACGACGAGGAGGTGCGCTCGGTCAACAGTGCTGGAGTTTTTCTTAAACAAAATGCCGTTCCGGAGACAGAAGGCCGGCAGGTTTCTAGAAAATGGTCGGGGTACGACAGAAGCTCGGCCCTCCAGATAATCAATGATAGGTCGCAGGTCTGGGTCAGCTCGCTGGCGGGTCATTAGGTGTAAGGCGCTGACAACTCCAATAAAACCACTCTCGTCCTCTATGCTATCATCCGCTAACCCGACGGGCGCGCGAGAGAGTGCGTCAGCGTCTTCGTGCGTCTGGCCAGATTTGTGCACAATGGTGTAATCGAATTCTTGGAGGCGGAGGCTCCATCGGGCTAGGCGCCCCGATGGGTCGCGAAGATTTGCAAGCCAGCACAACGAATGGTGGTCGGTAACTACTTTGAACGGGCGGCCGTAGAGGTACGGACGAAATTTCATGGTTGCCCACATAACCGCAAGGCATTCTTTTTCTGTGGTCGAATAGTTTGTTTCAGCGCGAGAAAGCGTGCGGCTTGCATACGCGATGACCCTTTCCACGCCACCTTGGTGTTGGACGAGTACGGCGCCGAGGCCGACGTTGCTCGCGTCGGTGTGGACTTCGGTTTCAGCCTCTTCATCAAAGTGCGCAAGAACAGGGGATGTTAGCAGTCGTCTGCGCAGCGTGGCAAAAGCATCCTGCTGCTCGGCAGCCCACACGAACTGTGTATCATTGCGCGTGAGGTGGTACAGGGGTGCGGCAATCTTTGAAAAGTCGGCGATGAAGCGGCGGTAATATGCGCACAGACCCAAAAAACGTTGCACACTTTTCTTTGTTGCAGGAACAGGAAAGTTGGCGACGGCAGCAGTTTTCTCGGGGTCGGGCTTAACGCCATCGCCACTCACGAGGTGACCGAGAAACTTCAACTCTTTGTACCCAAAGTGGCACTTCTCGGGCTTTAGCGTTAAGTCGGCCGATCGGAGGGCATCTAATACTGTCCTCAGGCGTTCAAGGTGTTCGGCAAAGGTTTCGGAAAATACGACATCATCGAGATAAACCAAACAAGTTTGCCATTTTAGTCCAGCGAGAACGGTATCCATCATCCGCTGGAAAGTTGCCGGCGCTGAACATAGCCCAAAAGGTAGCACTTTAAATTCGTACAGTCCGTCGGGTGTCACGAACGCCGTTTTTTCGCGGTCCCGCTCGTCGACCTCTATCTGCCAGTACCCACTCTTTAAATCAATGGAGGAGAAGTACTGGGCGCGACGAAGTCTGTCGAGCGAGTCGTCGATACGAGGCAGCGGGTAGACGTCTTTTTTGGTGATGTTGTTCAGTTTCCGATAATCCACGCAGAAGCGGAGTGTCCCATCCTTTTTCTTCACCAGCACGACAGGTGAAGACCAGGGGCTACTGGAAGGTTGAATGATTCCATCTGAAAGCATCTCCTTCACCTGCGTTTGGATCGCCTCACGCTCCTTCGGTGAGATACGGTACGGCTGCTGATGGATGGGGCGGGCATCGTCGGGCGTAATGATGCGGTGCTTGAGAAGAGCCGTTTGCCGGACTTTCGACGAAGAAGCGAAACAGGAGGAGTATTCAAGTAGGAGGGCACGTAGTTCTCGCTGTTGAGTCACCGAAAGGTCCGGGCTGATGTCAAGGGATGGGCGCACAGGTCTAACAGCTTCGAACGCGAAACATTCAGAAACCTCCGCTAAGGGGTCGGCGAATGCGATGGCAGTAGCACGAAAAAGGTGCCGGGGCTCGTTAGAGAAGTTAGTCACCAGGAGCTCAGAGCAGCCGTCGCGGAGATGGATGAGACCTCGCGCTGAGCAGATGCCGTGGGTGAGCAAAAGGGACAGGTTGCCCTCTGCGACCGCTGTCCCTTCACGTAGTCCGTCGCAGTGAACACTCACAAAAACGCTGGCGCGTGGCGGAATCCAAACGCTCTCGGCGGATATTCTAAGGGCGGCGCGGCGTGGACAGTCCTCGGAGTAAACATCAGCTTTCTCGGTAGAAAATGTGACAGTGCGCTTTCGGAGGTCAATAATAGCTCCATACTCTCGGAGAAAATCAACGCCAAGGATACAGTCACGGGAGCAGTTCGGTAGAACTAGGCAGCTGACAACAAATGTGGAGCTGCGAATTTGGACTCTTGCTGTGCATAGGCCAAGCGGAGTTACGACATGTCCGCCAGCCGTGCGAATCTGCGTGCCGGACCATGGTGTCATTACTTTTTTAAGAAGCGCCGCTAGCTTTCCGCTTAAAATCGAGAAATCAGCGCCAGTGTCCACCAAAGCACTAACCTTATAGCCATCGAGAAGCACGGGTATATCCAACGAGAATCGATCTCCGAGTTCAGGTACTGCAGTCGTTGCCTTTAAATCGCGGTCGGTCGCTGTTCGCGTTGTCGGGGGGTCTTGTTCGTATCGATTGCCAGCGGCCTCGCGCCCTGAGGTCGCTCTCTTTAGTTTTCCCGGCGGGGACTTGGCGACCGTCTCTGCGCCATCCAGGAGGAGCTTTGGGGCTGTGGCGAAGGTCGGCGTGGTGATGGAGACCGAGACTGCCGCTGGGGAATTGTCGCCATGCGCTGCTGGGCTACGTAGTCCTCGATCTCCCGGGGTCGTTGACCTCTTGGTGGACGGGGCATGTCGATAGGGAACCCCTGCAGCCCAAGCTGTCGATACGGGCACTGGCGATACAGATGACCGGGTTCCCCGCAGTGAAAGCAGAGACGCCGCCGATCCGGAGCACGCCACAGGTCCGTCTTCCGCTGGGGTGATCGTCGATTGTCGATGTAGTACGTGTCGGGGTGTGCGGAAAACAGCGAGCCTTGATTGGACGGAGGAAACTGCGCCGAAGAGGGCGCAGGACGTTGCAAGGCTTCAGCGTACGTTGGACGACGGCACTCCGTTGGTAAAGGCGGCGGGTCAACGGACGGGAACGAAGGTCTCAAGGCTTGAACCTCTTCGCGGACCAGGCTAGCGAGAGAGCCGGCCGTCGGCAGGGGAGCACCGAAAAGCGCCTGGAGCTCTTCGCGCACAACGGAGCGGATCAGGTCGCGGAGAAGACCAGGGTTAGCCCCGAAGGCAGGAAGCGGCTCTGTAAGTGAAGCGGCGAGTACCGGCCGGTCGTAGGTGGTAGACCGCCGCAAGAGCATCTTCTCCATCGTGACCGCCTCCGAGAGAAACTCAGCAACAGTCCCAGGTGGACTGCGCACGAGGCCAGCGAAAAGTTGCTCTTTAACGCCGCGCATGAGATGGCGCACCTTTTTATCTTCGGGCATGGCCGGGTCAGCTCGCCGGAAGAGCCGAGTCATATCCTCCACGTACATGCTTACAGTCTCATTCGGCATCTGAATGCGAGACTGCAAAGCCCGTTCAGCCCGTTCTCGACGATCCGTGCTGGTGTAGGTCTCCAGCAGGCGTCGGCGGAACTCGTGCCATGATGTTAGGGCGTCTTCTCGGTTTTCGTACCAGGTACGTGCACCATCCTCGAGACTAAATAAGACGTTTCGAAGTTTAGCGGCGTCGTCCCACTCGAGAAGCCAGTCCTCTACGTCTTCGAGCTGACTGCCGTGGAATGGTTTGGGCAGTCGCGGATTCTGCAAGGTGTAGTAGGCAGCAGCTGGCATGACAGGTCGATGGGTGGGTGCTCTGGCAGACTCCAAAAGCCCGTGTTCGGGAGGTAGGCCTTGATTTCTCCGGCTAGCACGGTGCACGGGGGTGTCCACTAGCGAAGGACTGGAGCCCAGGGTATCCGGAGGAGTATGAGACATATACAGGGATCTTTACCCAGCGCCTACACCAAAATATGTAACGGAAAACAGGGAGACAGGTCGCTAACCAGCAGAATACAGCAAGCAGCCAGCCAGCCAGCGAGAGACACTTCAACGTCTTCGAAGACACTTCAGCGCCACCTGAGAACACCAGGTGGCAATATTTTATATATATATATATATATATATATATATATATATATATATATATATATATATATATATATATATATATATATATAGTCGGATTCTGCTGGCGACATGGTTGTTTTTCCTGCTGCTTTATAACGACTTTTCTTTAAGTGGCAAATTATTTGTAGTATTATTCTCCCAATGATCAGCACTACAAATTAAAAAATTAAAAAATAGAAACACTCCTCTATGTACCTTGGTTTCAGTGACTGTTGGCTTCCTTCATATGTTTGTTAAAAGCGCCCCTCATTTTCCTTTGCCTTGTCTGCTAACAGTTTAACGAGAGTCTCGGTTCTGGAAGTCTTGATGCCATAGGTAGCATCAGAGGGCTATCGCACAGTTTCCGCCCTCGCCGTTCCATGACGTTCCACGCCACACTCGCGGTAATACAGTATGTGCTACGTACACCGCTATGGACGAGGGTGGCGCTATATTCGGAGGTCGTCGGTCCGGATCCCACCAGCGGCGTGTAGTTTTTCTGCTGCTTTACAATTAATTTCCTTTAGGCGACAGATTAATCGAAGTATTATTCTCCCATGATTGGCACTACAAATTTAAAAAAATAGAAACATTCCCCTGTGCACCTTGGTTTCGGTGACTATTGCTTCCTTCATATATATATATATATATATATATATATATATAGTTGCGAAAACATGAGGTACTTTACTGCTTAAAATAATATACATCGAAGTATAAGTCATGAAAAAGATCGGTCCTCCGATCGAAACGTCGAGTAAAATAAAAATGTTCCCTAAGATGAAGGGTATAATTTGATGTGTATATATATATATATATATATATATATATATATATATATATATATATATATATATATCATCATATATATATAATATTATATATATATAAAGGAAGACAACAGTCACCGAAACCAAGTGCATAGGGGAATGTTTCTATTTTTTTTAAGAACTAGTGCAATCAATTAGTTTTCTTAGACAAAATTACTTATAAAGCAGCAGAAAAAACAACCATGCCGCCGGTGGGATCCGAACCCACGACCTCCGAATATAAATATATATTTATATATATATATATATATATATATATATATATATATATATATATATATATATATATATTATATATATATATATATATATATATATATATATATTAGAGGATTAGTCGTTGGCAGCGCTAAAGAGTCAGAAGCTGTAAGTATTAAAGGCAGATTATTTCACAGGGCGCGCATTGGCGTGAGGACTCACACGCCGGGTTCCCAGTGCGGTCTCGTCGAGCAGAGAGCCTTTTAAGACGGACGAGGAGCTGAACACGTGCCAATATATCCTTATTCATTACAGATTAGAAAGACAGACACTACCTGGAGCATGCAAAGGCCTCAGCAGAAAGGAAGAGGTCTTGTGGAAAAAAAGTTACAGGCGGGGGTTTTCCCTAACCCACTAGCACCAAGCAGATGGTATCGGCGATCCAAGACCCGAGGTGTAGACAGTGTAATGAAATTGCAGACATGATCCACATGGTGTGGACATACCCAAGCCTCAACGAAGCAGACGGGAATATAGAGGACTGACAGGCTTACTGGCCAGCCAGTAAGAAGAAGAACAAAAAACAATGTCATCTGTCTGGCCCTGGACACCGCTGAAACACCCAAGGAATTCCAGCCTGCTGAAAGGAGAGGAAGATAACGGCGGTCAAGACTCGAGTCTTCATCGCCCTCCGAATCGTTGACGGGTGCAAATAAACTTATTTCATCATCATCATCACAGCGGCTACGCACATCACACAACTCGTAAATATAGACGGCAACGCCGGAATTGTTGAAGAAAAATGTTCTATGAAAAGAAAAGTAAAACCAAACCTTTCTGCCTGCAAATTTTGCGGCACTTATCAAGTAATCATCGACAAGTTTTCCATCCTCTCCTGTGTGATTGCCAGCGTTTCTCTGTTTCTCGTATTGAAAGTGCTGTTATTTCAAAATTACACAGTTTAACGAAAAGAAAGTATTTCTGGCATAGCGAACTTCTGAGCCGAAATGAAGAAGGACTCGCTGATACGTACACATGCTTTATCTGACAACGAATACTATTCTCACGCCCCAGCCGCCAGGCGCACGTTGAGAGCACGTTGAGAGCGTAAAAAGATGTGAATACTATTTCTTTCGAAACGTTATCGGGGGAAGCAACCTTTCTGATTTCATAGGGCGTCGAGAAAACATTCGTTTAGTTCCGGCAGCGATTTCCGGTAGTCGAGAACGACCATCCGCAGAAGAAATTCTTTATTATAATTATGCAGATACACAACCGCCCAAACCACCTGCCCATTCTGGCTCGCTCCTCCCTCTCTTCTTGCCCGTAGGGAACAGACCCCATGATTCCGACAACAAAGGTAATTACGATTGTGCGTTGTGGCAACAGCGCTGTAAGAATGCTTTCTGAAACGGTTAGCCTTTCACAGGAACTCAGTCAGGCCATTCGTTTGATGGGAAGTAATTTTAGGCGTCGAGTTCGTAAACAAGCGAGCGTCCTCAAATATGGAAAAGGTTCCTACGATTAGAGAGCATGGAGGTGTTTGCAGAGGTCTCCACGTGGCGGTGCTCATTACCCGACTTTACCGAAGGAAATTGTTATGGGCCTCGTTTCTGTGCTGCAAAGTTCTAGCCTGTTTTTTATGAACAATACAGCGGCAGTGAAACATGCCCTACAAGGAATAAAAATAAGTGACAGAAAGCAGGAGAGGGCGCATGGCGCTATCGTTTCGCGCTAACCACGGAAAGTAGGTCAGTACAAGTATCATGGGAATGGCTATGGGCTCCACTTCTGGTGTTTTACTTTTGCCACGCGCGTAGCACAGTGACACTGTGCAATCTATAATAGTTCCTGCGCATGGCTAGGCGCTAAAAATGGCCGCGCTTTGTCGCCATATGGCTATTCAGCTCGCCGCCCCCTTTTTAGGATGGGTTGCCTGCAGCCACTGATAGGCAGAACTGTGTTATTTGTCCGGCTGACGCGCAAGCCTTACATTTCGTAATTCATGAAACGTGTTGCTCGTGCAGCGGCGTGCAGTCAGTCTAGCAGCGCCTCAGTCGGTGAAACTTTGAAAGAATTTTTGTATAAACAAAGCACGCTATGATAGAAGTTGCAGCCCCATTACTGTTCTTGTCAAGACGTACCTAGTCAATTTGGAAAAGGGCCATGTAGAACCCTATGATGGAAATAAGCTAAGAGATGAACGAGGTTCAGTTCATAAATTCATTCTTCATTAACATGGATGTGTCTTACGTATGCAGCCGTAACTTGAGGAACAGGATTGAAATGCGTTGAATACTACAGCTGTTCGACCTGATATTAAGTGATTCCATTTGCTGCTGTTCCTGGAACGGATCAAAGCCGTAATGTCCCGAACGAAATGTCACATGTTCTCTTCACGTCATTGAGGGACATGTAGCTGATGAATACTTTGGACGATGATGTCGAATTTAAATGCCGTAAGGGCATGTCTGGCCAAAGAGTGCCATGGCACAAAGTATTCTTGTCTGCTCAAGGCGGGGTCAAAGTCCAATTTTCGAGCCTTTCACTCCGCAGAAGCTGAGCACCAGGCCACGAGAAAGCTTGTAGCCATCTCCACAAGGGAAATCAGAAGGTTCAATTCCGCTCCAAAGTACCTAGTTGATTTCGCTAGTAAAAATCATGAGCACCTCTGCTGCCCCAAAGTACCAGCTATAAGGTTTCGGCGCTGCAATAAGTTTTTAGTACGCATGTTGTTGACTGCCTCCTGCAAATTTTTGTTGCCCACTGCTTAATGCTGAATCATAAAGTATGCACAAATAAAGAACCTATAAAAACACATTCTGATTCGCATGACTGCATACGTTTGTCTAAGTGATCAGAATGCGAGGAACCCCAAACGCTTCGTTTGCTTTATGTGAGTCATCCGAGGGGCGTGGGCTGAATACCGAGAGGCTTCGAAGTAAAGTACTTCCTGAATCTGACTAATACGTCCTCTGGCATGCAGGTGCGGCTACAGCAACGAGTAGAAGAAAAGTATTAACAGACAGACGTTGTAAGCAAGCCGATTTCCAAAGCAAACCACGTTTCACTACAGCATCGCCGCCGCAACAGAGCTGAGTGGGAGTTTACGCGACCAGCACGTTTGGTTTGCAGGGGCGTGGTAGGCGCTAGGGATCGCGGAGGGTGGTGTCACTTTATGCCGACGAGATAACACAGCACAGCAGTCAATTGGTGAAAAGGTGTGTCCCCTCTACACTCTTTTTTTTTATTTTTATAGCGCTTATACAAACGCAGACCTTCGCAGCTTGATTTTTTTTTGGTTCCCTTGTAAAAACACAGATGACTGAAGTGAATCGCTGCTGTATGATCAATCGTATGCACGCCGCTGGGCTTCTCCGTTAAAGATTTTAAGGGAAAGTTCTTACAGATTAATAGCTGCCAACGTTTAACAACGCAAACATTAAAATGGCGCTTTATGTGTGGAACACGGGAGAGTTTTGCAACCTCCGCCTCAAGGCACTGAACCCTGAACTGCGCCTTCGTCTTCCACGCAACTTAGAACGTCGCGATGCAACACTGTTATGCCGTTTATGGATCGGCGTTGCATTTACCAATTACTATGCTTTCCGGATGGGGATGGCCGACAGCCCTCCCTGTGAGAGCTGTGCTTGTGAGGAGACCATCCCTCATCTTCACTGTGAGTGCCCTGCATTTGCGAGTGCAGGACATACACTGTGTTGTGCCCTGGACCGCCTCGATCCTCGACCATTAACAGAGCAAAAGATCCTCTGTCCGTGGCCACAGCAGTCGACTGCCCTCAAGGCATACAAGGCACTCTTTGCCTACTTGAGAGCGACTGGATTGGGTGACAAATTGTGACAGAGTTGTGCGTTTGTGTGTTATGCCTTTTTCCCTTCTCTCTTCCTCCTTTTAGCCCCCTAATCCCTCTTCCCCAGTGCAGGGTAGCCAACCGGAACCCCTTTCTGGTTAACATCCCTGCCTTTACCTCCTCCTCCTTATCTATCTATCTATCTATCTATCTATCTATGTGTGCAAGGTGGCGCAAGCTCCTCCCGCCACTTTTCTGCTGGTCTATTAGGCGGAGATAAAGTCTAGCATGAAAAGATGCCGGCGATATACTCACGCACTTTGCAAGCACGAAGCAACGTGTTCTAAACAGACTCTCTACACAAGACTTGAGTGGAAAAGGAGCATACCAAGAATGTAAAATACTGTTTTGTTTTAGCTTTCAGTCAATTCAACATGGAAAAGCACTTACACAGAAAACAACGACAAGGAATAAGTGAAACAATTAAATACGCAATAAGAACCAATATTTACTGTAAGCAGGGCATTCATCCTTGATATTTGTCTTTATTGGTGTACACTTCTCCATGTCACTTGCAAACTTTTCCTGTCGTGAGGTTAAAATGCCGCTCAGCGCAAAGTTCGAACGTTTTTCTAACTTCATACTATCTGCGCGGTAAAAGCACTGGTTTCTCAGACGCACAAATCATTAGCCTTTCGGGTGAGTCTCGCCATAGGCTACAAAAGCCATCCATGCTTCCGATAAAGACATTTAACGGAGCATCTCGCCAACTCGCTTGTGGGCCTCGCTAGGGAGTGGGTGGTCAATGAAACGTGACGCGGTTTTATTATTTACAACCGAAGGCGCTGTGATGATGTCACTGGCATAAATCATGGCCAAATACTACAATAAAACTAGCTGCGGTTTAACTGCTGCTGAACCTGGTTAGGGAGCGAAAGCTGTGCTGCCTCGGGCAGGTAGACGCGGCTCGTCTGTTACGTTGAGTGCGTTCCGCCCACTGGCTAGGCAGTGCGCCTACACTGTCACTCTGGTAGGTGGCAGTTAAACTAATTGTTAATCGCGAGAGGTTAGTCACCCAGTGAACGCTGCGGCCTATTGCTGCAGTGCCGCGAGTCTGCCAAAATGTTGTCAGCGCTAATGCATGCAGTCCACATCTCTCTCTCGCCACCGCCACGTACCTCAAAGCGCGATTGAGGCGTCCACTGACCCAGGGAGCCAGTTATGCGCCCTTCCTTTCCTCAAAACCATCGGAGTCTAGAGCGTTGTCAGCGCCAACCCAATGAACACAGTGAACGCCGACGGCCCATAGAAATAGAGGCGAGCGCTCGGTTTCGGCGGCGGCTGAGTGACGTCATAGCCCTTTCGAAGACAGTTATCTTCATGAAGAAGGTTAATGAAGCTTCACTGCAGCTTGAATTGTTCTGTTAAAGCGCTCATGGTGTGTCCCTCACTCGTCCCGTTTCTTGCGCTAAGCTGTGTTTTGTAGTGTTCACATACTTCCTTACAAATATGCGCAGTCATGGCCATGATAATACCTGCCGAGAACGCTTCGGTATTCTAACTTTCCTCGCAAGCTATATACACTAAATAGGAAAGTTTCCTTCACTTATGCGCGAGCGCCCTCCTCAGCTGTATTTAGCGCCGCATAATTTTTGCTAGGTAAGGTGTGAAACAAGATTAACCAGCGAAGCTTGTTTCTTTTTTTATGGGGGTTTAACGTCTCAAAGCGACTAAGGCTATGAGGTAGGCCGTAGTGAAGGGCTTCGGAAGTTTCGACCACCCGAGGTTCTTTAACGTGCACTGACATGGCACAGTACACGGGCATCTTCATTTCGCCTCTATCAAAGTTCTACCACCGCGGCCGGGACCGATGCAGCGTATTTCGGGTGAGCAGCCAAGCGCCATAACCACTGAGCCCCCGAGGCGGCGAAGCTTGTTTCTTTATATTATGTACAGGACTGAATATCGAATATTTTATCCTGTAAGAATATCCAGCGCGTCCTCGTGCAGCAGTTATATGGTTCCGAATGAGCAGTGGTGCTTAGTGCACCACGTTCCTAAAGCACGCTTGTAAAAAGTATTACCTACGCGGGAAATAAGGGGTAAACGCGTTAAAAATTCAAGTCCCAAGGGTGAAAACATTGCTGTCAACGGCTATAGCTCTGCTCCGAGTTAAAGCGCAATCGCCTTGTCATGATGCAAAGCGTCGCCACACCGGCTCTTCCCATGATAATAATCATGCCGGCTTCCGTGCCGGATGGCCGAGCTTCAGATAACGCGTATGCTTAGTCGTGCTGAATCGTACCGTGGGAAAGCATTGACAGTGCCCGTGTAGCACGCTTACTCGAGCAGTCTTGTACACGTTACAGAAAAGAGGTAACTGATTACGACTACAATTACTCTATAAAAAATCTGATTACAGCGCTCAGTTACAGCCCCAGAAAAGTAACTTAACAAATAAAGACATATAATTGATTACTACTGCGTTACTTTGGATCAAACATTTATTGCCAAAACAAAACTTTATTTAGGCTACAGGGAGCTACTGCGGCTTGCTTAATTTTTTCTTACACATTTTGATTTTCAAGAGGAGATGTTTTTTCTAAGCTGTCGGCGGTAATTTTTTCATGTTTTCTTGGCGAGGTATTAGGAGGGACATTGAACACGCTCTCAATGTGTGCGCTGGAGGCAGGGGCGGTTCCGCGAGCTGACGGTGTTGAAGGAGCAGCTGTGCAAGGCCTCCGCCACTGTGACACTCCGTCATTGGTCCTGCCCTTGGTCTTTCAGCTTTGCTAGTGACGTACTGGTTTCGCGCTAAAAATAACTGCGCGGTTTCCGCCTATATTTCTTTACTGCGTCACAGCGCGACGTGCTATGATCGCTGCAAATCGAAGCATAATCTTTGCATTATGCGCTACGAATGAACTGTAACATCCCAACGCCTTCTTTCACTCGAAACAGATCATTTATGTTCGAGGAAACACATTAAAGGCATCAGCAGCAGCTGTTACCAGTCTTTTACTGTACGTGGAGCAGTGCTGCCTACTTTGCAAAAGTTTTCCGACATTTCCATTCGAGCCGTTTAGGGTGGTTGTCGAGTGCAGGCGGTGAAGTTTTTTCACCTCGCCAAACACTCCCACGCAAACTTACGACAGCAGTCTACATTTGACCTCTCACTCTGTTGCATTCTTTTTTACCTACCACCTTCACCCATTCCTAACCGCGCTCTTTGTTCTTGTAACTAGGTTCGAATTATTCGCATCTGCCTCCTCAAAATTTTTGTAACACTCTTCCCAACATCAAAGAGCTTCATTTTAACCCTTGCCAACTAACTCAATGCTTTCATAGGATCATTAACGTAGCCCCGTCAACACCTTTCGACAATTTACAAACTTTTGTAAACATCCGACCCACTCCTTCACAGGACGTCATATTTCCCCCTGCCTATTGATTTCATTTTGCTCCCATTGGTATATTCTATACGTATACACGGGCATGGCTTCCGGTTGCTCTTGCGTCACGTTTCTTTTTTAAAGAAGCACTCGCATGCAACCTACACGTTAAAGAGACACATGCGCCCAGTTTTTATATCATCCATCTGCGCAGCTGGAAAGACCGGTGTTTGCCGGAGGCTTAGCCATTGTCTCACTTGCTCGGTCTGAACACAAATGAGCCACTTCAAATTCTGAACCAAGGAGCCCCATACAGTTGAAACGCGCTGCCGTCTTTAAATACAGCGGAGATTCCCTTTCAGCTCTCGGCTTCACAAAGAAGCCGCCTGATCCGACGTGACCAGATATGTCCACACGTAGGTTTACCGGATCCGCGCAAGTATATATAGAACAACGAACGTAATGTTCCACTTGCATTCGGTGTGAGGGTTTGTTTTACATATTTGTCATGTCGAAGACGGCAACAAAGGAGAGGAGATATTTCACATCTCACGGAGTGAGTGATTTCATGGCAGTAGTGAAGTCAACGCGCACGTAAAACATCTTCCACATTAATGGCGTCGCCCTTATTAGGCGAAGGGATTGATAAACTAGACAAATTACAACTGCACAAGCTGGCTACATGGAAAGCATCTTGGTCGTTCTACAAAAACGCGGTCAGTAAAGGAAAGAAACTCTAAAGATGTAGCAAAAAAGACTCGTCTAACGTTTTTCTGTGCGACTAGCTACTGAGCTAAATAATATGAGAAACCATATCACGTATTCAAGCATATTTTCAGCAAAATAACATATATCAAAAATGTAAATGCGAAATCGCAAGCGGCAGAGGCAGACCTTACAGGAGACCTCATTCTAACACTACGATAAGTACTACACTTTAAACTATCTCTTTAAACTGATATATTCTCTGGCTTTTTAAGGGCGAGATTTTGCTGCCAAATCAACAGGAGTAAAGGAAGTTGTGCGTGCCACAGTTCTTTTTGAAGGTATATGCATACAGCAGCGAACAAAATAGAAAGCTCAGAACGGCACATTACGTGTTTATTAGAAAAAAATGGCATCTCAAGCATAAGAACATTAAGTACGGTAATGAATTAGAGTCTGGGACTTTTTACAGTATGCACCAAGTGGAGTGTAAAAGCGGATGCCGCACGGCATGCCAACAGTCCTTCTTGGAAATCAGGGCGCAGCAGATTGAAAACACTTTGCACCCTAGTCGAAATAGTGCTTTTTGATGGGATCTGTGTGTGTCCCAACGGTGCGGTCAGTGAAACAAGCTAAAATAACCAGCGTGGTGGCCAAACTTCCTGAATTATTAGAGGTCTGCGCCTTACGTGCGTTTGCAGTGCTCCGCTG
This sequence comes from Amblyomma americanum, assembly GCF_052857255.1. Taxonomy (NCBI): domain Eukaryota; kingdom Metazoa; phylum Arthropoda; class Arachnida; order Ixodida; family Ixodidae; genus Amblyomma; species Amblyomma americanum. The sequence goes on from NC_135504.1 coordinate 81,676,131, forward strand.
TGCAACAATTTTCTGACCGAAAATGCAGCGTTCGATAGTAAGAAAACTGCAAATCTCTTAGTCTTCCTGCAGGCCGTAGAAGTGACGCCGGCATCTGTCCTGCGTGCCCTAACTTTCGAGGACACCCACTGCAGCCACCGCTGGTACCAAGCTTACCCGAACAAGTCATCACGCAGCCAAATGGGCTGCAGGGCAGACCGCACTTAGCCGGCACACTTGCGCGCATGTTTCTGCGTTTCCAGCAAAGCAAAGCGCTGCCACATCGCTCAGCTGGTCTATTGTCAGCGTGTCGGACCAGGTCACACTGAGTGTCACACTCACTATGCGAGCGGTGAGCAGCTGGCGCTGCGAAAGCAGCAAAGTCACACGCACAGGTCTTGCTGCCATGTGTGGCTGGCTCTCTATATTTTCGACAGGACACACTGCTCAGCTCATTGGACAGCATTGTCATTTACCAAGTGGTGAACACGATATTTTTCATTTGCGACATAATATCACACACAGGTGGCAGCACCGTCATCTATTTCGGAGAACGTTTCACACATCGGCATCGTTTTAACCCGTCGCTTATATATCTACCAATTATAGAATTGTTTCGCCTCGAAGCCCATTCCTGGCAGCGTTTTATCGAGCTGCTGTGTTCAGTTTTCCAGACGCTTCGGCCTCCGCGTCCGTCTGTGATGTGCTCAGAGGCGCAGAGGGACTGAGAGCTACTGATGCGCGCACCAACCTCTGCCACGGAAAATAAGAAAGCGGTTCCCCCGAGATCCCTTCGTACTTCTCCGGAAGAGATAATCCCGCGCCGTTCTGCAACGGCCCATTAAACAGGACACGAAATTCGGCTTTCTGCTGCAAAACTAAAGAAAAAGGGAGATTTTCCATGCCGATGGAAGGCCAGAGGGCAAAATGTCCACTATATTTCTCGAAGACAGAAACCGGAGACAAGTCCGAGCCACAGACAAGAAGGCGAAAAAAAAAGTATGAGGCAAGACGAGCAGGCCAGAGAAAGGTCATTTGTTCAGGAGATTAGAAGTATCTACGGTCTCAATGGTGTTTTCGCGCGTCTTACCTTCGAGATGAAACGACATGTCACAGGGTTTGAGTATTTTCCACCGCGATACAATAATTAAGTCCTCAATAGGATGCAAAATAACGTTGGGGAAAAGTATTCATTTGCATGTTGTTTAACCTTTACCTTTAGGTCGATCTTAATCGTATGTGACCTTATTCAAAAGTACTAATAATGTCGTACGCTGAGTAGCAGAATAACCACTTTCTCCGAGTCGGGCTAGGTTTCCTGTGTTTTACCTTCGATGCACGCCCAAGCTAGTAGTAGCATACGCCAACGTATATTTTTGTTGCTATGTGTATGGATGGTCAAACCATTAACACGAGTTAATAGCTTAGTCCTGAGTAACAAATTTCACGAATGCAGGTCATCACGCGAAAATATAATTCCTAAATGCAGCCTGCAATGTTTATGGTGTAAGAGAGGAATTATGTGCAAGGAGAATTTTTTTTAATTTCTTCTTAGCACAAACTTAGCCTGAAAAGAACTCGCACTTTAACGTAGAGATGTGCAGCTGTTTTCTGCATTAGCATTTGGTGCTTGTTAAGTTACGGATGTGCGGATTGGCCCTAGATGATGCAGATGAGTACATGGATGATAGGGACAGGCTTGGTTTCACTGTTGTTGATTTTTCATTCGTAGAAGTACCCCAGTTAGAATCCCCTCCCCTTACGATGTATGTGGCAAGGCTCCGCGAGCGCCTTCAGGCAGCACAGCGTGCTGGGCAAGGAAAAGTACTTAGCAAAAGTAGTCCCTAGGAAATAACCTGGTATGTTCATTCTCTGCAGATGTTCATTGCAGAGTCAACAAAATTTCTTCAGCGCGACGCGGTTAAACAGGATGCTAATAAATCTCCTATGTAAAAAATTTCTGCAAACCTCTCCTTCGTATACGTTTCGAGATGCAAGCTGACGATAAATGTTAAGACAAAAATTAAGCCCTTTTATCTCTGGTCGATCGCCAGCCTCACCCGCAATTCCACATTTGTTGTGTTCACAGGTACCTGTCTGACAACCACGGACCTGCAAAAAGCAACGACCTAAACTTGCGTTCTTCTTTCCGTCCTTACTCCGCTGTCGCCGTCGTCACCGTGCGTGGATGATTCACCGCCAGCGTGGCCTGTCAACCGGAAATAACCGCACAAATAAATGAGCGGTGGGAACAGCTTCCTGTATTCCCCCTGACACATCCCTTACACTTTTTTAACAATTCTGGCGAACCTTCCTCGAGGATGAGCTTTCAAAACCAGCCCGCGAATGTACTTTTCTTAGAGATAAGTGGATCGTTTATCAGCGAACCTGTTCCTTCCGTCGCTGAGGCCACCCCTTTCACATAAGGACCCTGAAAGGGTACCCCTAGGCCGAGTGGAGATCTCGGGGGTAGGCGTCATGAAAGCAGGGCCAGATTTTTTTAAAGCGTTGTTTTTCTTAATGTTTTGTTCTGCGCCGATAAGTTTGGAGCGATGAGGACGATGGTCTAGTCTCACACCGCGTATGGCACCCATGGGAAGTTAGCGGGGGGCAAAAATATTAAGCGGTGGCTGCCTTTGCCACAACCGTGGGGACTGCCTCCAATAATGTGCCAAATTTTTGTAGGTCAGGCTTGAGATGATTTATGGTATTTGCATAATAACAGGAGCGCTTGCATATCTTTACGTGCCCCAGCGTACAGAAGGAATGAAGCATGGGACCACCAAAAAAAAAAACAGGGCATCAAACAAACGCGAGCTACCTCTAACGACAGAACACAGTTGACCTTGAACAACGCATGCAAAAAAATCTTTTGCGTGCCTGCCAACATTACTCATCTGGAAAAAAAATTGCATTCAGGTTAGGACATTCAATAAAGTGCGTTCATATATAATAATTTATGTCACCCCTAAAGACTTCTTATGGGGAGAGTACAACATAGGGGTGGGGGATACAATTCAATAAACAAACGAGATACATTTTAAGGAGAAGTTCCAGAATGAAAAATCCGCAGGGTTATGTAAAGCAGATGGCATAAGCCTTCATCATCGTCTTTTGTTCTTTTTCTTGTAGTGCGCATTAGTACATAATCCCTCTACTTACTGCAGGCACTCGTGCTTCACGCAACAGCGCTATTTCTCTTCTACATTTCGTTCTTTTCGAATATTTATTCTTTGGTGCGTGATAACGTTCTCTCACTTGCATTTTCCATCACCGCCTAGAGATTACGCATTATAAGGAAGTAAATCACAGTCTACACTTCTTATTTATTATATATGTTGCCTATGAATAGTTCTACTAAACATGCCACTTAACATAGTTTCTTCCTCCCATTCATCTTTCTTTTTCGTCTGTATACGTTAAATTTGTAACCATTTCTTGGAATAATTAAGCTGAGTTCGTTCGTTGCAAAGAATATTTCGCACCGTATGCTTCACATGTTTTTCTCGGAAAGCTACAGATTTTTTTGCTCTCTATTCTTGGAATCTAGATTTTTGCGCCGCAGCAAATTCAGGACATTAGGGATGATAAAGCCACCATCGGCGGTATGGCACGTCATTCGCATTGCGGGAAGGTAATGGCTACAGCCGATGCTGAGTGTCGTGCACTGAATGTTTGAATGTTGCACGTATGCGGACAGCCAGAGCTGAGAACATTCGGTGGGTCAGAGGACTAACGCTCTACGGAAGCTGCCAGCAAAAGCCTTGCAGGACGAGATACACAAGTTAGTGCCTCCACATTACTTACACCATAAAGCACTCGTTCTAACCCCCTCCCTCCCCACCTCCGAGATTAACAGCAAAAATAATTAAGGAAAACATGCTGCAGACTGATATAGAGAGGCCGAGAATAGTAGTAGTAGTAATGGTTTATTTAAAACAATAATCAAAAGGTAGGAAAAGGTTTTTGCTAGCCCCGGCATCTGCCATCCCTACAGGAAGCACCTGAACTGGGGCAACAGAAGTAAAGTCATAGCAGGCAGCCTGGAGAAATTAAATGAAAGACTTCAGGGGAGAAGCAGAAAGGATAGGTGAGAGAGAGAGCTACTATATGCAATTATTCTATTTACTCGATGGCATATGTACAGGTCAGGCGCGTTGATGCCTATACTCAAAGAGGAAGAAGATCAGGGCCGAGACTAGCCAAAAGCCGCGACGCGTATGGGTGCTTTGGCGAGATAGACTCCGGTAGAGAACTTTGATTTAAGTTTCCCCGAAACGAAATGATTCGTTACTGAACCGCCTACCGGTATGCGAACCCCTGTACTCAATTCGTTGCAAGCTATAATTGGTAGCTAACTAAGGTCGGTTAGTAAGGCTAAGATTTTGAAGGCTTAAATTCAGTAGGTTATAAATGTCGCCGAAATGGGACGAGTGATGTTTTGCGGAAAGCTGCTCACTGAGAATTGAAGTAGTGCGAGAGTGCTCGAAACCAGCAGCTCTTAATAAAAATTTATGTGCAAAGACTTCGTAGCGCAGCATTACAGTTATATTTTGCAAGCTTTAAAAGCTAGCTTCATTAGCGTTTTTGTTCACGCTGTTCATAATCATGCATATTTACGCCCATTGGCTTGGTTCGTTTTATCTGCATTGAAATTTACCATCTTTTCTCAAGCTGACGTCTCCCTTTCAGTTGAACAGTCTCATTCACACCGCATGAACCTCGGTCGTCCTGTGTGCCAGTGGACGATAATGATGATTAGCGCACAAGGATATCTATTGCATGTTTTGTGAAGTTTAGGTAAAGAGGGTAGGCCATTTAACATTACTATATTTATTTATTACGAGACCAAGATTTAAAAGAGCCCATGCGCTAAGGTTTTGCCATTTGCTACTTGGCTGATGCATAATTCAAGACTATTACTTGTACTCCTTGATAGCGTTGGCGTGTAGAATTCGTAATTCACTACTACCATTATCATGATAGATACTTCAAACGCCCAATAATATTACATTACCTTAAGTCCGCCCCCAGCGCCAAAAGACCGCTTATTTTTGGTTACGAATGAATTGACGCAATCGTTCACGCCGTTCTTGATGCATTTGATGTAATTTCCTGGAACAAGCGCACGCTTAGACATCAAAAACAGTAACCATGTCGAAAACACCACATCGATTTTTCGTTAAAAAATGGCCCAGGAAAGAATTGCCCCCCCCCCCCCCCCCCCTGCGCTGGTCTCGAATTTTTCTCGCAGTTTTTCCTCTTCCAGCTTTTATTTCTTCACCATCCATTATTTATTCCAACGGCAAGCACGAAACTCCACGCCGCTCGCCTTACGCGCTTACGGCAGTCACCAGCATCACGGGATGAATACGCGAAGTACACACCTGCGCGTTCCCATGGCGTTGAGACGCATCATTTGTCAACGCGTACGCCGTACAACCCATGTCATTGACAACCACGCTTGCGCTCGAAATATTTTTTTTTCAGAAACTTGGCACTGTTGACACCGAAATGTAAGGTAAACAAAAGCCTAGAACATGTAAAAAAAGCTGCTGCTTCGCAAAAAAAAAATGCACGCTGATAGCGCATCATATATAGCCGAAAAAAGCGAAGGCCGAGCATCGGCGAGTAAACCGATCATAGGATTCAATTACGCCTGTGTCCATTCACTGTGTTTCGCGTATTGAAAAAAATCGCGAAATTATCGCTATCTCCTCAGCAAACAAGTGTCAAACAGGTCTATATATAACTCCTCTGAGAAAGTCTGTTTATAGGCACACTAAGTGCACCCAGCTCAGGACAGTCTTGCAATGATGACATTACAACATATAGAATATCTGTAATGAACACCATTACCATTGCGCGGATTGCCACCCTGTATCACACTCAAAGAGTGCAACTGGCAGATCATGAATTCATATACTGGGAGTCCATCACGCAATCCATCAGTGCATTATAAAATGTCTGTAATACACTACAGGCGTAAAAAAACAAGGCTGTGTACGCTTTAGCACTCCAGTTACAAATATGTTAAGTATGTTTCACTAAACTTTATAAGCTTAAATCCAATTGATGTTCGCTTTCCCATTGTATATGCAGTCAGGCCAGAATGAAACGCGAATAGCTGCTGCGAACAGAGCAACATATTTTAACGCGACCAATTTCGTATATATAGGTATTAACAAATTAACACTATGGAGTTCTCCTCTTAGGCGGAGCTTAAGACTCCCCTCAAATTTATTGCGTCTGTACTTTCAGCCGCAGTATACGGCAAGCCTGATTCATGTTTCTGGGTAAGGGGTCCACCCGAAGTGAATAGAATAAGCCACTTTAATCACTGTTAACTCTCTTTTTTTCACTGCGCTTGTGGCAAATCAGCTGTTACAGCGTGCCTGTGGTGGCAACAGGTTTTCGTCATCACAGGAGAACAATTTCTTTATAACACTGAGGGCAAGTCGACCACTGAAAGCTAGGCCGTACAGCTGTGGAAGTGACTGTTTACAAAGTCAAAATCAATCTGTGGGGTCCTCAGCAAATCATCCCCGTGATTTTTTATGGGTAATTTGTGTGCAATGTTACACCGATAAAAAAAATACGAAATGTTTTATAGTTTACTTTTCTCTTACTCTTCACAACTCCAAACTGGTTTGCTCTCTGCTTTTTTCCCCCTGGAACTCTCCAGCAGCGTTCTCAGCCATCTGTTGCTGTCGTTCGTCGGGGCATTCGCTCATTGTTTTGATCTTCCTGCCACCCTGAGACCGGAGCCAGATCTCTGCGACGCCCCAGAATCGTCGGCCGCCAGAGGAAAGTGGGACGGCAAGAAGTTAACGACCTTCCGCCGTAAGTCTTATAAATTGCTTCTGCTCACCCTGCCATCAGCCGAGCTGCTTCCGCTGAGGGTTTGGCGACCAAGAGGCACGTGAAGAACAAGCTAGGGCATTAGTGAACAATACGTTTCCAAAAAAGTAGGAAAAGAATGGTAGAAATATATATATATAAAACAAAGAATTGAAAACGTAACGATGCTGGCGGATACAAGGTTACGTGCGCTGGCTGCAGAGAGCGGCAAGTAGTCATTCTGCAAAGGCAGGTCGATGTCACCAACGAGTGACAACAACACAAGAGCCCTGGCTTTGCGCGCAGCTCTTTCTCTTCGTTTTTGTTAGGCTCAAACTTTACGGCTCCGCTTACATCCGAGGTCGTTGTGCTGCATCAGAGTGCTGCTACAAACAGCGTCCTTGAATGAAGTGCAGTTTTTGTGCGCTAGCACTCAGAATTTGCCGATGTTGGTCTGTCCGAAGCCTGTTTAAAGGTGCACGCTTTTTGAAGGCGAGGTGGATTTTAAAGGATTGCTGCGCCTGTGTGTTGTGTTCTAATTTATATGAATTGATTTCCTTATATCCTAAATAAAAATCCCAAACAAGCAACTTTTAACAGATCTGTCTCCTCCCCTATAATAAAATGAAGCTTCTTCGTAGCTTCAGCACTTCCACGCAACAAAACTCCGGAACAAGCAGTCATACATATGCTTTATTTATAGACTAATTAAAATCAAAGCAAATATTTATATTTCATGGACAACATCTACACTACATCACACGCCTAAGGCATTGGTAGGGGCAGTATGCCGCGAGAAATAAAATTAATTGCGCTAGCCACATGGTAACCATGCAGTAAACAACATTACTGACGCTTGTCGTCAGGGCTTTGCTCATTGCACGTGTATTGTTTGTTTCATACTGGCCACTTTTTTTTATTACTCCGACAACTCTTCAATTTATTCAATACTGATCTTATATTACTCATCCCTAGAGACTGGCCTTTATTTGTCGTGATAAAGGAGAGCAGAAAAGGCAGTGATTTCAAGGCATTCATCATGAATGCCACACCTTGGTTATTAATAACTTTTACTTTCTTTAAGCAAAAAAGCGTAGCTTTGAAAGCGCGCATTGGAGCGCTGTTTCTTGCTACCTTGCATTATAGTGCCAAGTAGCTGTTCACCGCATTCAAGAACTGTGATGACTTTATTTAAGCATGACCACAGAACTGAACAAATTACGCGTCAGAACATCAGATATATGCGTTTCTTTACTTGAAATACAATGTACAGATGTGAAAAGGAATAACAACTGAAAGTATGAGAGTATTAGTGAAAGGAACGCATTTATAAAGAGCGTGAGCATATATGGTGCGAAGATGATTATTGCGTTACCATCCTTATACTTCACGATAAAACCTAGAATGTTACTACATGATGAATATAACATTTATCGTACACAATTATTAATGCTCTTGCGCACGCATGCAATGCTCTTGTGCCGAAGCAGCCTATCATCGAGTACCCTATCAAAGCATTACTGAAGAAGCGTGTGAAGAAGTATAAGTTATAACAACCACGCTTATTCCAAAAAAGTATACTAGGATATACAAACTGGCTCCCTATACTTCCATCAAGTCTCCCTTGACTTGGCTTGTCAACTAACGTTAAAACTTCTTTCTGTAACTACTGTACGGCCATATCAAACTTCGTGTCTTCTACTTCACGTCCAATAAATTTTTGTGCTAGGCTGAAGAAACAGAATTTTTACGCTATATATTTTACTAAAGCGGAGGCATGCTGATGACATTCTCCGCGGATCTACCGCTTAGGAATTTTGATTCTTCGGGTGGCAGAAAACAGCTTTACAGCTTACTTCTTTTTCACGTCTGAACGAAGAAAGAAAGAATAGGTGGAGAGGGGAGATTATTAATAAGATGCTATATTGTATAGCCAAGGTGGTTGTTTTTTTGTTCGATAATGGCTACCGCCCGGAGTCAATGCGACACATCATAAGTGAGGGGTTCAAGCTCGACAAGGAAGTATCAGCTCTAAGCTTTTTAGAGGCTTTTCCCCTGAAAATAAAGGGCCGGAAAGAGTCGCTACCCGCAAATACTTACTATATATTCACTCAGGATTCAGTCTTAATTCTAATGATGTTCTGAGAAAAAAAAATGTTGATTCGAACTGAGTGGATATCACAAACGCGGAAGAAGTGCACTTAACCGAGTAAAAACAAAAATAAATTCAAGCACAGTTGTGCTGTTTCCTGCACTTCGAGTAACACCGTTGTTAAACAAAATAATGCGCAGTCTTCGTTAAAATTCAGTTGCTTTTACATAGGATAATGGTTCAAATGCAGCTGATATGCTATGCTAGCAGAGATATCGACGACTGACTCTGAGCTCATTTATGATCATTACCGGGATCATTAAAAGTAATTTCGAGGACACCACATAACTGTTCCGAAGCCTTTTCATTTCTTATTTCTTCTCCCTCGAGCAACGCTACCATAAAAAGTATTAACGCCCACCATATGTCTTTGGATACTGTTCTCTCGACAGCTTATTGTTTCAGATCCCTCTTCCGTCTGTAAATATTGGTCACGACTGGAACATAAGCATGCACGCACACAGAGAAGTCACAGAGGTATATCTAAATAACCTAAGTAAATAGCCTTCTTCAGTTGTAGACGAAAGCTCGGACAGGGTGCCATAATTTCCTGTCTCGGGTAACAAAGAGAAAATGAAAATAGAACTCTAAAGCGATAAAAGCGTGTTAACACAGATGTTTGAAAAGTAAACTTGGCGGTATATGTTTCGCCTGCACTTTAATGTGCTAATATATTCCGCTACTTCTTTTGTTTTGTTTTTGCTTTAATGTTCTTCCTCTTGATATTCCTTATAGCTTCATTTCAGTTGCATGGCTCAAGGAATGTCACCAGAAGGATCGGGGGAATATGAAAAATGGGCTTAGCGAGGTTTCGGCGAAAGCCCCAGCCAAACATCTCCAGTAGCGCCGAGAAAAGCTGCTTAAACATGCGACGCAGTCCCCGCCCTGATGGCAGGATTCCATCCGAGGCTCAGTAGGCGCTTCAAGACTGCTACTTTCCCTCCGGAGCGGAAATATAGAACCCGCATGGAGGAGATTTTGAGGAATGTGCGTGATAAGCACAGCCAAAGTGAAATTGCATGCACGCCCACTTGATCCAATAGTGTCCATCAGGCGAACACCGAAGCAGATATTGTGAATAATTCTGAGCGGCGTGTTTTTTTATGGTACAAGCGGGAAAGATTTGCTTTTTTTCTTGTTCTTGACGGGCATTATTTTGCAGACGCATTCGCAGCGCGAATATTTGGTGACCTCGTATAGCAAAGCTTTGCCTTCTCCTAGTCCGGATGTAACATAGATGTATGCCAAGGGGAGCAATATGCATAAAAGAGCTTTTTCAGACGCGGCAACTTGTTTTTCAAAAAATGAACGGCAGCTAGTGATTTTTGGGGTGCTTTATATTTAGGGAAGGAACCTTGCACCGTGCACTGGCAGGTACAGTTAACTTTACCGGGATCAAAGTGCTCGCCCAAAATAAGCGTGTACAGCGAACATATTAGGAAACTATAGCCCGACACCATCCATATCTGCGCCATTTCGAGTGCTTATTGCATTCCATGATCATCGTCCGGAGCCGCGGTGGCTATCAATTGAATGAATGAATGAATGAATGAATGAATGAATGAGCATCTCTTTGAATATTGCAGCACTACCATTCAAAGTGACCTGTGATAGACCATGACTGCTGATGAATGAATGAATGAATGAATGAATGAATGAATGAATGAATGAATGAATGAATGAGCATCTCATTGAATATTGCAGCACTACCATCCAAAGTGAGCTGTGACAGACCATGAGAGATGTTAGTTTGTTTAAGAGGTGTTAACTGGTAGACGCTTTTTCGTTACTACATGTGCGTTGACCTTTATTCACGAGTAGAGCGATCTTATAGCGCTTGGCGCACTCGCGTTGCCTCATAGCGAAGTATTCCCGGCGCTGTCGTACTTGCAGCTCCCATGCTACAGTGACCCCCGTCAGCCTCTCAGCGCAGCGCGCCATCCATTCCAGCTACAGGGATTTCGGACGGGCGTCGAATCTTACGTGGTCTTATTATGTTCGGGTAGTGAGGATAATGCAGTTGGAAGAATGAGCGAGCTTCACTTTGAGACTGCGGTTGTTGCTTATTTTTTTCAGCTCGCCAAAATTTGTTGAAATAATAAAAGCTGGCAAAATTAAGCGTTAGGAAGCTCCTCTTTTAAACAGTGTAGCCCAGAGATCAGCAGGCAGCACCACATAAATTGGACATGTCTTTGATTCTTGGGTATATTGTTCTTGACTTCTTGTCGGTAGTAGCCGGCACAAACTAGTTTGCCTGGGCCTAAGTACAGCCCTGAAGCATAGTGGATTCGTCCAGAAAGTATTTTGGGCCTAAAATGACGGAATAAACTCGTTAGCCGAATTACTAGGCTATGAAGCTGCACCATCCTTCCAATTTTTGTAGTCTAAATGACGTGGTAAACCTGCTTAGAACATATAGAGCTCGAAAAGCATCCTTTGTAAGGAATTAAAAACATCAGTGAGTCTTGCCCACGATGGGTTTGGCATAGCAAGTTAAAAAGTTTCGAAAGAAGTCGAGCTCTCTATGCAGTAAACTTTTCGGCACATTCAAGCCTTCATATATAAGAAATAAAAATGTTTCTGGAGGAACTTGTTTTAATCTAAATACCAAAAAGGTGAAAAGCTTTTCAAATTTGTAAGCCCTAGCGGATATTGTATCCTCTAAAAAATATTTTTTTTTGTGCTACGCTACTAAACTTAATAAACCTTTAAGGCTCGGATTACAGTTCAGTATATCGCATACTGAACGTTGCCACAATAACAGGGTTTCATGTTCTCTTGCCTTCGTAACAATTTGCCAGTTCTAACACATTATCAACCTCTTTTCATTTAGAGCAATATCAGACCCATACTTTTCACTATGGATCAATCAGATCAAATTTAATTTTTAGAACTCTGAACAAAATATTCGCAATTGCAGGTATGCAGCAGTTACTCTGTTGGCCCTCTTTTTGATATCAGATGAAACGCAGCTCATAAATCGAGGACATGCTATCGATAGCGATTGCAAAAAAAAACAATTTTCCTCGAAAGAAAAGTATCAAATATAAAAAAGGCGAGCCACATGAAAGACACACTAATGGCACCGACACGTCCCCTGGCATCGGCAGCCACATAGGGCCTTCCCTCGAGGCTGCATTGCCAAGGAGTTCCGGATCCTTCAATCGCAGGCACTCGGCTATCATCTGTTGCCCGAGTTCAAACACCATCTTTGCGGTTAAGGTGCAATGTTGACTAATGTGAAAAACACCGCGTAGTTTTTGTCGGCGTTCTTCACTCAACGCGTATGTAAAATCAGTATAAAGTGATAGGACATGATCACTGTAATAGCGGCACGTAAATACAAGAAAAACTGTCATTACGCGGGTGCCCCAGCGTCTTCAGCGCATTCTGATATTCGTTCCCCGCCGGTCCTTGCTTATTCTGTAGCGTCTAAAAAATAAAGAGTAAAAAAGCACGGAAGTGGAAAGTAAAAGAAAGAAAAAATACCAACGTTGTAAAATCTAGTACTTTTACAATACCAAGAACAAGAAGACTGCAGAGGTTCTGGCCTAGCTAAGAATACTGTGCACTTCAATATAAAACCAGAAAATCTAACAGAACAGGGGAAACTCAGAAAAACAAACTGCTCTTTAGTAGAAGGAAGGAAGGTTATATCACTCGTTCTTCCTTGCACACCAAATTTTGTCCCTTATTTTTGTTTCCCCCAGAATCTCTCATCAGTACTGATGGGCTAGAGGGGCTGGCGCTGCAGAAAGCCAGAGAAAAGCGTAGAAATTGTGGGCCGCTTGCATCGTTCCCGGCGCGTCAGTGTCCACTCTTATGTCGGCGACAATCAAGCTCTGTCCCCCGCCACCAGTATCCCCAAGCGCAGCCGCAGTCTGCACAGCAGATGCCCGTTCGCGTGTGCCTTCAAACTTCTAGTTTCTTCTTTCTGTCCTCGCTCCAGTCGTAAAAAGTTTTTACGATCACTTCAGTGCAGGAAGAACCCACATCTTCGTCTCCTTTAACGGTGTGTATGTTAGCACAAAGTGTTTGTGGTGTCTTGCTGACATCGCGTGCATAGTCCGAACAAGAACAAACGCACTCTTCGCAGACACTTAAGCGCAAGATTGACACTGCAGCTGTAGGCGATATTATAAGTTTGCAACAAAATAACACATATGAAAAAATATAAAAACGAGAAAAAAACGAAACTGAGCAAATTGCGCGCTATGCTACTTCCGGATTTTTCCATAGAAAATACTTTTGATTGTAGCATGCGTTTCCTGATCTGCACCAGCCATAACTGCGTGAGCAGAGCAGTAACCAGTATAGAACGTAGCCTACCAGCAGTGTTCACTTCCTGGACAACGATAAAAATAGAGGCAAGATATATTAGTACATGGCTTCACTCCCTCTACACGTGCAAAGGAAAGCCAGTGTACGTGGACCATACACTGTTACCATGTACCGTTGCAATCACTGCAGACCACTGTGTATATTTCGTTCGGCGCTTGTCTCTGACACACAATTTTTTTTATGGTTTTCCCTCAATTTTCATGATTTTTACAGGTGCGCAAAATTTTCCTCATTACTGCAGGTTTTTCTGGTCACTACTCACCCGGATACAGGCAGCCATGCTGAACGACAGATAGAAGTTGTAGCTAGTAGTGAGTGAAAGGATATTTTAAGATCTAATGTACACCAAACATGAAAGTGGCAAGTCCTGGAACCGATGCAATAGAAATTTGCCTTCTTGAAAAATGCAGCTCTCATGTATTTTTCAGTCTTCTCGAAATGAAAGCACAATTTCTGTAATAGATACTGTTTTGCGCTCTACTGGTGCAATAAGTGGTGCATTCATCAATGGCGTAGAAATAGAGCGTCCGCCTCGCGTGCAGAACGACCGGGGCTCGTATCGCGTTACCGCGCCATTCTCCACCGTGTTTAAAAGAAACAACTTGTCGATGAAAGGGCATAACCAGGCCTGGGGCGCGGCCTGGTCTCTGTGACCAGAAGCGACAACGCACTCCCTCACCAGAGCAGCATTTCGCCACCCTGGTGTGGTGCTTGGCCGAAACCGTCTATGAACAAACCAATTAACCCTTTCCCCTTAGTCCCCAGCTGCTCCAGAGCAAATTGACCAAGGCGGCGGTAAGACCTGTGACGCAGCGAAAGGTGCTAAGAATCTTTGGCTCCTGACACACCGCCATTGGAAACTTAACCTGTCAGCTTTTAATACTAGAACCTTATCCAGTGAAGTTAACCTAGTAGTGCTGTTCGAGGAACTAGCGGGCATTAAATGGGATGTCATAGGACTCAATGAGGTTAAGAGTACAGACGAGGCGTATGCAGTACTAACGAGCGGGCACGTACTCTGCTATTGTGAATTAGCGGACAGAGGAGAATTAGGTATGGGATTCCTTATCAATCAGGATATTGCTGGCAACATACAGGACTTCTATTGTCTTAAGGACAAGGTGGCAGCTGCCGTAAGCAGGCTTAATAAGAGGTACAAGCTGAAAGTCGTTCACACCTACGCGCCTACATCTAGCCTTGATGACCAGGTCATTGAAAGCTTCTATGAAGTCGTGGAATCCGCAAGGAATAAAGTAAACTCATAGTGCACTCCACTGGCGAGAGACTTCAGTGCGAACGTAGCCAAGAAGCAGGCCGAAGACCAGCCGGTAGGTGGCTATGGTATGGGCTCTGGAAATAACAGGGTGTAGCTACTAGTAGACTTTGCAGACTGAAAGATTTAAAGGATCATGAATACCTTCTTCCGCAAACGATAGAACAGTTGCGTATTAGCGACTACACAATGGTAAGGTCTCGAATTAGCTCATACTTGAAGATGGGACGGAAGAAACTAGTGATCCGGAAGCCCATTAACGAGTCAGCGGTAAGAGAGAAAGTAGAGGAAATCAAGCTATCACTACAGAACAAATATTCGGATTTAACTGAGGATGACGATTTTAATGATCAAACAATGAAGGATAATCTCACAGCTGCGGAGTGCGTAGTTGAAATATGTAGGATGGCTCGGCAGGATACCTGCAAGCTTACTCATGAGACGAAAGATCTGATTAAGAAACACAACTGCGTGAAAGTGTGTAATCCTAGACAAATTATAACTGGTAGAGCTATCAAAGTTAATAAATAGGCGCAAGTTAGCGCACAAGTTTGTGCAGCAGCCAATGTAATCAGAACTGTAATGAGAGAGACCATAGAGCACAGCAATGGGGGCATCCTGCCAGTAAAAAAACACGAAGTCAGGAAAGCCTTAGGAGCAATGTCAAGGGGCAAACGGCTGTTGAGGGTCAGGTAACAGCAGACGTGTTGAAGGACGGAGGGGAAATTGTGCTAGAAAATCTAGCCACCCTGTATACGACATTCCTTAGGACCTCAAGCATACCAAAAGCTGGGAACAACGCTAACGTTATCTTAGTTCATAAAAAAGAGACGCCAAGGACTTGAAAACTCACAGAGCGTTCAGATTACTGTCCGTTGCCTCCAAGGTATTTCGTAAGGTAATCGCTAATAGAGCCAGGAGAACCTTAGACTCCAAACAACTAAAATGATCAGGCAGGATACTCATCAATAGCCCATATTCATACTGCCAATCAAGTGATAGATAAATGCGCAGAATATAGCCACCCCCTATATAAAGCCTTCACTGATTAAGAGAAAGCCTATGACTCAGTGGAAACCTCAGCAGTCATGGCATTAGAGAATCAGGGTGTAGAAGAGTCTTATGTGAAAATACAGGAAGATATCTATAACCACTGGACAGCTGCCATAGTCCTCGATAAAGTCGGCAATAAAATTTCAATAAGAAATGATGTCAGTCGGGGAGACACGATCTCGACAACGCAATTGACCGCCTGTTTACAGGAGGTATTCCGAGGCCTGGTCTGGAAACAGGTGAGGATAAGAGTTAATTGAATTGAATTGAAGTTTATTTCCGAACATTTATACAGAGCATATTTGAAACAACATCTGGATCCCTAGATAAAGCAAGCTCGTATCCATGCAAAACGTATCAATTGAAACTAAGTAAGAATACCTAAGTAATCTGCAATTTGCTGATGACATTCCCTGGGTAAGTCAGTCAGGAGATTAACTGCAAAGCATGATCAAACAGTTAGACAGGCAGAGTGTAACGGTCGGCCCGCTCTGGAATATTTTGCGTTTTCTAATTTTCTTTTTCTTCGTGATACTGGAGACACTTTAAAGTGGCTGTGAAGGGGGCTCTAATAATGTTGCGGCATGCATCGGATATTGAAGCACGCCGCTTCACGCATAGTGCCCAGCATAGATTTTTTTAATGCGCTTTGTATAATCTGAGTTATCTGTAGTTAAAATTTGAATTTCAGCGTCTTCGCGCCTTTCCCTCTCCTCTCGTCACTTTTTGCAGGCTGGAAGGTAGGCGCTCCTTCGCCGACGCCCCCTCTGGGAGCGGAGCTTCCCAACCCGCCGGAGCTAAGCGGTTTATTGGCCGCAGCCACGGTAGCTGCCTGACGTCTGAAAGAATCTAACCAATGGCCATCTCTCACCTTCTCTACGCAGATGCGGGGGACGGAGGAGGGTACGAGCATGAAAAAGTCGCCGGGAAGGGCTCGCCAGATTTGACGCGTGATTGCGAGTCATCTGCTGCGTGTAAAAGAGTATTATTTAGCACTGGTTTTCATGGCAACACAGTGCAGTGAATAAGTGAGTTAATGTGCTCTCCTCGAAAGGCGTTTCAGAGCTCCCTTTAGCATGTGGAGCGAGGGAAGCATGTTCAAACCTATACTTGCCTCACTGAAACGGTCGTGAAATGTTTTACAGTTTCATCTAGGCAAAGCCTTCGAGTGGTGAGAAGGAGAATAATGAGAGGGGGCGTTTGCGGTTGCTCTTGTGTCGTGGGCATGCTCTATGTAAGAGGCGGAGGACATGCCTTAATTCTGACTGAGAGCGCAGTATCCAATACACGGCACCGAGAGCGATCACCACACGAATGTTTCTACCACTTTTTAGTTTCTCTTCCACGTTCTCAGAGGAGCGAAAGCCGGACGACGATGACCAATGCCGGAGCTCGGTAAGGACGTCTAGCAATAAACAAGAAGGAAAATATCGGCTATGAGGAGAAGTGATCACGCCTCGCGCTCAGCGCTCTAGGCGCAGAACATCTTGAAGAAAACAGGTCGCTGCTCCGGGGAATGTTTACAGCCCTAAATGAAAAATGTGGAATGGCGGCAGGATTCTGGAGAATGTCGAACTTTGAGTTGTCGGCCCGAGCCTTACAGGGCAGACACCTCTAATTTTTGAGAAAGGCCAGAGCTCCACGACGCTTAGGTTTCTATAGAGTGGGAACTGGAAAATGGAAAGGCATAGAAAGTTGTCATAAAGACGTCTTTATTGCGTGACAGAAATATAAAGGCTGGGGTTCGAAAATTATGCAACCGCCGGAATTTGGAGTAGCCTGTGCTTGGGAGATTTCGGCGTTCTTTGTGAGCGCCCGTCAGGGTCTGAAAAAAATAAAATAACAATGCTCGAACTTGAAGGCAAGCCACGACGATCACTCGTTATTTTTTTCGCTACAGGTTGCGGAATTAGCCAATTCTGTAGGCATCACAAC
This sequence comes from Amblyomma americanum, assembly GCF_052857255.1. Taxonomy (NCBI): domain Eukaryota; kingdom Metazoa; phylum Arthropoda; class Arachnida; order Ixodida; family Ixodidae; genus Amblyomma; species Amblyomma americanum. Next base: position 81,693,704 of record NC_135504.1, read on the forward strand.
ACTTTTGTCTTTTTTGCGTGCTCGCAAACTTTTATGCTTCCGGGCGAAATGAGGGGCGGGAAATACGGCAATGCCAACTGCGCTCTTATAGACTTCGCTTAAAGGAACATGATTTTAAGCAGAAGAATACAGCATTTAATATTACCCTCATGGCACTCTTGAGTTGCTGTTAGAAAAGCACCGTGAAGCTTCTCGAATGTTTGATGTTAGGAAAAAGAAAATTTGGGCGACAATTTTTAATTTATGAAAAGACGGAAAAACAGTTCTGCATCAATATACTTAATATGCTGTCTGATTACACGCCCAGCAAAATTAATGCAATGAGATCAATTTGGAAATACAACATTGCTTTGTTCACTTTCTTATTCTAAGTAACATGCAGCTGCTTAAATACTGACACTGTTTAGTACGCACCTTGCAGCGTGTAGAATTACAGTGTGCAGCAGCTGTTTTTTTTTTGCAGAATTCCATATTAATGCAGGCAGCGACGAGAACTACATGCACGGGGATCGCTAAAAAAGCTTGAGTTAATCTCGATTGAAAGAACCTATACAGTAACACATTCAAAGGTTTTGCATGGAGAGCTTTTAAAAGACGATACCCTGCGTATGGCGCCGTAGTAGTCTTCGGCGGAACCGGATAGTGGTAAATTAACAGAGGAAGGTGGCAGAGGAGAAGGGTTACGTTGGAAGAAAGGCGGTATGGCGACAGCGGAGGAATGCGCTGATGGAGGGTGGCTTCCATTGGAAGAACCCTCGAGTATGTGTCGTAAACTAAAAAGAGTTCTCTACAACTATAGATGTGGTCAACCACTCCGATGCTCTAGAGGTATGGGAGAGAGACAAAATACCACAACAGCTATCGCTGAATCGTTCCTTATAGTACAGAGTGGTAGCCATCCTGTGAGTATTTTTTTCTGCAAAGTCTGGCAAAAATCAACTAAATATTCATGCTGCTAGCACCTCAGCGACTATCACTTAACGATGTAATAGTGTTAAGGGTTCTACGTCACTGTAAAAAATGCGGGAAACTTAAGCTTCCTCTTTAAGAGCAGAACGTGATTGCGTTACACTATGTAAACCCGACCACGGCGGCTGCGTTTTTATGGAGGCAAAACTCTAAGGCACCCGTAAGCTGTGCGATGTCAGTGCACTTTAAAGATCCCCAGGTGGTCAAAATTATTCCGGAGCCCTCCACTACGGGCACCTCTTCCTTTCATCTTTCACTCCCTCCTTTGTCCCTTCCCTTACGGCGCGGTTCAGGTGTTCAACGATATTGAGGCAGATACTGCGCCATTTCCTTTCCCCAAAAACCAATTACACTCTTGAAATTGAAATTGAAAGTTAAATTTAGGTTGAAATTGTATTTGTAATTGTAATTGAAATTTAAATTGAAAGTTAAATTGAAATTGAAAGTTAAGTTGAAAGTTAAGTTGAAATTTAAGTTGAAAGCTAAGTTAAAAGCTAAGTTGAAAGCTAAGTTGAAAGCTAAGTTGAAAGCTAAGTTGAAAGCTAAGTTCAAAGCTAAGTTGAAAGCTAAGTTGAAAGTTAAGTTGAAAGTTAAGTTGAATGTTAAGTTGAAGGTTAAGTTGAAAGTTAAGTTGAAAGTTAAGTTGAAAGCTATGTTGAAAGTTAAGTTGAAAGTTAAGTTGAAAGTTAAGTTGAAAGCTAAGTTGAAAGTTAAGTTGAAAGTTAAGTTGAAAGTTAAGTTGAAAGTTAAGTTGAAAGTTAAGTTGAAAGGTAAGTTGAAAGTTAAGTTGAAATTTAAGTTGAAAGTTAAGTTGAAAGTTAAGTTGAAAGTTAAGTTGAAAGTTAAGTTGAAAGTTAAGTTGAAAGTTATGTTGAAAGTTATGTTGAAAGTTATGTTGAAAGTTATGTTGAAATTGAAATTGAAAGTTAAATTAAAATTGAAAGTTAAATTGAAATTGAAAGTTAAATTTAGGTTGAAAGTTAAATTTAGGTTGAAATTTAAGTTGAAATTTAAGTTGAAAGTTAAGTTGAAAGTTAAGTTGAAAGTTAAGTTGAAATTTAAGTTGAAATTTAAGTTGAAATTTAAGTGGAAAGTTAAGTTGAAAGTTAAGTTGAAAGTTAAGTTGAAAGTTAAGTTGGAAGTTAAGTTGAGAGTTAAGATGAGAGTTAAGTTGAGAGTTAAGTTGAGAGTTAAGTTGAAAGTTAAGTTGAAAGTTAAGTTGAAAGTTAAGTTGAAAGTTAACTTGAAAGTTAAGTTGAAAGTTAAGTTGAAAGTTAAGTTGAAAGTTAAGTTGAAAGTTAAGTTGAAAGTCAAGTTGAAAGTTAAGTTGAAAGTTAAGTTGAAAGTTATGTTGAAAGTTATGTTGAAAGTTATGTTGAAAGTTTTGTTGAAAGTTTTGTTGAAAGTTATGTTGTAAGTTATGTTGAAAGTTAAATTGAAAGCTAAATTGAAAGTTAAATTGAAAGTTTAATTGAAAGTTTAATTGAAAGTTAAATTGAAAGTTAAATCGAAAGTTAAATTGAAAGTTAAATTGAATTTTTTTTGTTTATTTCTCATTTGGGCAACATACAGGTATTGCCCACGAGGCAAGACAAAAGGAGGTGCTAAACCTCCTGACTGGGTCTTGTCCTCGCTTGGGTACAGCAGCAGGAGCGGTATTGCATTACACAACAAAAAAAGGTTGTCCTTGCCATCACTTACACAACAGACGCATCATAAAGAGTTCTTGTAAATATATACAGATAATAAAATAATAATACACACTAAATCATACAAAAATAATACAGAAATGCAATACATTAGGGTTGTTCGAACCGACATAATATTACATCAAACGGAACCAGAAGTAAGCATTTGGTCGTCTAGGACACAACGTTAAACAAAAAGAAAGACGAACAGATGCGTTTAAAACCCCTGGGCGTGGAACTATTTTTAGCTGCATCTATTACAAACGGATGATAATTACACATCAACAGGATTTGGTGCTGAATTGATTGTGTTCCGTAGTTAGTACGAGGCCTATTTACCACAACAGAAGTCTGACGCAAGCTGTAACCAGTAGATCTATTTTGGTACGTGTTAAAAAAATTAATGTAATTTGATTTTATTTCGTTATAAATAAACACACATATTTTGAGTTCATACATGGTTTTCACAGGGATCATTCGAAACTGTGTATTTGCCGAGCAACTATTTGTGTTGTTTCCTGCAGGTAAAAGAAACCGAGCTGCACGCGACTGCAGGGTTGATATTTTTTCTAAGTCCGTTTTGTTACAAGTACCCCAGATAAGAAGACAATAACTGATGCGAGAATGGATAAGAGAGAAATAAAACTGTCTTTTCAGCGAGCAAGGTATACGATCTCGAAGCCGGGAAAGCATACCAATAGCTCTCGCTATCTTGACACGGGTGTGGTCTATGTGGTCGCTCCAGCCTGGGCTGTGATGGAATTTAACTCCTAGAAAGGAATGGGAGCTGACACGCTCAAGGTAGCAAGAGCCGTAACGAAGCTTAAAATCGTAATCAATTGGCTTGTTTTTTGCACAAAAAAGCATAAATTTAGTTTTTTCTCGTTGAGTTCAAGACTAAGTTTAGCCATACACTAAGATTTAATAGCCACGTGTTAGCAGTGTTTTCAAGTTCTTTAAGATTTGTTCCAGAGAAGAATACATTCGTATCGTCTGCATATAATACTATATCATCAGTTTGAGGAATGTCTTATCCTTGTGTTTTATGCGCTTGATAAGGTCATTCGTAATGCATTCTTTTCTTGCTTTCTTGTGCCGAACAATTGTTGTGAGTGGGAAAGCAGCATCGTAACAAATTTGTAATTCGGACATAAAAATATCGTAGGATACAGATGGATCGGGTTCCTTATATATGTTCGCCCAGTTCAAGTTTTCAACAAGTGAATGAAAGGTCTTTTTACCGCCGTCATTGATGATACGGATAGTATTATTTGTGCACTGTGTATGCGTGGCGATCGGTAATGCTACAAAAATTGGTAGATGATCGCTCAATCCTGAACAAAATACACCGGAGCAACTAGCAGACTTAGAAAAACCTGTGCAACATAAGTCGATCAGCGTACTCGTATTCGATGTGACTCTCGTAGGCTGTTCAATGACGTTCTCACAACCATTTTGAAGCATAATTTCAAGAAGAAGAACTTCAGCAGGGTTATTAGAGTTAAGATCGATATTAAAGTCCCCTATGATCACTAAATGCCTCTTCCGGGAATTGACAAAATCCATGAGTGATTCAGTGTAGTTTAAAAAGATTCACAGCGTGCCCTGGGGCGGTCGGTAAATGCATACGGTGGCAATGTTTTTGCACAAGATGGCAACAGTTTCAAAGTCGCCACACATGCAAGTAAAGTCGTCTATGGTATCATAGTGAAAACAGTCGCGGATAAATAGGGACACCCCTCCACCACGTTTTTGCTCACGATAAACTGAAACGTGACTGTACCCGGAAAAATTCGTAACATCAGTGACACTTGAGAACCATGTTTCTGAAAAAGCCATGAAATCAAAGGAACATTGTAGTTGTGAGAGGTATGTACCGACGTCATCTTGTTTGTTCCTCAGACTCTGTGTATTTAAATGAAAAAAAGAAAGCCCCTTTTCAAGAAAACACTTGTTACTTTTCACCAGATCATTGAACGAAGTTGTCGTGTGGTACGCCATCTTGATTTTTTGAAATCAAAATACCTGTCGTCACTGATCTAAACAATTTTTCTCAGGTCATTTTCGGTTGCAATCCTGATAGCACTTGCTTTTGCTTGTTTTCTTACAAACGGTTTACCCTCAGAAGTCCACACGAATTTGTAGTCATTTTCCTTTGCCCTTATCTTCGCCAGCCATAGCAATCGCCTGTTCATTGCTGTCAAGTTTTCATAGAAGCTGATGTTGGTCAACTTTTCTTGGGCGCACTTGCGTGCTTCAAACTATTTGCGCCTGAAGGCTCGGTTGGAAAACCTTACAATCACCACAGGCCTTCTGTCCTTTCTGGGGGGCAAACGATGCACATGTTCAACGTTGCTATCGGATAAATCAGGGAGCTCCAATTTTCGGGCAATCTTGTTAATTTCAGCCATGAAGTCTTCATTTTCTCTCAGCTCATTGTAATTGAAATTGAAATTGAAATTGTAATTGTAATTGAAAGTTAAATTGAAATTGAAAGTTAAATTGAAATTGAAAGTTAAATTTAGGTTGAAATTTAAGTTTAAAGCTAAGTTGAAAGCTAAGTTGAAAGCTAAGTTGAAAGCTAAGTTGAAAGCTAAGTTGAAAGCTAAGTTGAAAGTTAAGTTGAAAGTTAAATTGAAAGTTAAATTGAAAGTTAAATTGAAAGTTAAATTGAAAGCTAAATTGAAAGTTAAATTAAAAGTTAAATTCAAAGTTAAATTTAAGTTGAAATTTAAGTTGAAAGCTAAGTTGAAAGCTAAGTTGAAAGCTAAGTTGAAAGCTAAGTTGAAAGCTAAGTTGAAAGTTAAGTTGAAAGTTAAGTTGAAAGTTAAATTGAAAGTTAAATTGAAAGTTAAATTGAGAGTTAAATTGAAAGTTAAATTGAAAGATAAATTGAAAGGTAAATTGAAAGTTAAATTGAAAGTTAAATTGAAAGTTAAATTGAAGGTAAATTAAAAGTTAAATTAAAAGTTAAATTGAAAGTTAAATTGAAAGTTAAATTGAAAGTTAAATTGAAAGTAAATTGAAAGTTAAATTGAAAGTAAATTGAAATTGAAGGTAAATTGAAAGTTAAATTGAAGGTAAATTGAAAGTTAAATTGAAATTGAAATTGAAATTGAAATTAAAAGTTCAATTGAAATTTTTTTTGTTTATTTCTCCTTTGGGCAACATACAGGTATTGCCCACGAGGAGGTGCTAAACCTCCTGACTGGGTCTTGTCCTCGCTTGGGTACAGCAGCAGAAGCGGTATTGCATTACACAACAAAAAAAGGTTGTCCTTGCCATCACTTACACAACAGACGCATCATAAACAGTTCTTGTACATATATACAGATAATAAAATAATAATACACACTAAATCATACAAAAATAATACAGAAATGCAATACATTAGGGTTGTTCGAACCGACATAATATTACATCAAACGGAACCAGAAGTAAGCATTTGGTCGTCTAGGACACAAAATTAAACAAAAAGAAAGACGAACAGATGCGTTTAAAACCCCTGGGCGTGGAACTATTTTTAGCTGCATCTATTACAAACGGATGAGAATTACACATCAACAGGATTTGGTGCTCAATTGATTGTGTTCCGTAGTTAGTACGAGGCCTATTTACCACAACAGAAGTCTGACGCAAGCTGTAACCAGTAGATGTATTTTGGTACGTGTTAAAAAAATTAATGTAATTTGATTTTATTTCGTTATAAATAAACACACATATTTTGAGTTCATACATGGTTTTCACAGGGATCATTCGAGACTGTGTATTTGCCGAGCAACTATTTGTGTTGTTTCCTGCAGGTAAAAGAAACCGAGCTGCACGCGACTGCAGGGCTGATATTTTTTCTAAGTCAGTTTTGTTACAAGTACCCCAGATAAGAAGACAATAACTGATGCGAGAATGGATAAGAGAAATAAAACTGTCTTTTCAGCGAGCAAGGTATACGATCTCGAAGCCGGGAAAGCATACAAATAGCTCTCGCTATCTTGACACGGGTGTGGTCTATGTGGTCGCTCCAGCCTAGGCTGTGATGGAATTTGACCCCAAGAAAGGAATGGGAGCTGACACGCTCAAGGTAGCAAGAGCCGTAACGAACATAAGTCGATCAGCGTACTTGTATTCGATGTGACACTCGTAGGCTGTTCAATGACGTTCTCACAACCATTTTGAAGCATAATTTCAAGAAGTTAAACTTTAGCAGGGTTATTAGAGTTAAGATCGATATTAAAGTCCCCTATGATCACTAAATGCCTCTTCCGGGAATTGACAAAATCCATGAGTGATTCAATGTAGTTTAAAAAGATTGACAGCGTGCCCTGGGGCGGTCGGTAAATGCATACGATGGCAATGTTTTTGCACATGATGGCAACAGTTTCAAAGTCGTCACACATGCAAGTAAAGTCGTCTATGGTATCATAGTGAAAACAGTCGCGGATAAATAGGGACACCCCTCCACCACGTTTTTGCTCACGATAAACTGAAACGTGACTGTACCCGGAAAAATTCGTAACATCAGTGACACTTGAGAACCATGTTTCTGAAAAAGCCAAGAAATCAAAGGAACACTGTAGTTGTGAGAGGTATGTACCGACGTCATCTTGTTTGTTCCTCAGACTCTGTGTATTTAAATGAAAAAAGAAAGCCCCTTTTCAAGAAAACACTTCTTACTTTTCACCAGATCATTGAACGATGTTGTCGTGTGGTACGCCATCTTGATTTTTTGAAATCAAAATACCTGTCGTCACTGATCTAAACAATTTTGCTCAGGTCATTTTCGGTTGCAATCCTGATAGCACTTGCTTTTGCTTGTTTTCTTACAAACACTTCACCCTCAGAAGTCCACACGAGTTTGTAGTCATTTTCCTTTGCCCTTATCTTCGCCAGCCATAGCAATCGCCTGTTCATTGCTGTCAAGTTTTCATAGAAGCTGATGTTGGTCAACTTTTCTTGGGCGCACTTGCGTGCTTCAAACTATTTGCGCCTGAGGGCTCGGTTGGAAAACCTTACAATCACCACAGGCCTTCTGTCCTTTCTGGGGGGCAAACGATGCACATGTTCAACGTTGCTATCGGATAAATCAGGGAGCTCCAATTTTCGGGCAATCTTGTTAATTTCTGCCATGAAGTCTTCATTTTCTCTCAGCTCATTGTAATTGAAATTGAAATTGAAATTGTAATTGTAATTATAATTGTAATTGTAATGGAAATTGAAATTGAAATTGAAATTGAAATTGAAAGAGAAATTGAAATTGAAATTGAAAGTTAAATTGAAATTGAAAGTTAAATTGAAATTGTAAATTGAAATTGAAAGTTAAATTGAAATTGAAAGTTAAATTGAAATTGAAATTGAAATTGAATTTGAAAGTTAAATTGAAATTGAAAGTTAAATCGAAATTGAAAGTTAAAGTTAAAGTTAAATTGAAAGTTAAATTGAAAGTTAAATTGAAATTTAAATTGAAAGTTAAACTGAAGGTAAATTGAAAGTTAAATTGAAAGTTAGATTGAAAGTTAAATTGAAAGTAAATAAAAGGTAAATTGAAAGTTAAATTGAAAGTTAAATTGAAATTGAAAGGTAAATTGAAAGTTAAATTGAAAATAAAATTGAAATTGAAAGTTAAATTGAATTTTTTTTTTGTTTATTTCTCCTTTGGGCAACATACAGGTATTGCCCACGAGGAGGTGCTAAACCTCCTGACTGGGTCTTGTCCTCGCTTGGGTACAGCAGCAGGAGCGGTATCGCATTACACAACAAAAAAAGGTTGTCCTAGCCATCACTTACACAACAGACGCATCATAAACAGTTCTTGTAAATATATACAGATAATAATATAATAATACACACTAAATCATACAAAAATAATACAGAAATGCAATACATTAGGGTTGTTCGAACCGACATAATATTACATCAAACGGAACCAGAAGTAAGCATTTGGTCGTCTAGGACACAACGTTATACAAAAAGAAAGACGAACAGATGCGTTTAAAACCCCGGGGCGTGGAACTATTTTTAGCTGCATCTATTACAAACAGATGAGAATTACACATCAACAGGATTTCGTGCTCAATTGATTGTGTTCCGTAGTTAGTACGAGGCCTATTTACCACAACAGAAGTTTGACGCAAGCTGTAACCAGTAGATCTATTTTGGTACGTGTTAAAAAAAATAATGTAATTTGATTTTATTTCGTTATAAATAAACACACATATTTTGAGTTCATACATGGTTTTCACAGGGATCATTCGAGACTGTGTATTTGCCGAGCAACTATTTGTGTTGTTTCCTGCAGGTAAAAGAAACCGAGCTGCACGCGACTGCAGGGCTGATATTTTTTCTAAGTCAGTTTTGTTACAAGTACCCCAGATAAGAAGACAATAACTGATGCGAGAATGGATAAGAGAGAAATAAAACTGTCTTTTCAGCGAGCAAGGTATACGATCTCGAAGCCGGGAAAGCATACCAATAGCTCTCGTTATCTTGACACGGGTGTGGTCTATGTGGTCGCTCCAGCCTAGGCTGTGATGGAATTTAACTCCTAGAAAGGAATGGGAGCTGACACGCTCAAGGTAGCAAGAGCGGTAACGAAGCTTAAAATCGTAATCAATTGGCTTGTTTTTTGCACAAAAAAGCATAAATTTAGTTTTTTTCTCGTTGAGTTCAAGACTATTTAAGTTTAGCCATACACTAACATTTAATAGCCACGTGTTAGCAGTGTTTTCAAGTTCTTTAAGATTTGTTCCAGAGAAGAATACATTCGTATCGTCTGCATATAATACTATATCATCAGTTTGAGGAATGTCTTATCCTTGTGTTTTATGTGCTTGAAAAGGTCATTCGTAATGCATTCTTTTCTTGCTTTCTTGTGCCGAACAATTGTTGTGAGTGGGAAAGCAGCATCGTAACAAATTTGTAATTCGGACATAAAAATATCGTAGGATACAGATGGATCGGGTTCCTTATATATGTTCGCCCAGTTCAAGTTTTCAACAAGTGAATGAAAGGTCTTTTTACCGCCGTCATTGATGATACGGATAGTATTATTGGTGCACTGTGTACGCGTGGCGATCGGTAATGCTACAAAAATTGGTAGATGATCGCTCAATCCTGAACAAAGTACACCGGAGCAACAAGCAAACTTAGAAAAATCTGTGAAACATAAGTCGATCAGCGTACTTGTATTCGATGTGACTCTCGTAGGCTGTTCAATGACGTTCTCACAACCATTTTGAAGCATAATTTCAAGAAGTTGAACTTCAGCAGGGTTATTAGAGTTAAGATCGATATTAAAGTCCCCTATGATCACTATATGCCTCTTCCGGGAATTGACAAAATCCATGAGTGATTCAATGTAGTTTAAAAAGATTGACAGCGTGCCCTGGGGCGGTCGGTAAATGCATACGATGGCAATGTTTTTGCACATGATGGCAACAGTTTCAAAGTCGTCACACATGCAAGTAAAGTCGTCTATGGAATCATAGTGAAAACAGTCGCGGATAAATTGCAATTGAAATTGAAATTGAAAGTTAAATTGAAATTGAAGGTAAATTGAATTTTTTTTGTTTATTTCTTCTTTGGGCAACATAGAGGTATTGCCCACGAGGAGGTGCTAAACCTCCTGACTGGGTCTTGTCCTCGCTTGGGTACAGCAGCAGGAGCGGTATCGCATTACACAACAAAAAAGGTTGTCCTTGCCATCACTTACACAACAGACGCATCATAAACAGTTCTTGTAAATATATACAGATAATAAAATATTAATACACACTAAATCATACAAAAATATTACAGAAATGCAATACATTAGGGTTGTTCGAACCGACATAATATTACATCAAACGGAACCAGAAGTAAGCATTTGGTCGTCTAGGACACAACGTTAAACAAAAAGAAAGACGAACAGATGCGTTTAAAACCACTGGGCGTGGAACTATTTTTAGCTGCATCTATTACAAACGGATGAGAATTACACATCAACAGGATTTGGTGCTCAATTGATTGTGTTCCGTAGTTAGTACGAGGCCTATTTACCACAACAGAAGTCTGACGCAAGCTGTAACCAGTAGATCTATTTTGGTACGTGTTAAAAAAATAATGTAATTTGATTTTATTTCGTTATAAATAAACACACATATTTGGAGTTCATACATGGTTTTCACAGGGATCATTCGAGACTGTGTATTTGCCGAGCAACTATTTGTGTTGTTTCCTGCAGGTAAAATAAACCGAGCTGCACGCGACTGCAGGGCTGATATTTTTCTAAGTCAGTTTTGTTACAAGTACCCCAGATAAGAAGACAATAACTGATGCGAGAATGGATAAGAGAGAAATAAAACTGTCTTTTCAGCGAGCAAGGTATACGATCTCGAAGCCGGGAAAGCATACCAATAGCTCTCGCTATCTTGACACGGGTGCGGTCTATGTGGTCGCTCCAGCCTAGGCTGTGATGGAATTTAACTCCTAGAAAGGAATGGGAGCTGACACGCTCAAGGTAGCAAGAGCCGTAACGAACATAAGTCGATCAGCGTACTTGTATTCGATGTGACACTCGTAGGCTGTTCAATGACGTTCTCACAACCATTTTGAAGCATAATTTCAAGAAGTTGAACTTTAGCAGGGTTATTAGAGTTAAGATGGATATTAAAGTCCCCTATGATCACTATATGCCTCTTCCGGGAATTGACAAAATCCATGAGTGATTCAATGTAGTTTAAAAAGATTGACAGCGTGCCCTGGGGCGGTCGGTAAATGCATACGATGGCAATGTTTTTGCACATGATGGCAACAGTTTCAAAGTCGTCACACATGCAAGTAAAGTCGTCTATGGTATCATAGTGAAAACAGTCGCGGATAAATAGGGACACCCCTCCACCACGTTTTTGCTCACGATAAACTGAAACGTGACTGTACTCGGAAAAATTCGTAACATCAGTGACACTTGAGAACCATGTTTCTGAAAAAGCCAAGAAATCAAAGGAACACTGTAGTTGTGAGAGGTATGTACCGACGTCATCTTGTTTGTTCCTCAGACTGTGTATTTAAATGAAAAAAAGAAAGCCCCTTTTCAAGAAAACACTTGTTACTTTTCACCAGATCATTGAGCGAAGTTGTCGTGTGGTACGCCATCTTGATTTTTTGAAATCAAAATACCTGTCGTCACTGATCTAAACAATTTTGCTCAGGTCATTTTCGGTTGCAATCCTGATAGCACTTGCTTTTGCTTGTTTTCTTACAAACACTTTACCCTCAGAAGTCCACACGAATTTGTAGTCATTTTCCTTTGCCCTTATCTTCGCCAGCCATAGCAATCGCCTGTTCATTGCTGTTAAGTTTTAATAGAAGCTGATGTTGGTCAACTTTTCTTGGGCGCACTTGCGTGCTTCAAACTATTTGCGCCTGAGGGCTCGGTTGGAAAACCTTACAATCACCACAGGCCTTCTGTCCTTTCTGGGGGGCAAACGATGCACATGTTCAACGTTGCTATCGGATAAATCAGGGAGCTCCAATTTTCGGGCAATCTTGTTAATTTCAGCCATGAAGTCTTCATTTTCTCTCAGCTCATTGTAATTGATATTGAAATTGAAATTGAAATTGTAATTATAATTGTAATTGAAATTGAAATTGTAATTGTAATTGAAATTGAAATTGAAATTAAAATTGAAAGGTAAATTGAAATTGAAAGTTAAATTGAAATTGAAAGTTAAATTGAAATTGAAAGTAAATGGAAATTGAAAGTTAAATTGAAAGTTAAATTGAAATTGAAATTGAAAGTTAAATTGAAAGTTAAATTGAAATTGAAATTAAAATTGAAATTGAAAGTTAAATTGAAATTTTTTATTGTTTATTTCTCCTTTGGGCAACATACAGGTATTGCCCACGAGGAGGTGCTAAACCTCCTGACTGGGTGTTGTCCTCGCTTGGGTACAGCAGCAGGAGCGGTATTGCATTACACAACAAAAAAAGGTTGTCCTTGCCATCACTTACACAACAGACGCATCATAAACAGTTCTTGTAAATATATACAGATAATAAAATAATAATACACACTAAATCATACAAAAATAATACAGAAATGCAATACATTAGGGTTGTTCGAACCGACATAATATTACATCAAACGGAACCAGAAGTAAGCATTTGGTCGTCTAGGACACAACGTTAAACAAAAAGACGAACAGATGCGTTTAAAACCCCTGGGCGTGGAATTATTTTTAGCTGCATCTATTACAAACGGATGAGAATTACACATCAACAGGATTTGGTGCTCAATTGATTGTGTTCCGTAGTTAGTACGAGGCCTATTTACCACAACAGAAGCCTGACGCAAGCTGTAACCAGTAGATCTATTTTGGTACGTGTTAAAAAAATTAATGTAATTTGATTTTATTTCGTTATAAATAAACACACATATTTTCAGTTCATGCTTGGTTTTCACAGGTATCATTCGAGACTGTGTATTTGCCGAGCAACTATTTGTGTTGTTTCCTGCAGGTAAAAGAAACCGAGCTGCACGCGACTGCAGGGCTGATATTTTTTCTAAGTCAGTTTTGTTACAAGTACCCCAGATAAGAAGACAATAACTGATGCGAGAATGGATAAGAGAGAAATAAAACTGTCTTTTCAGCGAGCAAGGTATACGATCTCGAAGCCGGGAAAGCACACCAATAGCTCTCGCTATCTTGACACGGGTGTGGTCTATGTGGTCGCTCCAGCCTAGGCTGTGATGGAATTTAACTCCTAGAAAGGAATGGGAGCTGACACGCTCAAGTTAGCAAGAGCCGTAACGAAGCTTAAAATCGTAATCAATTGGCTTGTTTTTTGCACAAAAAAGCATAAATTTAGTTTTTTTCTCGTTGAGTTCGAATATTTAGGTTAGCCATACACTAAGATTTAATACCACGTGTTAGCAGTGTTTTCAAGTTCTTTAAGATTTGTTCCAGAGAAGAATACATTCGTATCGTCTGCATATAATACTATATCATCAGTTTGAGGAATGTCTTATCCTTGTGTTTTATGCGCTTGAAAAGGTCATTCGTAAAGCATTCTTTTCTTGCTTTCATGTGCCGAACAATTGTTGTGAGTGGGAAAGCAGCATCGTAACAAATTTGTAATTCGGACATAAAAATATCGTAGGATACAGATGGATCGGGTTCCTTTTATATGTTCGCCCAGTTCAAGTTTTCAACAAGTGAATGAAAGGTCTTTTTACCGCCGTCATTGATGATACGGATAGTATTATTGGTGCACTGTGTACGCGTGGCGATCGATAATGGTACAAAAATTGGTAGATGATCGCTCAATCCTGAACAAAGTACACCGGAGCAACTAGCAGACTTAGAAAAATCTGTGAAACATAAGTCGATCAGCGTACTTGTATTCGATGTGACTCTCGTAGGCTGTTCAATGACGTTCTCACAACCATTTTGAAGCATAATTTCAAGAAGTTGAACTTCAGCAGGGTTATCAGAGTTAAGATTGATATTAAAGTCCCCTATGATCACTACATGCCTCTTCCGGGAATTGACAAAATCCATGAGTGATTCAATGCAGTTTAAAAAGATTGACAGCGTGCCCTGGGGCGGTCGGTAAATGCATACGATGGCAATGTTTTTGCACATGATGGCAACAGTTTCAAAGTCGTCACACATGCAAGTAAAGTCGTCTATGGTATCATAGTGAAAACAGTCGCGGATAAATAGGGACACCCCTCCACCACGTTTTTGCTCACTATAAACTGAAACGTGACTGTACCCGGAAAAATTCGTAACATCAGTGATACTTGAGAACCATGTTTCTGAAAAAGCCAAGAAATCAAAGGAACACTGTAGTTGTGAGAGGTATGTACCGACGTCATCTTGTTTGTTCCTCAGACTCTGTGTATTTAAATGAAAAAAAGAAAGCCCCTTTTCAAAAAACACTTGTTACTTTTCACCAGATCATTGAACGAAGTTGTCGTGTGGTACGCCATCTTAATTTTTTGAAATCAAAATACCTGTCGTCACTGATCTAAACAATTTTGCTCAGGTCATTTTCGGTTGCAATCCTGATAGCACTTGCTTTTGCTTGTTTTCTTACAAACACTTTACCCTCAGAAGTCCACACGAATTTGTAGTCATTTTCCTTTGCCCTTATCTTCGCCAGCCATAGCAATCGCCTGTTCATTGCTGTCAAGTTTTCATAGAAGCTGATGTTGGTCAACTTTTCTTGGGTGCACTTGCGTGCTTCAAACTATTTGCGCCTGAGGGCTCGGTTGGAAAACCTTACAATCCCCACAGGCCTTCTGTCCTTTCTGGGGGGCAAACGATGCACATGTTCAACGTTGCTATCGGATAAATCAGGGAGCTCCAATTTTCGGGCAATCTTGTTAATTTCAGCCATGAAGTCTTCATTTTCTCTCAGCTCATTGTAATTGAAATTGTAATTGTAATTGTAATTGTAAATATAATTATAATTGTAATTAAATTGTAATTGTAATTGCAATGGAAATTGAAATTGAAATTGAAATTGAAATTGTAATTGAAATTGAAATTGAAATTGAAATTTATTGCCACATCATATTGAATTACATAAAGAATTGTGCCTGTCAAAGCCAAAAGGAGGCTTTCAGGACTAGGCCCGGCAACATCGGCGAGCGAAAAGTGATGGCAATACAAGTCACATAATAAAGTACTACACTGAATACATATTATGAAGAGAAAAAAAAACTACAAATCTCAAGTGTCATTTGTTTTCTGGCGGAAACACTTTTCACAGAGTTTTAATCATGCGTTTAATAGTTGCCTTAGAAGTAACGGATAACACATCATCAGGAAGGCTATTGAAAAATGTAGCGACGTATACACAGCGTCTTGCTTTGCCGTATCTGGTCGCGTATCTATGGACCTTAAAGCGTTGGCCTTTACTTAGCGTTCTGGCCACAACTGATTTTGTCTTGAAGGCAGGATTCCAGAAGTGTCGGAGAACAACGGTTTGTTTATATAAGCGGTCAAAGGAAGGAAGACCAAGGATATTAAATAAGTTATCTGAAATTGGAAAGGAATGTGCATATGCGGTACTACTACTACTACTACTACTACTACTACTACTACTACTACTACTACTACTACTACTACTACTACTACTACTACTACTACTAATACTACTACTACTACTACTACTACTACTAATAATAATAATAATAATATGACGATGACGATGATGATTATGTTGCTGATGATGATGACAATGATGATTATGTTGCTGATTATGATGACGATGATGATTATGTTGCTGATGATGATGACGATGATAATAATAATAGCAATGATATGTACAGCAAGTTTCATCGTAATCTGCAAAATATGGGATGGCATACCTCCGGGACGCCGCCTTCATTCGGTATTAAAGAGCGTCTCCTCGTACCATGCGGCCATGCGGATAGCGGCTAACAGGGGAATGCCTTATGAGGAGAGACAAGTCGACTCTGCTCCACAACGCTGCTAGATACAAAACAAAAATTTATGAAGGAATAAGAAGGAAATAGGACTCTATCTCCAACCCAGGGAGTTAACATGAACGCAGTGAGATCCATAAAAATACTATCACATGAGCCAGAGTTAGCTTGTAATGTTTTCGTGTTGTTGTTGCTCTTCTGCACCCTGCATCCTTCCAATCAATGGATCTTCTAATGTGAACGACCAACTGCTGCGACGGGCAGGAGCTCTGAATTGCCGGAAACGCCCTTCCACTTATCTTCCAGCAGCAACCGCGCCAGACCTGAAAGAGCATCCAGTGAAAAGAGGCAGAAAAAAAAGAAAAATGTAATGCAAACGTAGAGAATACGTTCCGGAGACGTTGTGCGGCAACAAAAGGGTTCGTTCATGAGAAACTTCTACATCGATCGCAGACCAGAAAAGGCAGCTTTTGGCCGTGTTGTATTCCTACGTTCCTGATGACCCTTCTTTCCTTTTTATATCATGCTGCTACCAGAACGTCCGTGTGCGAGTCGATGAACGTGTTTCTTTTTCTGACGTGGAAATTCTTTTCTCAGTAGAGGAGTGCTATTTGATAAATACTTTTCACTGCCCACTTCCATCGTGGGTAACGCTTCGGTTAGAAATTGACTGAAATATTGACACATGACGACCCTGTAGGTATAGCGACAGTTCCGGCTGAAAGCACAACGAAGCCGCCTTCTTACCACTACCATATGAAGCGATGTGCTCTGCCCAGCTGAACATTTTCTATGCCAGGATTCCTGTTTTTTGTACATTCTTTATTTACATTCCTCTGATTATTAGGTCATCTTTATGTCGAATGCACTTCCAAGCATCGTAACTCTACTGTGAAATTAGTAAGTTGGTTGGGCAATCAGAAAGACAACGGCGACCCTCACCCTCGTCAAACGGAAGCAGCTACATTATGTGCATCGCCGTGAGATTTATATAGAAAAATATTTTCTCCATGAAGCATTTCGCCATTCAAGTGTGTGTATGGTGCCTCCAGCCTCTGGTCGAGCTACTGAGCTGGTTTTCTAGGGTGCTTCGTTACCGCAGGGCTGAGTGCAGTTGTAACTGCTCGCCTTACTTTCGGTGCTTAGAGAGATCAGCCTGAAAGCAAGAAGTTTCTGGCGTTATTGCGGTACAAGTCTCTTACGTTGCCGGTTTTGGCAATATCCTGCCTTGGGTTCGGAGTAGATTGGGTCTCCTAGTTTCTAAGCAGGTTTGAGAGCATTTACCAGCATGTTCTGTGAATGAAAACAAGATAAATAAGCAACTATAAAAAATAACACAAAACGTTTAAAGCTTGGTTGCCCGAACAAATTTGTAGCACACCGATATCGATATTTATTTTGCCACCGGGAGGTGCACTGCAGCATTTATTTAGTGCATTAAAATGCAATTTCGACATTGCATAACAGAATATGCGTTAAGTTCCATGCAGTTTTTAACGTAGAGAACACAGCCCACAGAGAGGGAAAAAGTAAACCGGAAAAAAGACCTACTGCTTCTCTCAATTCCGTGAGTTTGTTTTCCATAAGAGCAAGTGTCCTTCCGTTCTCATCTCTGCAAGAGTGCCGCATTTGTTTATTGGCGAGACGGCGGGGCCGTCTCTTATATTACTGAAATCTGGACCACACTGGGCTCGAATTCCACTAGAATATGTCGCCTTCTGCGTGCATTTCATTTCCACGACTCATCGAAACCAGCGCTGAAGACACCCACAGCAGGAGACACACACACACACGCTGCGCTGAAATGACATCTGAATTTTATTTATGAAGCAATGCTAAATATATACAGTGTAAGTAATACAGTATAGATTTAGCACTGCTTCAATAAAGTTCAGCTGCCAGTTAAGCGCAGCGTGTGTGTGCGTCTCACCTGCTGTGCGTGTCTTCAAGCGCTGGTTTTGATTAACCAACTAGCCCAAAGAGCTAATTTATTTTCACGAGTTTTCCAGCGGTGTGGACGAACAGGCCGACAAATATTAGCGGACAAGAAGAGCTGAGGATGTCTCCGTTAATTGGATTTCAGTATTAAATCTGTTAGTGCTGCAGAATATAATCAAATGCTCTTCATATCAATTGTTTCCACCTAGCTCGATCCGCTGGCTTATTTTCTGCCTAACATACCTTGACACGAGCCTATCCGTAATTTGAAGCAACTTGTGACCAGGGACGAGAAAAAATGTCATTGAAATATTTATGCCCTTTCCAGCTAGAGTAAGTACGGAGGTGTAGAAGTTAATTTCTTGCGACTGGTTCACTGCGTGCAGATGTAGTTTTTGACTGGACTTTAACGCCGGGTATTTCCGAAAAAGCTCCATGAAAATTGGCCCCAATAAGTTAGAGCATAGGATAAGTGGGTGTGTGTGAACGGAGATAGAATACGCTGTTATTCGGCATACGTACTGGTGGAATCGATATGGACAATAATAATCAGCATGTAGTAAGCGATTAGCTCCCGTATACAAGTGAGAAGGTGTCTTTGTTTTCTTTTTGAGTAGTTTTTATCCAGACGCACGATATATTTAATGCTTTTTCATATTGTGTGCAGAGATAAAAATGTTAATTTAGCTCTTCAGTTCTGGCTAATGAAAGTTCTGTTCCATATTTCTCGTAATTCATTCTTAAGCCTTTTTCGACAGCCTTTTTTTTTCTTGCTTTAGTTCCGCATACTTGTCTCTGTATTGTGGATTCGTCGTGCCGTGTACTGTCTTCAGTGTTTCGTATCAACGGCCTCTGGTGCCTGCAGGCAGGTAATAAACAGTATTGCTAGTTCGTAAAATACGTAGTTTTTTGTTTACATTCAACCTTCTTTGATAACAAGCTGCTTTTACATTCCTCTCGCTTTCATCTCTTCTTGTTTCTTTTATGTCCTCCCGCTGTCTCAGCCGGCCTATCTTCAGGTGCCAAACATGTTTTAGAAAGTTAGACCGCAGTCCGCCTTGCTTCTATTATTATTATATTGCAGCGGCTTCTAGCCGCTCTGCTGGCTTACTACTGATAGCGGTGGTGGTGTAAAACATACATCATGTGACTGCCCCAATCACGTGACCACTCTGAGTCTGACTGAACAGCGTTCTTCCTCACTGATGTTGGCAAGTTGATGAAAGAAGTACGAAAAGGCGAAAAGAAATTAGTTGGGAGCAACAAATGATGTGACTAGGCAACAATACTATGAAAATAATATGACCCAGCATAGCTTGATCGGTGCTATTGTGGGTTGCGCTTTCAGTGGACGTTCATTATTTGGTTGCCGTCTGGACGCCAGCACAAAAGGCTAGTGGGACAAAACGAGTGCATACATGCGTGCTTACCTATAACGCTCGGAGTGGATGCATGCCAACCATACACAGCGCAGCAGGCATGCATTCCTGGAGGGGTTTAGTAGAGGCATAGCAAGGATTAAAGAGGACATTTTACGGGTGAAGCACGACAGCTGCGAAGTTATGACGCACCGCTTAGTATGGCAAGCACTTTTCAACCACTTGCTTCAAAAAATTCCCACCTACCGACGCAAAGTACCTTTATCAAAACCTCCGTTCTTCGTTTTATATTAAAATAAAAGAAGAGCAATCAATACAAAGTCGGTTCAACAGTGATGCATGCGAAAATTTGCGATTCAGAGAAAACGCTAGAAGCTCGCATGCCTGATGTAAAGAACGTTCAAACTTCCTGAACGAGGCCTGAGGGGATATGGAGCAAAGCGCCTACTCTCCCTGCCTTGGCAAGCTTATGCCTGAAAGCCCACACTTTAGCTGAGGTCATTAGACGCAGGACACGCGGCAGCTCCGCGGGTAAGCTCCTGAAGGCAGCGCATGTTAACGCTGAGGCGCCAAATCCTTTGTACACATTATTTCTCCCCTACATACCAGTAAACAACGTGAAGTCGAGGAGCGGTCTTCCGCGAAATGTACCAGGCTTCTGCTCTCACGCATCAATTGTGCTCTATGCAGTTGTTCTTTTGCTTCTACACCGGGTAGAGAAGGCAATGCTTGTTGTCGTCCACGTTCGGTCGAAAGCCCCGGGCTAATCGCGTTTTTCACGCCGCTACGCCGACAGCCTCGGCGCGGTTGATAGAGCGGCTTGTTTTGCCCCCCGAAGCGTCCTGACCGGACGTTGTGGCTTCGAGCACGACCGTGTGCACTTGACAGCGACGTAATGAGCCTTTAGGCGAATGGGCGGTCGCGTTCATTTTTATGCGCTAACTTGCTCGTGGTTCAAGTGTAAAGCGTGATATTTAATCGAGGCATCTTTATTGTGCTGTTCACTCACCTTTACTGGACAGGACAATAAACTAATGCAGCAGCCATCAAGTAAACGTTCAAGTTGGATTCTCGCAATACAGCGAAGCTTTAGTAGAGAAGAATTAAATCGCACCCGCGGCCATCAGCGCCAAAGGTAGAGGCTCCCTTAAAACAGGTATGGTCAGTCTGTCTGTCACCGCGTGATATGCGGCATAATAGTCTTTCCTTCTGTGCGCGCTCTAGAGAAAAAGAAACCGCGCGTTCTACAGCCTCAGTCTCCGATACCTAAGGAAAATTGGTTACAAGCTCTTGAATGCTTCAAAGCGATAGCGCTTGTTTGCGAAGAAATACACAGAGTACAAAGGAAGGTTTCTGTGGTTTAAAGAAGTTACTGCTTGTGCGCAATTCATTCGTCAGAAGCGTGTCGCAAACTTGTGACCACGTGGCACTTCGTACACTTTCTGTGTACATGCTAACAAAGCATGATGAGTAGTGGTTCGTTTATCAAGTGATGTTATTTGCCTTTCTCTAAGCCTGCAAAGACTATCAAGTACGATTTTCTTAAAGGGCGAATGGCAGTAGTAAGAGTTAAAAAGACTGCTTGTGACGGAGTGATTGTAAAAGGAAAAAAAATTCTGTCTGCATTGGAAAGATTGTTAAGTTTTGCTGGAAGTTGAAATATCGAACGACGTGCTCTGAAGAAGGGCAGAGCCGCGCGGAAAGAAACGTTAAAGCCCACTCTCCTAACCACGACATATCGTCGAAAGAAAAAAATCTGCCCTGAGCACCTGGTAATACTTCGTCTTTTATAAGAAGCAGAAATTTACTTTTGCCCAAACTAACAGAGCGCTACTCCAAGGAGTGCCCGCACTTCTGATACACATAATTAGTGGTGCTATTTTTTTACTTAAGAAGTTTGCTTTCTAATGGGACTAAAACAACACTATCAACCTTTGAATAAGGCATTGCTGATGCTGATTTCTAAGGAAGCAGCACTGCAGAAAATTTGGGAAAAAAATGCCAAGACTTGGCGAAAATAGAACATCAAAGGCTGTGATACACTCTCCCTTTGGCATTTGCTCTTGTCCGTTGAAAGCTTTTTATCAATGACATTTTCTTCTGGTAAAACAAAATAAGGTGCAAGCACAAATCATAAAACGCATGTACAAACACTATGACAATAAGTTCAGGATGAAAAAAACGGAATTAGATGGAAGCACAAGTCATAAGACACACGTAGAAAACTGTGGGGTAATACTCATACGTGTAGGGATCTTAAGCCGACCAAGAACTACGCCAAACTGCCTCACTTGAACTACCACCAACTCCGGCCAACGAGAGGGGTACATTAGCGATAAAGAGGTGAAGCGGGAAAAGGGGCAATCAAAATTGCGGCACTTGATGAAGGGGTCTCACAACAAACCTGGTTTTTCTAGATTTTCGTACATCGTAAACTTGCAGCGCGGCATACGGGACTTCATACGCACACACGTCTTCATGAAAGATTAAACAAAACCGCAAAATACAGATTCTAGCCTGCTCTGGGAGAAATTGCAACCAGACAATAGTTTCTTCCATGTATGCAGGTAGTCAGGGTGTTAGGGCACGGGGGGGCACATTTGCACGGGTATCCTGTTTTATCTAGATACACCATTCTTTGTTTTTTATATATATCTTAATAACCACATGCGCACTGCATTTTTTTTCTTGTACTCGGACATAACTTGTATCCTTTTTCTACTAGCTGTATATTATGCTTTTCTCGGGGTTATTAGTCTGACCTGGTCTTTAATATATTATGATGCGTGCAATCGCTTCTGATTTGTTATGCTTGCCGGCCACAGTTGCAAAATATGCTTAATCGTGGCGCAGTGGATGGTGAAATTCCTGCAGAAAAGTGCCAGTTTGAAAGGACAGACGAATACTAGCGCTGTGTGTAATTACCCCTTTTCACATCGTCCTTCATCCTTCACTGCACTATGAATACTCATCATGTAATAACCTTCCTGCCACCACCCACCCTCCTCTTCGGCGAACGCGGAAATAAAAACATGCTTTGGAAATGGACGATAGATCAAAAGCTGGTGAGCTTTCTTGAGAACGCGTATTATGCCTGCGCTTACAGCACCATTGTTGAAGTACGATTGAATGACAACTGCAAAAGCAATCATGAGACTGCATGGAGAAAAAAAATTGGCCTGATTTGACCTCAAATAAACCCGCGCCACTCTTATAACTGACATAAGTTCAGTTCTTTAGTAACTAGGCTTGTTGATTTAAATGCGGCCCTCGATTAGCATTGTTGTCCCCAGTACGGTAGCTGCGTAAGGAAGACAATGCATCCGGAAATATTGGACAACTTGATACCCCCCCACTGCAGCATTAGCATTTTCTACTGGGATGGTACAAGTGTAGATTACGATTTTTTTTTCAATTTATAGTGAAGCGCTTGCTGCTATGTCGGACACCACTATACTGACATGCGCACTTGTACAGAAGTTTCAGCAGGGGCATTGTTCTGCAATGTAAATATAGTTGTTTCTGCAACAGTGCAATGGGAAATTTCACTAGTGAATGTGCTTTGCTACGGAACGGATTTTCCGCTTGAATATGCAACCTAGCTAGCATAGTAACCAGCTTAGGTCGACCTGCCTAGATCAACTTACGTTAACCTGCTCAGGCTGCTCAGGTCGACGTGCTTGTGGAACAGGTTGCACTCCAGCTGCCGGTGCCCGTGGAGCCAGGCATACGCTTTGGTGACGTAATTTATCTTAGCACAGTGTGGAGTTCCTTGATTGAGGACAGTGTGAACGAGCATACCAGGCTGGCTCCTTCACCCTGCACTACGTACTGGGTCTTGTTGCTGTCCGACCGGAGGCGCACCTCGGTTGCTATCCCGTCCAGCTAGCCTTTAGCAATTGGAGCTTGAAAGGGGGATTATTGGATAGACTGAGCTTGCCTGCTTTCAATGCGCTCATTCATTTTTAACTTGAGCGCGTTGTTAAGCCTATGGTCACTGTAGTTCAAAGAAGGCCTCGTCCTAAGCTGAGCACACGCTTGAGTTTGCACACATAAGCGGGATGCACTATTTTGCTAGCCTGTGAATTTCTACCGCATTACGTTTTACCTGTTTTTTCTTTTTTATTGAAGAGAAGCGGTTCCAAGATATGGCTCCACTGCACTGCCTCATCCTCTTTAAAGTCTTTACTTGACACCATTTGATTTTTCCTGCACAGATTTTGTTGCTGCTTAAGCCAGACACTGAACATGTAAACAGCAGCTGCACTATTTCGATGCAGGCCGGTGTTTCGCCCTTAAAATTCTTTCACGCTTGTATTGATGGTGGTGGTAGTGGTTTTATTAAAATAATAGTAAAAAGGAAGGAAAAGATTTCTGCTAGCCCCGGCATCTGCCATCGATACTGAAGCACCTGAGCTGGGGCAGCGGAAATAAAGGATAGCAGGCAGAATGGAGAAATGAAATGAAAGATGTGAGGGGACAGGAAGAGAGGATAGGGGGAGAAGTAATATGTACAAACTATTTACACAATAAGAAATATGTCCAGGTTGTGCGCGTGATTAGTTCATTTTAGATGAATTAAATCACACACGCGCACAGCACTGTGTTGGTTACATCTGGAGTGGGGCGTCCAGTTATTAATCGTTCAAGGTAGCACTCGCGGAGCGTTCGGTCACTGCGTGTAACAACCTGACGGAGGACAGACGGGACGTCAAGCCCGTGTGTTCGAGGAATGCACAGAGGCTCACCAAAGTTCGCTCACGAGTGCGCGCACTGCCCTGCGGCCACAATAGCGTCTTGATGGAGTCTGGTAGTATGTCCAGCACCCTATAGGCCGCGAGCATATCGCGATGAGCATCGGGTCACGCTTGTAAACGTCAAAATAACCTGTTAAATTGAGCTACCGGGTCTGCTTTGAAGGTACCTTATGATTAAAAGCGTTCTTTTGTAATTGTTATTAATCTAGGCACACAGGTAAAATGATTGCACGTTAATAGAAGGGTGTCCAGAAAACAATGTTCCTTATTTTTCTTTCCCTTTGAGAAAAAGGAAATGCAGGAGAATTTCGCAGGCTAGCAGAACAGTGCATCCCGCTTATGTGTGGTCACCTGCACATCCGTCACTCAGATAGCGCCATACACCATTCCAAGAAAATCGCCTCAATGTTTGACGCCTGTTTTCTTATTTTTTTTAAAAGAAAAGCGGTTGCGAAGTTTGGCTCCACTGCACTGCTTCATCCTCTTTAAAGTCTTTACTTGACACCATTTGATTTTACGTCTTTTCGGTCCGCTAAAGGATGAGTTTCGCGGAACCAAATTTGACAATGACCAGAGGGTCATTCCTGCCATGATGACGTGGCTGCACTAGAAGGGAAAAATCTGGCACAAAGAAGGCATGCGTGCCCTTGCTCACCAATGGCGCACAGACATTCATGCTGACGGAGATCACATTCAAAAGTAATATAGGTTCTTGTGGTATGCGGCTGTATCCTTTGTGAGTGCATAAATTTTCAGTAGACAGTGTTCGAGGCAAAAAAAAAATGACGGACGATTTAGCGTGCTCGGGCTTCGCACTTCGTTTTCTGTTCCGGTTAGAGGCTCGGTTTAAGAGCACATTGCGACATCGGTGTGTGCTATTCTGTTCTTTACCCAGGCAAATAAAGACGCCACCATCCGACATTCTCTTAAGTGCTAATTTTCTCATTCTTTCTCGCTGACCCTCCTTTTGCTTCGCAAACGACCTCGTTGTTCTCGTTTGTAACACGAATTACGGCCGGGTCCGACGGCGTGCCTGCGTGCATCTTCATTCAACGCTGTAAATAAAACGGCGCCAGCCCAAATGTGAAGAGGGCGGTGGCCTTCGCCTTTACATTCGTTCCTACAATTCTACCTCTTTTTTTACTTCCACGAGCCTTTCGTACTATTATGAATACACGCCTGTCCGCCGAGGACCTCGCGGTTTGTTTTCCGTTTCCTTCGCTCGTGCCTCGAGTTCTTCTCCTGCATTTTCATCCCAGAATTTATGAATATAAATGGCGAATTACGACGAGGCCCCGCCGAATAGTAAAAATGGTGAAAGTCGTTTTGCAAACAGCGTTATGATTTCTGGTGGTGAGCTTTTTTTGTAGCACTAGTTCTCTGATTCTCGCCTTTCGGGCCGGTTGAAGGTGCTGAACTCACAGCTGCATTGCGCACGAGGTTGTTGCAAGTGTAATGAGGTACTTACATTGTGGATAATACCTTTTGCAGATGGATGGCCTCGCTTCACTTGTGAACAGCTTTTCACGTTTTTATCTTTCTTTCGCCGTGTTTACCCCGCGAGAGGGGGTGACACAAACTGTGTAGAGGGAGAGTACGCGTTGGGTGTTTTTTATAAGAGAGTGCTTGTGAACAAGAGAAAATACAGGCAATATTAACAAAAAAATTGGAACTGATGCTCGGAAAGAAAGCAACAAGACCTGTACAAAAGAACCGCTTTCACAAAAATGATTTTCTTTTGAAAAAGAAAAGCTTGTACATGTGTTATTTATTTAAGTACCGGCCGTAGTGAAGCTGCTTAAAATGCGTTCTCATTAAAGGTACGGTCACAAAAATCTATCTCAGATCTATGAAAATTTTTGCTCTTGTAATTGTGAAATGAATACGCCAGGATGAGAGAATCTTTGTAAGACGTTCCTATAAAGCATTCCTGTAAAACATCCGTGTTTCAGGTGAAACTAGTCTATCTTGCGCTTTGGGTAAATGTAAGCATTGACCTCTTTTGAGCGGCAACAATTTGTGTGTGCTAACACCCTACAGCTTCTCTTTTCCTTCATCGCCCCTTCTGAGCTCTTCAGCTTTGCTGTAGTGGTATCGAATCTAGCACCTCTCAGGACCAAGGAAACAGGAGGCAGGCACACAGTGGGCCGTGTGCGGTGATATATGTTCTCCATCCAGCAGAATTATGAGAAGGAGGTCGGCGAAAGTTAGCTTGAGGAACTCCTCTTCTTTACCTGTATTTTTTCTTCATTTCGTTGTTTCCGTTAACATCAGGGAACATCGACT
Source organism: Amblyomma americanum (assembly GCF_052857255.1). Lineage (NCBI taxonomy): Eukaryota > Metazoa > Arthropoda > Arachnida > Ixodida > Ixodidae > Amblyomma > Amblyomma americanum. Next base: position 81,720,153 of record NC_135504.1, read on the forward strand.
GCTCACGATGCACGCTTTCCACAAGCTCTCGGCATGATTACTTCGGTTCTCCCCTACCACGCCAGTTGTCCTTCAAGAGCCCGCGATTTTGTGCGGGGTTGGGACAGCAGGAGAACTCCCTCCTTTCCGTGCATAGCTGACTGGAGAGATGTGTCCACTCCTCGTATCCGCGAGAAAACGCGGTCATGGCCGGAACTTGACCAGGCGAGTACGGGAGCGTGCTTGGAATAATTGAGCGCATGAATGGCGGCATACACGCAAGCTCCAGCTCACAGGCGGACGAGACGAATTGTCTGGATGCTGTTCGTGTCAGCTGCCTGCGGAGTTCAACTGACTCGGCCTCGCTGCAGTGTTTCCCCTCCAGTAAAAAAAATTACGCTACCTTGTCTGACGACTCGATAGATTAGCAACTGATGCGAGATGAGGTGGATGGATTAGAAAGCGAATTATCTCATATTTTTGTCAGAAAGCCCAGAACTTTGCGTAGGAAGAGCAATATGTTCAGCCAGCCATGAACTAACCGTCATGGTACATAAGTTATGGAGGCGGCGTACCAAATACGTTTGTCACAACAGTAGGAAGCACTAGTGCCCAGCCTATCTAATACATTAGTGGTCGCTTTCATGAATTACTTCTCTGGAAGCACGCATGCTCACGGCGTCGTTACAGGATTGCAAGAAAAAAGTAGGAGCATGAAAGTACTCGACAGCGTGTCCGTGAAAAAAAAAAGAAAAGCAGACAGCGTATTCCCGCACTTCGTTCAGGATGATGTGATCTGGCAGCGTTTTACGGGCTCACAGCAAGGATTACAGCTCTACAAAACCAGTAAAATGTGGGTTAAACGCGCTACAGCTTACCATGAACATTGATGGCATTTGAACGTGCACTGTTCGTATGCAGGCGTGGCAAGGCAACGTGATAGACCGTCCGCGGTGGTCGAATTTCGATGGAGGCGAAAGAACCCCAGGTGGTCGAAATTTCCGGAGCCCTTCACTACGGCATCTCTCATAGGCTGAGTCACTTTGGGACGTTAAACACTCATAAATCAAATCAATTCAAGCAACGCGATAGTGACACAAGCGGCAGCAGCTGACGTGGGAAGAGGCCATAGCTTGGAGGCAGCTACAGACAACAAAATACCCACACATAAGCCTCTTACACCCAAACACCTCACATTATACTCCAGCACATGCCCGCTAAGCGGGAAAGAGAGGACACTGTTTAGACTACACGGGCTTGTCAACTTATGCATGCTGCCCACAAAATGGCCTCAGCAGTGGGAGGTCGTTCTTTCCAACTCAAGCCTGTAGGAACAGAGACAGATGGTGCAGCAGGCGCACCAAATAGCTCAGGCCGTCGGAGTCGTGGAGCACTGGTTGTAGCCCCTCCGAGTTCGGAGGGCGCGAAGCTATTTTTTTAATAAACTTTAAGGCAAACGCCACTACCACTCACTCATGGTGCAGCCGAAGCTGAAATCCTTTTTCCATTCGCTAACTGCTGGTGGCTCACCTAGAGGCACGTATTTCGAGCACTTGAGGCTACATATCACTTACTTTTTTTTAGTTATCATCGTGCGCAGCAGTGTAAGCATGCTTTTAGTTTCGTTTCAATTTATTTCTATGCTCAAGTGAAGAGGTGATCGCGAGACCAGACGGCGTAGACGAAGTCACGGGAAGTGTCCACTGAACACAGTGAGCACAGCACGATGAGCAAGCGCCCTTGAAACTCGGCTAAGCTTGGCGTGACTTAACACTTGTGCTTTAGTGAACTGAGAATGTATTGTTGCGCACCGGATACATTGAATAAAGATGCAGCACAGAGGATTTAGTTCGCTGATAAGAGACAAGAAAGAATGGACGCTCATTATTCTGAGCTTCATCAAACTGAAACGACTTTCGATGGGCAAGCTCAGAGTTCCCACAAATGCTTAAAAAACAAATGAAGCACCTAGTAAAGCAATCGAAGCTCGATATGTGATCAGAAATACATATATGGATGCGCTCGTCATGGAGCCGCGCATACAATCCTAATTGCGGGGTTGATGAAACAAGCTTGTAAAGCGTACTTCTCTGTTTAGCGACCCGCGATGCGGCGAAGCACACGTAAATTATTGTGAAACGAAACTAACCATAGCTTCAATGTTTGTAAATTTTTTTTTAATGCTTTATCCCCTGGTGTTTAGCATAGAGCTGGTTTCCTGATTGTATCATTGACATCTCTACATGGCAGTTTATCAAGTGGTATGAACACAATCTAGCCTAACGGGGCATTGTCATGTTCATTTCCTTCCTTCCGCCGCTGAGGTGGCTGAGTGGTCATGGCGCTGGGCTGCCGGCCCGAAAGATGCGGGTTCGATCCCGGCCGCGGAAGTAGAATTTCAATGGAGGCGAAATTCTAGAGGCCCGTGTGCTGTGCGATGTCAGTGCACGTAAAAGAACCCCAGGTGGTCGAAGTTTCCGGAGCCCTTCACTACGGCGTCCCTCATAGCCTGAGTAGCTTTGGAACGTTAAACCCTCATAAAGCATTTCCTTCCTACTTTTGTCTTTGTCTGGGTTGGTGCTCAAGACTTCAAAAATGAACGGTCACTGATTTGTCTAGTTGTCCAAGCTGTCAGCCTACGGTGCGCTGTCCTGATGTCGTCGACGTGTGGCAGTTGAGTCAGTGAAACCTAATCCGTCAGGTCGACATTAATCCGGGACACTCCACTACGACGGTGTCGCTTGTGCCGACTGGGACCTTTGGGACCTTAAGCTCCAGATATCACACCTAAATCTCATGAAACGAGTTTTAGAGTGCCTTCTAAGGCTTGAAAAAGCGGCGAATTTCAACGTTTGTTTTTGTTTGCATCTACTATAATGCTGCTCTATGACGCCTCGGCTTGTGCAGAAAGAACGCTGTTTTCTGGCTTTGGACATCAACTGTCTTCAAAACGCTGCTGAAGTGTAAACATGGATGCCATCACTAGGAAGATTTCACATCCACCAGACTAGAAATGTGTGAGGCCGTTGTGGCTTGCGTCTGAGATCTGCATTTTAAAGTGCAATTTTGCGATCCATGTTTTCTTTCCCCACCAGTTTCGATAGCTATACGAAGTTCATTTTACACATTTTACACATTTTACATGGAACTGATGGCCCATTATAATAACTTCCGTGAAAAATTGCTTCTACGAAGGCAACTCAGTTTTCTTCGAGGCTGTTTTGATTGGCCTCTGATAGATGTTCCGTCGCGGTAACAGTTCCGATGTTTATCAGATTGTACACAGCTCACGAAGAAAATATAGAACAAGCTATGACGCGTACTTACAATGTTAACCGTGCCAGAACCCGCTTCAACGAAGCACGCACCCAGATAAAGATCCGCTTTGCGACGCCGCTTTCTCTGTGAAGCAGGGTATTGTGACGTGCCATTTCGTGACCATTAGGTGGCCGGCGAACAAAGGGAGGCTCCAGAAACAGCGGCTTCTTTTTTCGTCTTCCACAGCCAGTCAACTGAGTATTTGTGCAAGAGAAGAAAAATGCGTGGGTGCATTCACGTCGGAAACAAATCAAAGGCATAAAATACGACGTTTCTATCACACGATTCGGCGTGCCGCGTCTATAATAACGGAAGGAACAGAAGTCACGCATACCGTAAGGGCAAAGAATATTCAGTGATGCTTGGCTAAGTTATACGAAGCCGCCATTAGTACTACAAAGAGTTGGGCGCCTGTTAGCTTGCTATGACCAAAAGAAAGCTCTTTGTCGTTGCGGGGAATTTGCTGTGTGTGATAGAATAACAAATGCTCTGCAGCTGTTTCGAAGAGCCGGGAGGGGGGGGGGGGGGCAGGGGAGGGGGGCAGGAATTGTTGCTTCGTAGCCGTATTTCCACCCTACATTGCGGGTTAAGGTGCCCGTAGGGATGGACTTGAAGGAACATGGTACTAAAATGCAAGAAATTTTAAGTCTCAGCATTAAGGCTTCCGTTCTGCAGAAAATCCGGCGTCATGGGCGTGGTGAGCGAAAAATCCCCAGAGAAGTAACTAGATCGGCAACCTTGGTCACGTGACCTTCTGGCGTAATCACAACCTGCCCCCTGGATTGTGAGAAAACTGACCACAGTGGCAGGTGGTCGGTAGGGTAGAGCAACCTAGGTCGCACAGCACCCACCGGAGGCAGCACCTGCAAGCGCACGGCAGTGGCGCATCCTTTAACCGCTGCATCACTGCGCCAAGATGATGATGACTCCCAGAGACTTAAGAATATAAGTCGAGAATGACCAGTTCCGCATATATGGGCAATAAATAACCCAATTACACTTTTGCATTATACGCTTAAGGTAGAGCCTAAGTGTTCCCTTCAATTTTTGGAAGAGTTAATATGCGTGAATATTTCTGTGAACTATATTGTCAATTTAATGTTCTTTATAAATTCCAATTATAATTTTCAGCGATTTCGTAATTTTTGTTTAAGTGTTACTCACATTAGAAAAGTTTCTCGAGATTATTTACAGGTATGTATAAAATGTGCGATATTGCGTAATGATTGCACTTGGCAAGGTTGTCAGGCTTTTCACGCAGATGCGACAGAAAAGGGGCTCCTTATTCTAGGACAGTCAAGTACTCTTGACATAAACGCGTGGATCCATTCACTCGCCCTGCACGGCACAGAATAAGGAGTATATTTTGAGGAATAGAACCGCTGGCACTTTTTTGATGATTAATTGAGCATTTCAAAGAAACACCGAGGATGATCCTTTGGACAACCTATGCACTATGGGAAGTTACAATCTTCACAAATTTTAATCTTTCTACAGAACGTCTAACGAATGCGCTCCAAAGCGTCCACGGCTGCATTCACATACATGTGGATTCGTTCTATAGTTACTTCTTGTATTTTGCAGTCGAGCCCACTCAGAACGGATTGACGGTCACTGGGATGGCGTTTCTTGTATTCGAAGTTCGTTGAAAATGGACTCCTCATATTATACATTAACATACTAAGACCGATGAAAGTAGGGTGTATTTCCTTACAGAGTGCATTATGTGCGGCAATGTTTTCAAATGACGCCTTTCTCAGCTCTTCAGCGAGGTCAGCTCTGCGTTCTGAGACTTTTGTTACTAACAATCCGCCCTGGAGACACAACATGGGTGATCATGGTTGAAGAGTTTACAACAGTTGACCGCAAGTCGGGCTTTTTAATCAGATTCTCAGCATTAAGGGGGTATTTGTACCTCGCATACAGTGACTTCGTTAAAGCATTTCCCCGCAATTTTGGCGTCCGCTGCAATCTTTCGTTCCTGAAGCCGTTCAGAAACGGAGGCAGCGCCACGCACAGACTCTCAGAATGGGTCAGCTGCACTGTTTGTTGCTGCACGCTGTGTGCACGAAAGACAGTGATTCGACAGGGCAAGAGATGTATACCACGTGGCCGGCGGGGGAGCGAGGTATTTAAACAGCTCCAGTCCCTCTCGTCGGTTCATCCACGACTATGACAAAGTAGCTTCGCTTTCTACGCTGCTCCTGTCTCGCGCCCACCACGCTTCTCTCTCCACTTTAGGCGCAACAGGCGCGCATGGACGCAATACTTGACCGTTGCGTCGCTTTTTTCTTTCGTAAAAAAACCTATTTAATCGCGATTTATCTTGTAGGCCACCGGAGCACGCTTGGCGGACGGGTACATGCAGATTTAGCGCTGCCTGTTTCCTTGCTGTTGCGGGTCGGCATATGCTTTCCGTGGTGGTGTGACGGGTGGTGAGGGCCCTCTTTGGTCCTCGCGCTTGTGGGAAGCTCTTGTTTTTCTACTGCAGGGGTGAGTTTACGGCACCCTTCAGTTCGATAGCCTATCACTGCGTGGTGAGGCCACAGTGGTTTCAAGTATCGGAGATAAATTGCCATTGCGCCAATACGTATCTGGATTATAGCCCCACTCTTTCTGGGAATAGGCGAGCGCTACCGAAAAAGCATATTTTGCACTGACGGAAGCGGGTCCTGTCTGCTTATTCACACTAATACATATCCGTATATAATATTTAGCAGAAATTGAAAAACATAACAGGATTTAATTCACGACTTTCCGGCTAGCTCAATCAGCTGACAAAAATTACCTACCATATATATATATATATATATATATATATATATATATATATATATATATATATATATATATATATATATATATATATATATATATATAATGTAACGTGCTTCCACAGAACCTCGACGGAAGAAGCAGAAAATGAAGGACTGACCCGCGGAGAAAGAGGAAGAAAAAGAGAGAGCTGAAGGACGCTGCTAGGCTTCCTGCTTCCATCCTGCTTCGACCGGTCCCCTCTTTGAATAAACCCCCGTGCGTGCAAAGCACGTAACAGGTTGGTGAGAGGTAAAATGGATGCCACAGGCAAATCGTATTCCTATATTTGAGGTCACAATTTCCTACATTTGACGGCACGTGCAGCATCATTTCAGTGAAACTGAAAATAAGGAGTACTAATGCGTGCAATATTGATCGAGAAAAGCAAATTAGGAAGTGCCACTGCAAACAGCGGCTTGTGCGATCTGAGTTGTGCAATACGCTCAGATCTAAAGAAGGCGCATGATAGGAGAGTCCATAACAGCTTGTTCGAGTCTCCGAAGCTCAGGAACTTTCCATAACACGGAACACAGCTTTAAGGAGCAATGCCTTGGTTCAGAGACGCTAGAAACGAATATATGCGATGGCTCATTAAAGAGAAAATAAAAACTTAATGATTCGTACTATAGCTTAAAATAAGCGTGAAGCCGGGCTAACGCTGTGTAGAAGTAATAAACGCTTAATCACCCTGCTGCATCATCATAAAAGTTGTGCTCCTCACTCATCTCCTGCTTCCATGTTCTGGCTGAACTTGCGATGGACGATCTTTGTTCGTATGTTAAGTTTTCTTGCTTCATAAGATAAGCTCGCTGCAATCCTTCATTTAGAGTAGCTTTCAGCTACTTCAGGTGAGCTCTGGTGCACTTGTATGTTCTTCCGTGCATTTTTTCTGCCTAGTTTATTGTTTTGTTCCATAGCTTCCAGTCACAGTCATTAATACAAAGAACTCTGTATATATACCCTCCGTAATAAATGGGCGAATGATGGACATGCGCAAAAAAGAATAATTGAGGCATTATAAAACTACGGACAGCCCAAAATATCTTATTATTTCAGAGGGTATTTATAAAAACTAAAAGAAGCAAATGCATCAAAATGGTGTCGCAGTTATAAGCTATTGCAACATAATTTTTTAAAGCGTTGTCACACTTTCAGCGTACCTCCCGCAAGTGCAACAGCACACGAAGCGTGGCATTGCATGCGCCGCTTTTATAACAGCTTGACCCAATATTCTGAAGTCAGGAAGCAGTGCGGCAGTGTTTAGCACATCTTTGTTGTATGCGGAAGGTGCGGGGTTCGATCAGCAGTGCCGCCAGATGCTTGCCACTTTTAAATAAAGCAATGCTTTTCTCTGGCCTGCTGCTCGGCTCCTTTGGGGTGAAATGCATGGAAAATGTGTCTGACCTAACCTAGTGTGAATGAAATCACCATGTGGCTTGGCTGTCTTTAGCCAATAGGTTAACGACTCCTTGTGCGGTTAAAATAATCATCAACAAGCTTAGTTATCTGTACTACCTAATGATGTTTAGGGATGATGAATATGCCTCCTATCAACAGCACAAAGGTCACGGTGCATCGGTAGATCTGTTCCGCGAACCTACCCAGAGTATTGGAAATGAAAGTCACTTTAATCCACGACAAGCTATATCGCTCGTGTTACTGTGCGCGCACTCCAGAGACGACGAGATCGGGTGTTACTGTGTCACGTGGTCTGCACTCCTTTGACTGATCCCTCCGGCCCACTGCGTGAATACACGTAGCAAAAAATAAAAGAAAAACGTAAAAAATAGAGGAACATTTACTTGATGAAATGAGCTTCTCCTTCGCATTCCATATCGGCTACGAATATGCAGCGTAAGTTTCTTTCGATGGAATGCGGAAATTGCGTCGTGTGCGGAACTCGTTACGCATAGCAGCCGCGAAATCCTGACCTGATGGTGAGGGTTGTAAACTCGGGCGCTATCCACGCCCCGTGTGCACGTTACACGGCGAACACATTTTCGGAGAACGCAAGCGCGCGACACGTTGCGGTTTTAAACCGATCCACTGAGCGAAGGCTCGACGGGGCATCAAAGCGTCGAAACAAACAGGCTGTCGAGATTCCTAGGTAATTGCCGCCCGCAGCTGCTATAGAGCGGTTTTCTCTGATCCAAGCAGATTTTTTTGCTAAGCTGACCTTTTGCACCGTTCGTTGTGTTTCGTGCTCTCTAAACCACCGCGAATACGCTTTGGATGTCCATGTTTGAAATATATGCACTTGTGTTCCAAATCACGCAAGTTGAGCTTAATCCGGATAAGACTTCGACAGCTGCGTTTACTCTATGGCATTGCTTTTTCCTTAATTCTTTTAATCGGGTAGCATTTCCGTTGGACCGATAAAACATTCAGCATCTAACAGGATACCGCTGCTCTGTGAACCAGGGATTTACCACACAGAAAAGATTACAAATAATCAGTTCTCTTTTTAAAATATGCTTAATATATAGTAGAAAGATTCTACGGACAAATAAGAATTTGACACCTCTTGCGGTACTTCTTTATTTTATTACATTTTTGCCTGTTTGCGGATTTCTTAGGGTCAAGCTCGTTCCTGCAAATAGTTTTTGCATTGTTTGCTTTTGCAAAATTAAGCTGCCATAAAAAAAAAAGGAATGAAACAGCACGGCAGCCTAGCGTGGCGTCCCTTTCGAGCTCAAGGAACTAAAGAATCCCGCAACAGCACCCACAGACCGCATTCGCGTTCTGCAGCAGCCACTGCAGCAAGCCCGTAGACATATCAGTGCTCTCCAGACATAAAACATTGCCGTGCCAGGTCGCACAGCTTCTGAGGCGCAAGCCAGCTACTAGAGAATGGATACAAATTATCCTACCAAGCAGACAACGCGAAATAATGTTTTAGAATCTCATTGACTTCTGGGATTGGGAATATACAACGCAGTGGGCGGCAAGGCGCAAATTCAATAATTGGAGAAGAAGCTTTCCCTTTACTTCTTTGTGACAGGATAATGACTGCTGTTTGTGCAATGAGATACACGAGTACTTCATGGTTGAAACAGTCGCTTCATATCCAGCCGCACTGTACAGTCGATCACTTAGCAAATGACCCGCGACATGGGCGCTGAAGTTGTAAGCATATCAGGATGCCATCAATGCAACAAGTGTCAATACAAATCAATAACACAGGAAATATCTCGAAGTGATCTTAAATGAAGAAATCCGCCATGTACTTCTTTAACGAACAGCGGAACCGATTTATCGCTTGTCATACAGAGTCGTAAGAGATGTCTGGTAATAAACGGCTGAAGCCTAGGACTCATTTCACAACCTATTTCTCTTGCAGCTGTTCAAGCCGCTTCAGGGCCTCGTTAACGAAATCGGCAGTGTTATCACGCGGTTAGCAGTCCGAGCGATAATGATGGTTTCGTTCATGGGGTTTAACGTCCCAAAGTAACTCAAGCTATGAGCGACGCCACAACGCGGTAGTGAAGGGCTTTCGATGGGGATTTCGACCACCTGGAGTTCTTTAACCTGTGCTGACATCTCACAGTACACGGGCCTCCAGCATTTAACCTTGTCTTTCGTGTCAGCAGCCGAGCACCATTTTTCCGAGCTATAATCAGCAATACTGCACCTGTGTTTGACTGCCCAAAAAGAGTGGAGAATCTATTTTTGTACCAAGTTCGCACTCTAAAAATGAAGCTAGCGGTGGGCTTACAGTTTGCCATGCTGCTGAAACTTGGAACATTTGTGTGTCTTGGAGACTATGTCAAAAGATTAAGTACTCTTATAGATAGATCCCTTGTTCGAAAACGTCCCATTGTGCTCCTACTCGCAGAACATTAGTCGGCAATGGACACGATGAAACGCGTCTATTTTTTGGATTGTTGTCGGTCGCGGTGGAAACATGGAAAGAATACATGCTGGTCTGAATGTCGACCGCTGATATAAATGCCCAACGGGCAATAGTTCACGCAGCCACACTTTATTTTAATTCCAGCTTGTTTCCTTGACTTATGAACGACGGAAACGTTTATCAGAGACGCGAAAAGGCACCGTGCTTGGCTTTCCACCATGAAGCTCACTTGTCATTGTTATTGCTAGCTGACCGGCCTCAATAGTCGTGTCTACATTCTGTGCGTTGTAGACGAAGAAGCAATCATAGGGCCGCTCTTAGGTATATCTGATTTATTTTTTTTTTCAAATGAATAATGGCTCAGGATACTGCTTATCATGAACTGGCCACAAGTACACCTGGCCAATAATTTGAGTTTCCAGAGACCATTGACCCGCCAGCTTGTCAGCGCCTTATCACAGAGCAGAGTGGAGGAACGAACTAGAACAAGTGCATCTGAAACACATGCGTTTCTCTCGCTTGCATCCCCACTCTGCGCTGTGATAAGACGCAGATAATCCGGTGGATCGATGGTCGCACCATAATGCGAAAGAATTGGCCTGATATACTATCGGGAGTGAAAGTAACAGCCCCCTCCCCCCCACGTTCAGATCGCGGCCCGTGCCACTCTGCGTGGGGGGGGGGGGGGGGGTGGCACCTGAAAAACACTTCTGTTGACACCGGCGCAGTGGGCACGTTTCGGCACCAGAAGTGCTTTGTCCGGTGGCATACCTACGCAGAGTGGCACAGGTCGGAACACCGAGGGTGGGTCTGTTACTTTCCCCTCGTTGGTACCTGTATGCGCCGCTAAAAAGCCAACTTCAAATAATAAAAAATGGCTCTGTAACGCGAGATTCAGCGCCATCTGTTAAGGTGTCTATATTTTAGGATATGTTAAGCTAGAGAATACGCAAGCGGCTTTTTTATTGTTCTAGAGTGCTATTTTTAATTTTTCCCACGTAATCGCTTTTCGACTAGCTCTCCTGTCCTGATCGCCACTCTATGCGCGCGGCCTTATGCCGAAGACCCTCTGTCCGGGCGCCGCATTTCGCAGCAGCTGCCTCAGGTGGACCGTGCTACATTCCTTCGTTCTCGCCGTATTCTTCCTCCTCCTTCCACGGTCACCCCCTGCGGATCCCACCCGTCGTAAATAACTCCAGTTACGCATTACGACGCTCTCGCCATTCTCTTCTCCTTCCTCAGTAACCCTACTTCTTCCACGATAACCACCCTCTGGATCATCCCCGTTGCAAACCACTCTCCGGTTCCGCAATACGATAGTCTCACCGTATCCTCCTCCTTCCATGGTCACCCTACTTCTTCTTTCAGGGTAACTACACTCAGTGGTTTCCGTGGCAATCACCCTCGCCCTCGCCATACCTTCCTCTTTCCATGGTAACAATCCTCTGGTTGAGGATTCCTCCGCTTTCCCCCTAACCACCCCCGTCCGCACTCCCCCTTCCACCCTAACCACCTTCCGGTTACATCTTTCTACGCTGTCGTCATGCCATCCTCTTCCGATGATAACCTTCCTGCTCCTTTCGAGTTAAATACCCTCCGGATGACCCCCAGTTGAACCAGCCATCAGTCGCGCCTTCTTAGGCTTTCGCCATATCCTTAGCCTTCCACAATAACCACCCCCCTGATGTTTCCGATGCAACCAACCTCCTGTTACGAATTCGTCTACTCGCATCACAGCGTTCTCTTTCCCCGGTAAACTCCCTTCGAGTGGTTAGCATGGCAACGCAACCACTGGTCACGACGACATCAAAGACTTGTACGGACTGTGTAGCTCAACACACTGGAAGGTTTAATTGCCCAGGGACAAACCAACAGAGCACGGAAAGTTTCTCTTCGTCCTATGTTCGAGCCTCAACCACCTCTATGGGACGACTTTCACATTACGTCAAACAAGCCTATTCGTCATAAGAAGTCCGAGTTCTCCTCTCCGCCGTAACTACCAGCTTTTTCTACGCAACACGAAGGCTGTATCCTTTACACAGATGTCGCTATAACCCCAACGGGGGGATGAACTGCTTTTATAAGCTCCACCCACCCTCAACTCTACAGCCGCCAAACCTACTGCACTGACGCTTCATCATTTCTTTCTTTGGAGCTGCAAGCGTTTTCAAATGCCATAGCAGCTTTACCTGACGACCCTCCTTATAACCAGGTGCACCTATTTACTCATTTACAACAAGCTCTGAAGCATCTAAAGAAAGTCCGTACCCTTCGCGTTTCCCAGGCCATACATGCTGCTTGTCAATCTTACCCGGTGCCTATACTCACCCACTGGGTACAATCTCGCAAAGATGTCGATGGCATTGCATCTGACATGATATCTCGTTTAACGGACGTTCAACAAACTGCCCCTGCCTCTTTGCCACCAGATCCACTTTTCACACATCTAACATGCCCTCACTGCGAAATGCCCTCACTGCGAAACACCCGCTTCTGACACCACTGTCCACCACCTGTTGTGGACAGGCCCAGGAACTTCACTGATGCGCGCTCGCGTTCTTCAAGAGGCAGGCCTGTCTTCAAACAATGACTCCAATTTTTACTTGCGGCTAACGAAAAACATTCGCGCCCAAAGATTATGTGACTTTTTATACATAACCGGACATCATGTCTTTTTGTAACGGATTATAACGCTCGTTAATAGACAGTTTTATCAGAGCGTATTTGCGCCTCCGCTCCACTCGGGCGGCACGCGGGAGCGCTACTGCGCATGCGCCATGCGCTCAGACGGTAGCGCGCGAGCGGACCGGCACTTCCGCTCCGCTCGTACGCAGTGCTAGCGTAGCGCGGAACGGTGCGACGAGCGTGGCTCACGCAAATCCTTCTGGTCTCGCGCTTGCTTGCTAGTTCAACATGGCGGACGGTTCAACAGATGTCGCATGTGCCGCAACCCCTGCAGAACGCACAGGCGTCTCTAGCCACAAACATAGAAGGAAGAGATGGCGCGCTGATGAAGATTTGTGACTTTTGCGCGAGGTGGTTGCGGCAAACCCATTCAACAACATCTGAGTTTGGGAGAAAATGCGCAGAAATAATAAAATTAACAAACGTCTGCCCAAAAACGACGTGTGTCTTTCACTACACATGTTACAAAATGATCACGAGCAAAAACATTTCTTTGAAGTGTGGCGGAAAAATAAAGTTGTTTTTTTATTGTCTGGTTCCACTTTTTATCACCAGGGAGCTCCTCGTGCACGGGGCCTTTAGCATTCTCGCGTTAAAACAAAAAAAAAACTTAGGAAATGCGACCCTTACATATTAACTATCTACGCTGCGTGTTATGCTTTATCTACGTGTCGAATGAAAATTTTCTAGCCCCTTGGGCCTGCCACCTTAAAATAAAACAAGAAATTCAGTATGTCACGATTAGAACACAACGTAATGTTGACTGCATCGTTCAGTTACATTTCCGTGTGGTGGTGGAATGACCTGGTACCACATTGAAGGCACTTTTCAACGCTGTCGCTAAAAATGGCGTGACAGTAGCGGAATACTAGCTCGGTTTCTTTTTGCTATTACTGATATCAGCAGCGATGCTCTTTTCAAGCAGTCATAAGAGAACCACAAGGAGCAAAGCAAAATAGAAAGCATCTTGAGCACGCGCGAATAACGTCTTTTACTGCGTCACGCTCTCAGCTATTAAACAGCGTGTGCTAACAGGACGTACACAGGAAACTTGGAGACAGAGGAAAGAAGTTTCCTGTGTGCGTCCTGTTAGCGCACGCTGTTTAATAGAGATGTACCAACTAGCCCGTCAGAAAGCTCTCAGCTGACGACTTGCACATGTGACTGGCACGCAGTGTAAAAAACGTACTTTGCATGTTAACATTCACGCACGTAACTTCTGCCTCCACATCGGCTACAGGCTTGATCTTCTCCATTAATTAAATCACTATCGATTTTCCTACCCTCCCAATGAAAAAAACACCGAATTTAATGTATTTAGTGGCTATGAGTGGTTAAAGCGGAGTTCAGGCGAGCCTTCTGGAAGAATCGTGCAATTTTTCAGTTGCGAAGTATGTCGGAGCCTCACAGACTACCTGCTATCTCTCGCACCCTCAGTCTTCATCACGCAGTGAGCTACAGCAATCATGCAACTCTTGTTGAATCGATAAACAAGACCCGTGACCTCCAAAATCTAAAGCTAGCTTTGCATTATATCGGACAGGTAGCTAGATAATGAACGGTTACTTGCATAAATTGGGCAGGGTAAAGTCGAGTTGAGCCTATAAAAATGTACGTTAATTTTTCTACTTAGAATAAATTTGTCAGTTTTGTTTTTGTCCTTCCTCTAGCGGGAATACTCTATTGCACTTCTTCATTAGTCTCCTATTGCCTTTTTACTGATTTACATTTGCCAATGTTAACTACTTCCTAACTGATCGTAAACGTCAATTCGTCTCCGATCACTCTTAATACCGCATCGTGACCCACAAGATTAAAAAATAAAACACGCTCGAGCTAACTTACCGCATCTATTTATGTAAAAAAAAAAGCTCTGCGGAGATTCTTTGTGGATTGTTTGAATGCGCCAGCGTTTTAGGGCGAGAGCTCTACTCCTCGAGGTACAACTTCCGATTTCGATGTGGATGAGACAATGACCTGCAATGACTCACAGTGCCAAACCGAACTTAACTGCATGGTGTTATGGCCCAAGTTATGGTATGACCACATGATCATACGACTATAAACATTAGGTACCTGACCTTGACCATTGAATCTGACGCTTGACCTTGACGTTTGATTTGCGCCAGTGGGCACCACATCGACAGTGGCGTTCAATGCCTGACAAGGTCAAACTGAACTTAACGGTGTGGTGGCATGGCGCATGCTATGATATTATGATCACGTGATCATATGGCTGACGGTTGGGTACCTGACATTGACCTCTGACCTTGACACTTGTTTTGAGACAGTTAAGATCATGCTTAACAAAGATTTCACTCGTACTATTAGGTTCAAGCCACGTCGAACCCCAGCTATTTTTTCTGTTGCTGCTGATTCTATTGTAGCTAATGTCTATGTGTGCGTCTTTGGTCATTCTCTGTTCTGGATTGATAGATCGCTGGGTGTCCTGATATTACTGCTGGCGCTCTGGTGCAGTGGTCAAACGCTGCGTCACTGCCCCGCACGTGGCTGTTTCAAACACAGCCATCGGTGGGGCCTGTGAGTCCCCGGTTGCTCTTGCCGAATAACCTCTGTAGACCAATAATTAATTTAACCTGCCCACCGGGTTGTGAGTAAACAGCCCGCCGTGGCAGGTGGCAGTTAAATTATTGACTAGGCCCGATACGTTGCTCCGCAGCAGCAGCCCGGGTGGTCTAAATTTCATTATATCCTGGCTGGCCACGCGTGACGGTGGCGTGGCCATGTGTGATGGTTGTCGCCACTTCCGTTTGCCCAATCCTTTCTAAGGCTAACACATTATTATAGAAAACCCGCGTTAACGTCGGCTTCTTCTGCCATCCTCTTAATTTTGTGCAGTTATTTCCTCAATCCAGGCAGCGAAATTTCACGGCCAGACAGGCTAAACGAGGTGTGCCTAATAAGTTTTGCTGCAGTTGCATACCTAAGATCTTTGTGGTGGTCTCTTTTGCTACCGCTTGGAGAGTCTAATGCAGGTTATGAACATGCTCTACCATTTTCCTGCCTTCCAGTCAGCAAGGGAAAATATCGTCTGTCGTTTCGTGAGGAGTTCGTCCAGGGGTTCGTCAGCCTCAGATCGGGGTCCGTGAAGCGGCGGCTGTCGGAGCGGACGGTGAACGCGGTGAGAATGCTTGAGCCTCGCAGTTAGGAAAATAATAATAATAAAAATAATAATTGGTTTTTGGGGGAAAGGAAATGGCGCAGTATCTGTCTCATACATCGTTGGACGCCTGAACCGTGCCGTAAGGAAAGGGATAAAGGAGGGAGTGAAAGAAGGAAGGAAGAAGAGATGCCGTATTGGAGGGCTCCGGAATCATTTCGACCACCTGGGGATCTTTAACGTGCACTGACATCGCACAGCACATGGGCGCCTTAGCGTTTTGCCTCCATTAAAACGCAGCCGCCGCGGTCGGGTTCGAACCCGGGAACTCCGGATCAGTAGTCGAGCGCCTAACCACTGAGCCACCGCGGCGGGTAGTTAGGAAAATGACGATGAAGGCGATGTTAGGGTAACAGTTTACAATAACTGCTCAAGTCGTGAAGTGTAACTTCTCTTCTACGAATAGTTGCCGTCAGCTGTGCGAATTTTGTGCGTGGATTACACGCAGGCTTAACTCGGAAGAATGACCACGTTTGTGCTGTCATCTTGGTCAGGATAAACGTAGCCTTGCAGGTAGTTTCTATGGTCATTTTCCATACTTGACGAGAACCGCGGTTAAACGCTGACTGCATGATGTGCTGTCACCAGTATCGTTTCTTTCTTGTTTGCGTCAACTGAGTATCTCCGGAAGTGTCGGATTTTACTCGACTGCGTATACAGCTCGTTCGGTCTAAGAGGCATCGGCGTAGTCGGCACCGGGTGTCGGAAATAATCGGGGGCTGCGTAAAAAAAAATCCTATCATACTAATTTGTGGTTTCAGTGATTGATGATAGATTCGTGTATGATAGGCGATGACGAGTTAATGAAATCATTTGAACTAATGGGTAATTAAAAAATTTAAAAATAAAAAATGGGAAAAGGGCGATTCGAAATTGATAAAATGCTCTGAATGAAAAGCCAATTGATGATGCCAATAAATAATTCACGGTTTAATTATTCAATTATTTCATTTAAAGAAAGTTGTCAAAATGCTCAGAATGGAAAGCCTATTCCAGTACGCTATCGCGTCATACCCATAAGCTTAATTGTCCTCTCCAGTTTTCGCTTAGTGCCTTCCCTTTCTCGGCTTACTTTCTGTTTAACCGTTGCCACACAAAGTGCGTCACAAAGGCTTGTTACCGCAATAAATAAGGAGCATTTTCGCTCCATGTCGAGGCAGACCAGGAAACTGCGAAATGATTTGCAGCTCGACGCTTTTATGAACTGTGTTTTCCAAGGAGAGTGCCAGGTGCCTGAAGAACGCACCGGAGGCAATTGTACGAAGCTGCAGAGCCGAGCTTTCGCTGCTGGGAAAGCTTGCGCACACAAGTGTGCCGTAAAGAAACACGGCTGCCGGCCGACGCTGCATTTATGGGGCTAAGAGGCGCCGTTCTAGGCTCCTGCGCTTCTCAGCGCCTCCAGTACGCGCCCCTTGTTGACGACCATTGGAAAGTACTTGATGCGGGGAGAGGGAAGAGCGTCGGACGTGCTTCCGCAACAGCAGAGTGTTTTGGCCCGGTCATCTCGCACAGTCAAAGGGAAACTACGGCACGCACTTTATGGTGACGTTTTTCTTTGGTTATGATTCCAACGATGCTTCCGCTGGGGTATTAAGCGCCATTCTAAAAGCAGGGTGTTAACGAAACAGCAAGATCTGTTCTCTTTTTTGCCAGCTTGAAAAACGAGAATGCTCTTTTAACCATAGAGCGGATCACCCTTGGAGTATCGGCATGTGTGTCTTACTACGGCCTACAGTAATAACTAAATTGGCGCAAATGCGTGACAGCACTGCCGACGTTGATTCGGCTTCCCTTTGTTCTTGATTTTAACGCCACTCGACAAATAAGCATAATTGTTGTGGTCTGTTTTCTTTTAAGTCGTCGTTTTCAGCGTAAGAACTGCCATGTCCACATATGTCACTTTTTTTTCTAATTCCAAGAATCTTTATGACTTATGTAATGTTCGCGTAGGCGCCACAGCAGCGCACAGCAACGCGGTTCTTGGTGCGAACTGCCATGAATGGCATCGTGGTGCATGTTTCACATATGACGTCAGAGTCGGTTGTTAACCTTCGTTGTCAGTAGCTTTTATGACAACGTAGCTCTGGCGCGCAGAGGTGCGTGGCCCGCAATGAACGTGAAAGGCCGAACAATTATGGGCATTAAAGTTGGAAAGGACGTCCCAGTTCTTAAATATTCACGATGCTGCCAGCAGCCTTGATTGTTTTTATATTGCGGGAAGTTTTATGTTCTATGTGCAGTTTTGAGACAGCAGCTCCCGCCAGGATAATGCAGCAGAGCAGAGTGCGTTAGAAGTTTGTTAAAGATTTTATGCAGTGCACTTAATAAAATTTAACAACATCGTCGCTCGGAGATCCATAGAAGCACGAATGAACCCAGGGTAGTTCTAACAGTGGTTAAACATTCAGCGGGGAAAATGTGAGCGTCACACTTCTGCCAAAGGCGGGGTGGGTATGCCTACTCGGCAGAGCATTTATCTACGTACTAACTACCTCAAGGTAGTTTGACTTTATTGTGTGGAACCACTATGTTTTAGATTTGACTTATGCGAGGTTTCAATTCATGTTCGCGAAGCAACGAAAATAATATTGCTAGAGCGAGCTGCGGATTGTGGATCTTTAGCCCAGATACAGCTCTACGCAAAAAAAACCCTTCCCTTTATCAAAACAGGTTCCGGCCCATTACAATTTATGCGACTGGCCCTAAGAGGTGGCATAAAATTTTTTAACACATGATTTAATTTTCGAATGCAGTTTTGTGCTATTAGCTGCTTATCTGAGCTGTAGAGAAATGGGAAGAAAATTATCGGATTATGAACCTGGGAAACGAAGAGATAAGTGGGCCTTTTTGTGTTTCGTTCTCCCATAACAAGTTCGAATAATGTTTCCTTTAGAATTTTTCTCTCTGCGTTGAATCTCCACTTGTGTATCTCCGTCATTTTGCATGAGCACAACAACAGCAAAAACTTCAGCCACAGTTCATTGACCAAAGTTCGGGTAAGAAAACTAGCTTAAGCTTCGGCTGGCTTTCTGATATGTTTTCAGTGGCCAGAGGCCTGCCTCCTGTCTTTGTTGGAGTTTGCGCATTTTGGGCAACGAAATGGCAGACTAAGAGGCCACCAAAGGTCTGTAGCTCCGTAACTTCAGGTAGCTTTTTTTTTCTCACAAAAGCTGCACGTCCTTCATGACAATTAACATAGGCTTATTTACATAAGGATTGGCTCTGAACTGTGGCATCTTATTATTAGGAACTTTTGTAGCGATAGATACATTACGCTAGCTTTTCGAGCCTTCAGCGTGGCGGCGTCGCCACATGGTCACGTGGTTGGTCACGTGGCGCCGAGAAGCTGCTGGCGGCGCGGCCCGCTGGCGAAATCGAGGGGGGGGGGGGGGAGTGGAGAGGGGAGAAAGTGAATCACGTCCAGGGACGAAGATGAAAAAGAAACGCCCAGCGAAACCGAGCGGCGAAAGACTGGCTGCAATTCGACTGAGCGAGTTCCACTCGGCCAGCTGTAGCTACCGCGTCACCCCAGGTTTAACCAGAGCTAAACCACCGCCATTTTGTTTTCATTCCCTTAACCCGGACTTAAAATCTAAACTGTTGATGATTGGACTTACTCTCCATCTGGAATCATTCTGTCGTCGTCTCAGGATAAGCGCCGCGTTATTTAGTGCTTACCGGTACCGCCTTGGACAAGGAACAGTCCACACTGTGTTAACTCTGGCTCAGTTGAGACCATAGAGCTCATTATGCGATGATGATGAGGTTGCGTGCATGTTACGAGCCCAAGATGTAGAATTTCACGAGTGCCACGAACAACTAATTGCTTTAGATCTCCGGACCGCCCTTGGCATCAGCGGAGCACAATGAAACTTTTATCTGCCTATATGTAGCTAACCCAAAGAGAAACTTTAAAAATTTTCTTGCATCTCTCTTTGATAAGCATTCACTCAAATTCAGTAGCAGTGTGGCCGTACATTTTCACCCTTTTATTTTATTTAACTAGAATAAAGCTTAAATTTGGTATACTTTACTGTGCGTAAATGGCGTGTCAGAGACTGGACGGAATGGAAGCAAAGAGAAGTTCTGACTATCAGCTATTTATTCAAGAAATAGTACACGTATATACAAAGCGAACAGACACAATACAAAAGATTACGCCAGTGACACGTTGGAGGCGAGATAGCCCGCATTTTTTTTAAGACAAGGGAACAAAAGGATTGTTGATGCATGTTGCGCCCTTATGAACATATAGAACATTCATTACTTGCATGTGAACATACTTTTATCTCGGAGTTGAGAGTCAGTGCTTGTCTGTATCTCTGTTCCGTCCCGTCTCTGATGCATTGTCGACGCACAATTCTCTTTGACTGTTTTCTGCTCAATTATTTTATCCCCTTTCTTCTCAAGAACTCCTCCTCAATGCAGTAACATGTCGGTGCTTTTTAAAGGCCCGCTATACTCTGCTCACACTTCATGAGCCTCAGTCTCTCTTTGCCGTTCACGCGCAGGACCGAAGCTGAGAGAAGGAGCGTGAACAATTTTTTCTGCGGATCGCTGTCTTTCTTATGAGTATAATAAATAGCAGTCATTTTTCACAATGCATCCCAGAGCTCGCATTATTATTAGAGCCGCCAATGTCATGTTCACTTTGAAAATTCTAGTCCTGAAGTCACGTTTTAGTAAGCATTCTCTCTCAGGACACGCGTGACCCTAATTTGTCTCCTTTCGGTTCCGTTCTAGTGTACTACACCGACAACGAACAACTACGGCAAATAGAGTATAGAAAGTTCGTCTTGAAGCCATTTTTTCAAGAATTACGATTATGTAATTGTTCGTATGTGACATATGTGACAAAGAAAACTATAAACCACACTGAAATTTGCATTGTACACTAGTTGAGGTCATTGCGCTTTACACCGATATCTTATCCTACTCAGCCAGCATAACGCGCTATACACTTTAAATGTTTATCCTGCCTAGCGGTTTGCACGACAGTTGCGGGAATTTTGCTTGCGTCGTTGCCACACTTCATGTTTTTCTTTAAATTTCCCCCTTGCATCCCATCTTTACCTTTCTGCAGTGCCCGGCAAACATCCGGAATTATCCCATTGGCCGTTCTTGCCTTCCGTTTTTAACTCTGCTATTCCATCTCACCTCCCCCCGCGCCCCCAATATGCTATGCGAGCACCCGGAGCTGCTGCAGATCAAACACACCAAACAAAGCCGAATAGAAAACACGACTCACCAAAGGAGATGGAGTGTCCGATAGAAGGAAGGTAGCAGCATAGAGGTGAGGATAGAAGCAGGCAGAGGCGAGGAATGCTATAGCCCTATGCGTGGTCTACGTTATGATTGGGGGGGGGGGGGGTAGCAGGCGGGAAGGGGGCCGTGCGACCAACGGCTGGTCGCGAGGTCAACTACTCTGCGCATACCAGAGAATCCCCGGAGGACCAGGATCAATGGTGATATCTCTACTGCGCGGGAGGAGGAAAGCTGGCGGCGACGCGCGAGCATCGACGACCGAAGAGCGAACGCTCCGGGTTCGAGCGCAGCCCGAGAGGGCGCACGTATGTGCGTTAGTAGAGGGTTCGGCGGAAATACGGTGTTAGCGGCTCGGTGACACGTGCGGCATTTCCTAGAGCAACATTAGTCCTAAGAACGTGTTAACGGCGAGTGCTGTGGGAAGAGGAGGTGCGCTAGCACCTCGTCTAAATTGGTCGCGTGGCAACGGAAGATTAGCGGAATGCGTTGAGCGGAGCGTAAAACATACAAAAAAAAAACTGAGGCTCACGCAACCGATTAAAGATAGTTGCCACAACTGTCACTGTATATCCGCTTCCGCATTGTTATGGTGCCAGATATTTTTAGGATCTAGGGAGAAATGGAGTGAAAAGAATTTCAATAATAAGCGCACTCGACTGCACAGTGACGGCGGCGGTAGGCAGATGCCATTAGATGCGTGAACCTTTAGCTATTTGTTGCCACCTACAGATACTTTTTGTGCACCTTTATACGCCTTTATGTTGTTTTGTCGCCTTCATACCTTCAAATCCAGTGTTATTTACTGCCTGGCAGCTGTACAGCTCGAACATATCTTCTCGAGAAATTACCGAGCGAAACAAAGTTCACCAAAGCGTACAAGGGAATGCGAGGGTAAAATGTATCTTAGCCGTTAACGCGAGTAGTTCAGATATTTGGCGTTCGCTTCTAAAAAAACAGCAAAAGAAAACGTCTAAGCAGCATAATAAAAACGTTGGGCGAACTCTAGTGCTCATCTAGTGTCTTCGTGTTACATCCGGGTCCTTTCCTCCGCTAATAACAATAAATCTCATTACGGTTGCCACATCGACATCTACAAAATGGCTACTTCAAGTTACGCAAATTATCATAAAATCAACTTCACCCCAAGTAAAACCATCAATTATGTTTGGCTGATTTATGTACCATAGTTCTATTTGTTTAATGCCACTGCAGCAATTATCTCATGTAGGCCGCTCTGTCAGTTCTCTAGTAAATAATGACTCGGTTAATGAGCGCGGGCGTTATAACGAAAGCTTTTCACGACCCTCTAAGCCGCTAACCTAGTGTGAGTAGCATTGTTGTATCATATTCACACTTACTGGACGAGAAAACGCTGCCCTGATATCTAGATTCAGTCATGCCGCTAAACAGTGCATGGAGACGGTATGGATAATGGAAATGGACATCGCTCGGCAATGAAAGTTCGTTTCCGTGGACACCAACATTCTCCCCGTCATCAACGAGGCCGCACGGCCTCCGCACACAGGAAATCATCGCTGTAATGGGTCATTGACGCAGTAATGATCGCGCCCGGAGCGACATTAGTCAAGACCGCGTTCCCCTCCGCCATTATTACCACCGCGTTTGGGGCTGTCGCCATGTCGCACGAGCTTTCGCGCCTCGTCTACGGGTCAAGTTCCATAATCGACAATGCCCACATGTAGAGTGTTCCACCGATAGTCAGTTGTCGCACACCTGTATGGGGCTCATATCGAAAGTAGGGACGTTTACCGCGTTAACTTAATATGCGGGTTCAAAGACTGCGATGAAAGACACTTACGTTAAATTCATCTCGGAGAGTAGCGAGGTCTTCTAGCAATGCACCAGTCAGACACAGTTTAAATGCTACTTAGGAAAGCGTGCTTAGCTAAGGGCGACGAAATAAACGCTTGTGCATATGTCACGGATCTCCCCGATTAACACTCGGACCGAAAGAATGGACTAGGCGACAGGTGTACCCACACAGACGCACATTTAATACACCCTACTACACCCTACGTGACACACACACTAGAACACAAAACTACCATAACTAACAAACATAAAACACAAAGAATGAAAAATACACACGACCCGGGAACACTGCTACCAGCGTCTACTATTAGCGTTCCACTGTTTGTAGTCGGCGTTCGTGCTCACGGTTGGTTCGGAGCGGCTGCGGCGTTGTATGGGTCCAGTAGCCGGCGTCGAGGCGGCGTTCGACGTGCTTGGGCTGGCGTCGCTGGCGGCGTCGCTGGCTGCGTCGTATAAGCTCCCGGTCCAAGCACCCGTGGAGGTGATGCCGGTGTTGTTGGCGTTGGAGGCACCACCTGGATGGGTGGCAACAGCGCTGGAGATACCAATGGCCGTAGCAGGTGGTAGCGTCCTCCGTTGACTCCCCGGAACAGGCTCAGGCACGGCAGGAAGTCCACGATGCGAAGCCGTAGAACGCGAACTCACCGGAGCAGTAACCGGAGTCGATCCCTTCCAGCCGAAGCGTCCCTGATCCGCCGGAGCCTCCACTTCTCTGTTCTTTCCCCCTGTGCCTCTCTCTCCCTCGCCCTTTAATAGCCTTGGCGTTAGTCCGCGTAAGCTTTGTCGTCGTCTTCTCCTTCTTCTCTTTTCCACCATTCATCTCTCTCCACCTCACTGAATGCTTCTCCACCAATCATCTCTCTCCACCTCACGGGATGCTTCTTCATCTTTATTCTTCGGTTAATCCACGTCGTCTTCTTCACACCTATTTCCTTCGTAATTTTGTTTTGGACTCCTTATTATCTGTGGCAGCATACTAGGCTCGTTCGCACTTCTTGCCCTCTTTTTGACGATCCGTGTTAGAAGAGTTGAATTAAGGAATTGACAATATGTCGCTGCTCAGTAACCACAAAGGAGGCGTTATTTTCTAGACAAGGGCAACTCGGAAGCGCCAAAGAAAGAAAGGTAACATAAAGTACAATCGTCGTTTGATTTTTTGCATACACAAAAAACAAGTCCATGTTTTTTTCTCTGCCAAAAATAAATGCCTGTCCAATTTCAATTGGTTCTGTGGTAAAGAAATTACCCTCCTTATTCTAAGCGACCGGTTTAAAACACTTCGACGGTATTCTAAAAAAAAAGTTTTAATGCCGTTAAACAAGTATGAGGTGCGAGCGCACTTGGTTTCAAATTAGCTTGACTTGCAAATGGTCTTTCGAATTCGCTTGACTCTTGTCTAGACATTGCTTTACGTCGTCCTCGAAGACAATTTCTTTTAAACTTCTGTTCCACGTGACCTTCCTCTAGCCACACGATACCCAAGTGATTTAATCCCAGTGACGAAAGGTCAAGGGTTAATGGTCGAGGGTCGAGGCTTCAGAGACTCATCGGGTTTTTAAGGATTGCTGATAAAGTAAAGCTTTCGCACTGAAACTAGAAGAATTCAGTACGCTTGATGGGTACGTGTATTCCTGTCTCCCGAACATCGCAATACACGATACTAGGGTTCAAAAAGGCTTCCATCCATGAAAAGAAACGAATGTTTCAGGGTTCTGTGATCAAAAAATATTGCATGACAACCGCCTGAAAGACATAAAAGGCAGAAACAGCTACTCTGCCGAGACTTAAGTTTCGTGTCTGGGCCTGCGCGGGGCGTAATTTTGTTTCCTCCAGGCAAGGCATTTGAATGATCGATGACGCGAAGGCCTTTCCTGCGGCCCATTAGGGCCTCGGTGGTTAGCTTTGGTGCCTCTTCCTCGTCCGCGCTGGTCTGTTGTTCTCGCTTAGCGGGCGCACAGGCTTCGTACTACTCCTGCACGCATGTGTGTACAGCGCCTCGTACCCCACCTTTTTGTTTCAGCTTCTCTCGCCTCGAAAACAGAAACGAAGCTCGAAATTCGAGTCTTACGCCTTTCTTTCCTTAGTTGCAAGGGCAGCGTTTCGGGGGAGAAGTACGGTGTTAGGGCGGCTAATGAATTAGAGAGCTTACCGTAGCACAGTTCCTGACCAAGCCTGATGCTGCAGCCCTTCGTTTGTTGCAACTACCTTGCACCTGGCCTAGTATGTGAGAACAAACCTCTAGAACGCTTTTGCTGGTCTTTTTTATGCTTCAGTGCCCTGCAGCGTCTTGTGTTTCACGATTACCTCAGGGCGATTAATTGTCTCTTGCTGAGAACAAAATACTAGTGGTTACTGTTAAGTCTGTTTGAAAAAATGAAAAAAAAAACGTGATTAAAATTCCAGTCATGCAAGTGAGAGAACTACAGAAACCAAACGCAAAGAATAGATGCTGAGGCGGAACCCAGTTGCTATGCATGTCCTGTGGAAGATTTTGCCAGCTTTCATTTCTATTCACGCTATCCTGTCCTCGTACAGAGAAAACGTCTGACAATCGGAGAAAATTCACCTTCCTGGAAGGCTGTGGCGAGAACTTTTAACGGCTCCATAACTCGTTTTTTTGACGACCTTTTTAAGTTTCATGCTGTTCCATATACACATGTATGTTATCATTCTTCTTTCATGCGCCAAAAATTCCTCCATGTTGCACCAGTTTCTTCTCATGTAAGGTAGTTTCTCAAGGTACAGTAAGAACCGTACAGATTAATATAGGCCATACTCTAGCGTCCAGACTTCTCTGACGCGTTTTCTCGTAAAAAAATATGCGCCTGCTACACGGCAACTTTAATTTCATTCTTTTCGCATAACATAAATTCAATCTTTCATTTGTTATTTGCCGAGAGATTATATTGACATATTCGATGAAAACGTTATCAAAGATCGAATGAGATTGGGCAACCCATTTGCCACCAGAGACAGGTTGTGCATATCCTTCCAAAATCAATTACAAAAGCATCAGAAGTGTTATAATATTATCTGGCATTATAATTTAGCAGTCATTCATTTCTTGACCTAAAACACACAAAATAGAACTATATTAAAAAGAAAACTGCCCCTCTCGCTACCAGCCAAGGAAGTTGTCAGGGCGCCCTGTTTTTTTATAGGCTGCATGCTGCACCGTGTACTATCATCAAGAAATGAAACGCGGAAAAGACAACTGAGCGACCAAACGCAAATTAAGTATATCTTAGCCAGGGGAAGCTCAATACTAACTCTGGTTATTTTAACTTCGAAGACGCAAAGACTCTTCTTCAGAAGTGTTAATCAGCCTCGCTTGTATTTCCTCTTCACTAGCTAATATGCTGGTGCTTTTGTGTCGCCACTTTAGTTTTTTTGTTTGCGATTTATTCGTTGCTGATAGCACATGTTCGTCGAGCGGCAGTGTCGACAGTGACGTTGCAGCATGTCTGTGTCATTGAACGTATCCGTTGTCTGCAAAACAGGTGGGCAGGAATAACCTCACGTAGCCGTCGCAGTAAATAAACTTCGCGCGTTGCGCAGTCCATCGCAAGGTCCGACATATTCCTGCCGCTGGAGTGTCGGCCTGGCTTTGGCTTGGCTCATGATGGCTAGTCGTGTTCGGTAAGTCGATGCAGATATGCTTCCAAGTTGCTTAACCTGCTTACGAGACACTTAGAAGTGGAGTAAATACTTTAAGCTGCTTTCGCTCATCATTAGCAAATACTGAAGTGCATACTAAAATATTTTATCTCCACCACGTTTCTTCCATAGCAATAGTCATAATTTGCAAATCTAATTAGTTTTGGTCGTGTTTGGTCCTGGCCAGATTCTCCCCTGCTGCCATCTGTCTTCACTGAATTGAGCTTCGTCTGCTGCTTATCGGCTTCATCAGGGGGGCGTTCGTTTTCCAGTGCACTGCAGTCACTTTGGCAGTGGCAGCGGCGGCGTACAGACATTCCGTGACCGAGTTCGTCTACTTTACAGGTTGGTGGGCATTTATACTTATCACTGTTAAGGCTACCTATAGTTTTCGTCTTTGCTGCTGCTGCCGCTGCCATGATTCTGTAGTGCGAGTGTCACCTTACTTCGTTGCCTTTAGTACTTTATCCTCTGTTGTAGTCCCGTGCAATGCCGGAGAATACTATTTGTATTGCATGTAAAGAGAACCTTGATGATGGCGACGAGTGTATCACTTGTGACGAATGCAGTTGCAGTTACCACAATGGAAAGTGTTCTGGAGGTTATGTAAAAAGTACAAAGGGGAAAGCCTCCAAAGCCACTTGGAAGTGTCCGACTTGCATACTTGTCAGAACCAGAGGGGGAAAGTCGAATGAAAAGTCGAAAAATGAACAGGCATGTGAGCACAAGGCTGAACTATCGCAAATCAACGCCAAGTTGACTGTTCTCTTGCAGATGAAAGAGAAAGTCGACGCTCTAAGTAGCTTGAAAGAAGTTATAGAAAGTCTTGAACAGTCAGTGCAGATGATGTCAGCCAAGTATGACGAGCTTCTAGAAACGCAAAAACGACACGATACGGAAATACAAAATCTGAACAAACGGCTTGAAGTCGTAGAATCGGTGGGATCTGAGGCTGAGGTGGGTCGATTGAAAAGGCAAATAAATGACCTTGAACAGTATGGACGACGCCAGAATCTTGAGATCCATGGTCTGAAATACACTGAGAACGAAAACGTGTTAGCTGTTGTGAACGACCTTGCATTGTCTTTGAGCCTTGAACCGGTCACTGAGAGTGAAATTGAAGGTGTGCACAGACTTCCTCACAGGAAAAATGAGGACAAAACGCCTCCTGTGCTGATCCGCTTTGTCAGCCGGAAAACAAAAGATCAATGGCTAGCAAAAGTAAAAGATCTGAAAGCTAAGCAATCTGACATACGCCTTTTTGACAACCTGACAGCCTTCAACAGGCGACTCTTGTGGCTGGCACGTTCAAAGGCAAAGCAGTGTGGCTACCAGTATACCTGGCAGAGAAGTGGCAAAATATTTGTCAGGAACAGAACCGGAGAGAATGCAATCTGCATTGCTTGCGAAGACGACTTGGTAAACATTCGGTAGCCTTAGGTTTTCATGCGCGCTGATCTTCTGTGGGAAAAAAGAAACCTATCATGACCTATTTTGATATTGATTCTTTCAATAAGTACATGCTGAATTCTGGAAAGTCTCTCAACAATTCTCTGTTTATTTCATTTAAACGCACGAAGTCTGCAAATAAAAATAGATGAAATGGTCGTGTTGCTGTCAACTATGAGGTTAAAGTGGGATGTATTAGTATTTTCTGAAACCTGGTTTAGCAATGATAATGATGCTCCTAACATTGATAATTATAAATGCGTATCTTTGGCTCGACAACAGAAAAGAGGACGGGGCTTATCAATTTATTTGAGGAATGAAATCGGCTATCACTGTTTACCTGAATGCTGTGAAATGAATGAAGATGTAGAAGCTTTCTTTGTGCTGCGGGAAAATTGTTGTTATAGGTATATACAGACCGCCTTCAGGTTCGGTATCTGCGTTTTGTAACTTTGTTGAAAAAACTTTGGAATATGTCTCTCTTAATAATTATGAAGTGGTTTTTCTTCGTGATATAAATGTTGATATTCTGGGTCAAACGTCCGTTACGAGAAATCTGCTAGCTTTGTACAACAGCTATGGATTTGTGAACTTAATTTCCTCACCAACACGAGTTACTGATAACTCTGAAGCGCTTATTGATGTGTGCTTTACGAATATTTGCACTAGTGATGTCCCGGCTGGCGTTATGACCATATGTCTATATTCTGCATAGTTCCGAGTCAACCAAAACAACACAGGAGTAAACCGGAAACTTCTACATTTAGAAGAATTGATGAAAACAGCTTATCGGAGTTTCGACGTCTTTGTGCTAGCACAGATTGGAGTAATATTTTAAGACAGGAGGATGCATGCCAATCGTACACAAATTTTATATCTACTATTCAAGAACACTATAATACTGCATTTCCGCAAGCAACGCACAGAACTCATAGAAAATCAAGAAAGCCGTGGATTTCAAAACAACTATATGACCGCATACAGGAAAAGAACAGAATTTTTTCTCGTTTTGTGAGAACAAAAGACACTGACATTCTCCGTAAATTCAAAACGTTCCGCAATAAGTTAGGCGCTGACATTAAAACAGCAAGAAGTGATTATTACGCGAGAAAGTTCTCCATGTCTGATGGTTCGAAGAGAACATGGAATACACTTAACGATCTTCTAGGTAAAAACAGAACCAACGCACCCGTCTCACTCCACATTCATGGTGCGAAATATGATGGCGCTGACCTAGCGAATGAATT
Organism: Amblyomma americanum; assembly: GCF_052857255.1. Lineage (NCBI taxonomy): Eukaryota > Metazoa > Arthropoda > Arachnida > Ixodida > Ixodidae > Amblyomma > Amblyomma americanum. The sequence continues at coordinate 81,749,437 of NC_135504.1, forward strand.
TAATGGGCATTTCTTATCTGTTTTTCCACGAAAATCAACTGATAGTCCACATCAAGATGCCTCAGTCTATATAACCAGTAAACAAAGTAATTCCATGTTTTTGTTACCATGCACTGACTCAGAAATAATTACCATTATTCACTCCTTACGCAGTAATAGTGCTCCAGGTGTAGATGGCATAGCTCCAGTCCCGATCAAGAAAGTAGCAGATGTCATTGCGATACCATTAGCACATATAGTCAACCTAATGTTCACGACAGGCACATTTCCACATCATTTGAAAATAGCTCGTGTCACTGCCATTCATAAAGGGGGTGACATTAATGATTTAAATAATTATCGGCTGATCTCCATTCTTTCAGTTTTCTCTAAGATTGCGGAACTTGCAATTAACACACGTCTTTTTCAATATCTCGACAAAAACCATGTCATCTCCAAGCAACAGTACGGATTTCAAAAAAACAAAACAACTGAGGCCGCCTTACTGGAAATCAAAGAAAAGCTAATTGGAAACATAGAAAATAAACTGCTAACAGTTGGCATATTCCTTGATATGAGGAAAGCGTTTGACTCGGTTAACCATAAGATATTGCTTGAAAAAATGCAGTGTTATGAAATATGAGGCGTTCCTTTAACCTTATTTGCTAGCTACCTTGACAACCAATCTCAAACAACTATCATTAACGGTATTTCATCTGGGATTGGTCAGATTGTGTCTGGTGTGCCACAGGGCTCTGTTCTAGGACCAACGTTGTTCTTATTATATATTAATGATATTGTCAACCTTCGTCCAGCAGACAACATTATAATCTATGCAGACGATACTAACGTATTTTTTTCAGGGCAAGATAGTGATATTTTGCAAGCAGCCTCCAATAGTTGGTTATCCCAATTGTCTGTTTGGTTAAAATCAAATAGGTTAGAACTTAATGCCAGGAAAACAAAGTACATACTAAGCCAAAAATAAGGAAGTTCCGAACAACTTCCAAATTCACTTCGAACAAGCTCCTATAACTCGTGTCAGCTCTACAATGTTCCTTGGAGTCATTTTTGAAGAACACTTACTCTGGACAGATCATGTAAACTACGTTTGCACTAAAATGGCTCGCTCTGTTGGTATCCTAAATAAATTTCGCACAATACTGCCTCGAAAATTCAAACTACAAATTTATTTCTCTATAGACTTTTCGCATGTACAATATTGTTTGTTGATCTGGGGAACGACTACCTCAACCAATCTTGTGAAAGTACTTACTTTACAAAAAAGAGCTGTACGAGCGATTGATAATTTACATTACAGTGAGAGCACGGGTCCTTCCTTCCTCAACCATAGACTGCTAACCATCACGGCCGCTTACCACAAGAAGCTTGCTGTTTATATCAGAAACCTTATGAAAGGAAACGGGCAGACTTTCGAGAGCACATATTTAATTGCCCAAACAGCTTACAGTCTAAGGCACCCTCAATACCATGCATCAAAATCCCGTACAAACTATGGGTTCCAAAAACTAACTCACATAATTCCTCATACATTAAACACCTATCCATACTTAACAGAATTGTCAGTACAAAATATGTCCGAGGTCAGATTTAGGAAATCTGTTCATGAATATTTTGGTTATAGCTAGTTGTGATGTGTTTTTTCCTAATCAGTTTTTGTCTTTGTTATGTTTTGCTCTTAGTTTTGTTGTGCTTAGTTCTATGCATGAATGATTTCTGTTTCGTTGTCAATATATCCGCTGCTTTTCTTGTTTCTGTTACTTATGAAAATTTTGTACCATTGCCAAGTGCCACTTTGTTTTGTCTTTTTTTTTACATGGGGAGGGCAGGCCTCTGTCAGGCGCTACTAGGCGCCTTTAGCTTGCTCTCCCTTGTTTGCAGTCTCTGTACTGGCCAAACAAAACCAATAAATGAAAAAAAAAGAATTGGCATTACATTGAGCTAATGTCTCAATAAAAATTACATTACATTTTCTCCGTGGCAGGTGTAATAATTCGTGCCTGGTAATTAAACATGCAAATGCAGCCTGTGAGCTTTCGCGTATAGGGAGCAAACCTTTCGATTCTCGTTATTCATTCGGAGGGAAAGGTTCGAATGCTGAGGGGTGGTCTATTTTATTTTGTACGCGACTGCACGTGCACCAACGCATGCGTCGTTCGAATTCGCCTAGTCTTATTCGCCATTTCTGCGGCCAACAAGTCATTGTCAGTTCGCGGCCATCATCTCCAACCGCATGTCTGTAACACGTCAACTTGTTCTCGCCGCTTCCTCTCCATTAGCGAAGAATTGTGGGGTGGAGAACAAGCCTTCGAATATCCTCGTGCGATCCTAATAATTAAAGAAAGGCTTCTGCTATGGGAGTATAAAATTGCGCTCCGAATGAAACTGTCCTCGAATGCTGCTTCTCAGAATTCATTAATGGTAGTAATCGTAATTTCAGCGAAATCTTTCCCGGGAGGGAAGATAATTGCAGAGGACCAAGGGAAGAGTAATGAAATATCCTATAAACAGCTACTGTGGGAGATTTTTTCTTTCGCTGGAGAGAGCTGAGATAAGCGTGCGGTGAGCCGTGATAGGCCCACTTTCCCATTAGCACAGGAGCACGAATAGCGCTAAACCATACGCGCCGGTATGCGCGGACGGCCGCTGTGCTGATTCCCTAATTAGTCGCCTCAATGATCAAAATATCAAAAGCATCTAAGGGCGTATCATGATAGAATTATAAAAAAAAATCAGAGGCTAGAGATGGAAGTGGATGTGTCAGGCCACCTAACTGCGTTCCTTCCTTTCTGTAATTTTTACTTTTGCTTAAGAGAGGAACAAGACACAGCTGACGAGCGACTGCGGACTTGGTAACATCCCCCAAGGGTGCCATTGTTTTCGAGGTAAGTGCCATTATTGTAATGGCGAACGTTTCAATATCTTTCGCTGCAGGGATACTAGAAGAAATCTCTTTTCTGTTTCTGTCCAGCCTAAACGACATCTAGAACTATTGTAAGAAAATATTTTCCGTTGAAGTTTCATACGCACGAATAAAGAGAAAAATCTGCTGCTATCTTCGCGGTAGCAAGGACTTGTATAAGCTCAAGGATTCAGCAAGCTGTTTGCGACTAACGAAAGTATGGTAAACCTGTATTACATCTGCCTAATAAACGAAACATTGAGTAAATTTAAGTAAGATAGGCACGTCTAAAGCACTACAAATAATACTCGCCAATTCACTATTTATTACGCGCCATATTCTTGACGACCTTTTTTTTAGGCCATGCTTGATGTAAAGCTCGAAGCACGCAGAAACTAAATGGCCGAGCGGTGCTAAGTTTCGTTGCATAATTTTGTCAATAGCATTGCGCGCGGTTCTTCTGCACGCAGTGTTTTTGTCGCACAAGAAAATTGATAGAAAACTAGAGGCGTAATAGAACTTGCTTAAGAGACAGAGAGAGAGAGAATGCTTCACTAAAATGCGCATGAGGAATGCTTTGCATCGCATAATTTATTGTTTACTAATATTTCCGCCCTGACCGCCAATAGACATGCTGCAGACAGATAAGATGCCAGTCGTTGTTACCGAGGATACTCCTGCCTAACTGCACTTCTCAGCACTTGCAATATGAGATTTCCGTGAGAAAAGCAGGTATCAGAAAGCGGCACAAAGACCTTAGCGTCTTTGCGAATCACAGAACGCTCATTTCCTGTTCAAGGAAGCACAGATGCAAAAGACGATGCTCCGGAAATTTTTAACCAGAAGCCACACTGTCACCTTCGAAGGCTGGGGTGAAGTTGTGAGCCCTTTCTATGAAGGCTCCGTTTACACAGTGAGTTTGCTGAAAGAGCCAACCCCTTAGAGGCAGCAGCAGTGTGACGGATCGCAATTTCTTCTCGCATCTGACGGTCTGAAAACGAGGAAATTGGCGCTGTATAATTCCGCAGCAAGAAACTAAGGAGACATTGTGTATTTTTTTAAGTTCAGCAACGTCGGTAGTAAGGATAAACGGTTTTTTCATTATAGGTAAGGTATGATTCCTGGTGCCACCATCGAATGTAATTAAGGAGAAGACGGGTTAGTACAGGGACTGCGGATATTCTGTCGAGAATTGCGTGTTCGAAAAAGATTTGAGATGCACGTCTCACAGTAATTATGCGAAGGTCTCCTCGTCAAATGATTCAGACAAAGCGACTGCGGTATAGAAAAGGCCAGCCTACGTGTTTGAATAAAAATCAACATGACCGTGACTGAAAGAGAAATAACTTCTGGAGCCCCTTTTAAGTATATAAACGCAAAAAGGTATAAATTCATTTAAAATAAATGAGTCCTTATCTCTTTCAGGCAGTTCTGTATTTTTCCTTCATTCGACCTTCGTCTGATAGTGGATGAGTGGCTGATTGTTTATGTAATTCTAGCAACTGCTTCTAGCGATGTTTTTTTCTCGCGGCAGAGCTGCTCTCAAGTGGGACGGAGAACAAGAAAATTCGTTGCATGGCCGAAATATTTTGTAGAATAGATGCAAACATTCTAATAGGCAACACGAGACTGCTTTCTATTCATGAGCAAGATGAGGAACGACATCCTGCTTTTGTTAAAAAAGGTAACACAAGAAATTTAGCGTAGATTTTGAGTAAAATGTTCAACCATAGGCTCCCCTCCTAGCGAAGGCAATAAACCAAACTTCTCTGAGCTCATGCTTGCAGATATTTAGAAAAAAAAAGTTAGTGGTGTGGAATGCAGAAACCGCGTGTTCTCTAGAAAGGGTTTCAGCAGGGGTAGTGGGTGAGAATGGCGGGTTGTTTTTAAAGATATAACATGGATAGGTGTTCATTTTACTCCGAAAGTATCTTATTCAAAAGTTCATTATGGCAGAATATTACTGGCTTGGCCCGTTTATTGATCCACCAGCATTGCAACCGTCTAGAACTTCATTGATGCCTAAGCTAGCGTTAGATAGGCGCTAAAGAGGTCTTGTAGGACTCCCTATAACGATTGATCATAAAAAGAGAACCATGCCGCTGGCCATGGTGGCTTTATTTGCAGTTATGACATAACACAGAAAAAGGACAATGATCTGAGCTGTCTGCTGTTTAGCAGAAGAACTGACATATACGGAGCATACCGCCGGTAATCGTAGAAAAACAACTACAAAACAAGGAACAAGAACGAAGGCGTGCGAGACACAAAATGTGCTACACGTTATACTAACTTCATTAAAAAAAAGAGGCACCCATTCCAATACCTTTCGGGTAACTCACAAATGTACGCGTGGAATAAGGGTACAAGTGAAAATAATGTCAACACATCGAGCAGGTAAAATCATCCGGAACAAGGCAGATTATTTCATCGTGCCACCCCCCTCCTCTTTGATAAGAAGAAACCGAGTCTTGACTGCCCCAAGTTCTGCCCTTTCTAGTGATGTGAATGACCAATCCTGTGCAATTCTCTTATAACCTTGTCTCCAGGCTCAGACCAAACATGTATGACGGAGACCGAGTACATATGTAGCATTAAATGCATTTCACTCTATAGACAAAGCAGGAGTTGCAAGCCTGTCACTTAGTCAGAAAGTTCAAGGTAAATGATTTAGACATAATATGGAGATGATCGAGCAGGTTATAAAGAAAGGAAGCTAGCCTGAAACCAGTCAGGTGGAAACAAGGAATAGGCAAGAGTCACATGCACGCGTTAAGAGACAAGTAAAGAACGATAATTGTGTTAAAGGGCTAAAGGCTGCTGAGGATCAAGTCACTGCAGATATGTTGAAGGATGACGGAGAGATTGGGCTTGCAAATCTTGCAACCCTGTGCACGCAACTTCTCACAACCTCAAGCGTACGAGAATTTGGGAAGAATGCTAACTATATAATAATCAATAATCAACCAACGTCAAGGACTCGAAAAAATTCAGATCGATAAGCTTACCGTTCGTTACCTACAAAGTATTTACTAGGGTAATCGCTAAGTGAACTGGAGAAACGTTAGACCTCAGTCAGCCAAAAATCTATGCTGGTTTTCAAAACTGTAATCAACATTAGGCCATACTCAGACACTCAGTCAGTTAATAAAGATATGCGCGGAACGTTACTAACCCGTGTAGTTGTGCTTATTAGGTGTCTTAGTGCTTATTTGCCTTTCCTATTCACACTGACTGGACAGACTCATCTGGGGCCCTTGTGGGTACTCCTCAAGGATGTTGCTGATACCTTCAATTTCCTTAGTGCGCGATTTTCTACAGGTTACCTGTATATCCTCTCCAGAAGGGAGATGACTCGGGTACTTACCGAGTATTCGCTTCCTATACAGTTGTATCCTCAGCCTTATCAGGAGTTTCTTGAAACTAGTATTTTAAAACATGTTAAGCGAATGTGCATTTCATCTGCTGCAAAAAAAAATTGTTGTTTTAATTGCACACATCACCACTGCCTGTCCAGGCAAGGCTTTACGCTAAGAAGATGTTTATACTAGACACAATGAATTGCCACCTTGGCAACACGTCAGAGACCATTGACCATTCTGCTATTCTGCGAAGTTATGTATGTCCTTCTGGGACATACTAGAAAGAACGCTTGAGAAGGACATTGAAATCACATCCTACAGTATCCAGTTTTGTCTTTTTGATAAAACCTGTGTAGTGCCTTGTGATGTCTTTACGATGATCTGATTATTCAGTATCTTCAAGAGCTGTATGATACATCGCCACGGTGAATCACCGTGGTCACCGAAGTGTTTGTTCCGAGAGCAGTGCGCTTTGGTGCAGGAGTATACGCTGCCCTGAAAAAGCCGCCTAGCTGGCTCCCCTATCTAGATGCATGTGTTGGACTCTCATAATTTTTAAGAATTTTTAAGTTTTGTAAGGATGAGACGCGCGGGGGTATGGCGGGCTTGTATTACGCAGCCTTGTGTTTTGGGGCATGAGAATAGTCAGATTTTTCTTTTCGGCAGTTTTTTCATGCAGTAAATGAACAAGTTGCTGCGATAACGTAGTGCTCTCGTTCAGTGGTGAGTGAAGCTAACCTGTTGGCGTCGCCGCGGGTTCGAATCCCTGGCGCGTCGCAGTCGCGGCCATATCTATTTTATTTCTGCAAGGAAAGCTGGCTTCACGCACTCATACTAGTTTTTTTGAATATTGGAAGTTTTAGGGCTAGCGCAATAAAATAGGCATGGGCAGGGGGAAGTTTTTCTGGGATAAGGTAGCGGCTGCCACGGGGCAGGATTATTTGGGGTGGAGATGGGAGAAGCATTTGTCGTGCTGTGGACATTTCGAATGATGATGATGACAAAAACACGTGTTCGCAAACAGTTGCACATCCACGGGCAAGAGAATATGCAGCTAGGTCACACTGAGGGTGCACATTTAGTGACAGAGCTTTGCATGGGACAGCTGAGTAACACCAGGAAGATAAAACTAACACCTTCGGATGGCTGATGCCTACCGAAGGAAACCGTCCTGGCTGCAGCGGTGGCGCCTGTTCCCTGAAATTCTTTGGTTCCCTTTAAATTCAAACGTGCCGAGTTTGCTTTCCCAGTTATTTAATTGAACACACATATTCTTCTGTAATCTGAGACACAAAGGCACCGAATTCTGAAAATGAGTGGCACCCGACAGTAAGGATTGCTCGGCGAACGCCGTCGCCAGCCATTTCCCTTTTCGCTCCGACCTGTCATCGGAAAGGAGAAGCGGTGGGAAGGAGCGAGAGGCTCAAACGACGAACAGAATTGTGAAGGCTGAAAAGTGCCGAATGAAAAAAGAGTGCGAGAGAAAAGTGCCAGTGAAAGAATGGAGGGAAGCGGAGACAAAAGCACGCGCACACAGGAAAGGTTTCGCACTGGGGCAAAGGGCCTGCATTAACGCTAAAACTTTCTTCCTGGGGGCTGCTATCGTTCGAGAAAGGAAATTAGATATCGGGGCTCTCAGTCACTCATTCTTTTGGTGGTCAGTGACAGTTTGCAGATACGCGTTGCACAACTAAGTTTAGGGGAGACCTAATTATAATTACGTGTTCAGAATGCAGAAGCATTAAATTCTTAAGTCCGCCCAGCCTGCTTCTCCTCCTCTCTCATCGCTACCCGCCGTATACACTGAGCCTTCAGACTCCCCTATGCTTAATCTTTAACGACATCCTGCCGTGGTCGTCCTCTCGCATTGCGGTAATTTTACAGTACGGTAGAGAAATGAGACTTTGATTTTGCTTCATTCCAGCCTGATGCGCAGAGCTATCTAGGCGTGTCTGCCCCCAATCAAGCGCAGTTTATAGCCACTGCGATAGGTCATGTCACGTGACCTGCGCACTTTTACACTGCAAGCTCACCTGCAAACTCAGCCGTGCGACTTTGCCACTTTATCGACCAATAAGCGAATTTTATGACTAAAAAATCCATGTTTTTCCAGCCAACCTGTCAACTCGGTTACGTCACGTTGTCTCATGACGTCACACAACCTGTCAATCAATCACCGTTCAGCCATGTGACGTGAGCCTGTGACTGTTCAAACTTTGTTTTCTTTTCATGTTTGCCTCGTGTTTCCTTTGCCTGTCACTTCTTGAGTCCGCTTCGCGAGACGAAACCCAGACACCTTTCACTTGTTTATGGCCGGCGGAGGGTCTCCCTAGGCGACGAGACTCTGGGAACCGTAGGGAGAGGGGCCAAAGGTTGAAACAAGCGAAGAGCCCCTCTGTTTGGAGGGGCAAAGGGAAAGGGCAGAACGAGCGGCGAGCCCCAACGCTGGGCATGTAATTTTTGTAGCTCTTGCTTCCCTCCTAACGAAACAATGTCTGTTTCTTGTTTTTGCAATAAACGGAGTTACATAAAAACAATACCTGTCTACCGTCATCAACAATGAAATAAATCAGTTAGTTTTAGAGTGGCATCATCACTGTCTCGACCAATCGGCAAATCTTAAGTTTAAGTTTGGCGTGTTTTTCCGGGGCACCTGCCAACTCGGCCATGTCAGGTGGTCTCATGGCATCACGCACCCAATTGACCATGTCACTCTAGCACCCCAGCGCTCAGCCATGCCACTTGACAGTGTGACGTCATCCAAGTATAATCTTATCAGTAAGTTTTGTGGCTATCCACGCTATGTTTTTTCCCTGGTTTGGCTTCCAATACTATCGCATAATTAACGCAAAGCCAGCAACGGTGGAGCGGGAGACAACAGCAGACGTGCGCATAGGGACATGGATTGAGCGAAAGCAAAGGAGGCACGCATGCAGCCAGCAAAGAGAACGAGGCGGCCGACGAAGGTTGTACCTAGAAGGGCAAAGCAGAGGTATCACGCGAATGCCATGAAAAAGGTGGTCTGCCGGAGAGTGTGACTAACGCAAAGGAAAAGGAGAGGGAAGAAGCACAGCGCCAAGGGCAATGAGAAAGATGTGTTTGAAGATTGTTCTTGGTGGTATTTGGAGATAAGAGTGCCAGCGATGATGCTCGTGGAGGAGGGGAATTACGGATTATGAATGGTGGCAGCTATGCATTTTCAGATGCCGCGGAATAACGGCTTCGGGCGTAGACCCCTACAGGCCTGGTCCTGGCAATGGCTGCGTGTGTGTGTCTGGGAAGCAAGAGAGTATATGGGAGGTGTAAGGTTCAGGTTCAGCCAGCACGAGGACAATCGATTCAAAGTAGCTGCGAAATGAGCATCTCGGAAGGCTTTATCTCGCACGGTGACATTCGTTCGCGTCTGCCGAAACGCGCACCCTAGACATGAGTGCACATGAATGTTCCGAGGCCGTGTGTTAGCACAGTTGTGAATAACTCCTGTTGTTTTTCCTACTCTTTGAATGCCGGAGGAAGCGCGAGAGATTTATTGAGGAGGAAATCGACGCGATCGTGAGGAACCAATAGCAGGCATAGCCAGCCGTGCAATACCGGCACGCCAGAGGAGTGTGGGCATCGAGCTGTTCGGCAGCTTTTATTATCCGTGCGTCTCTTCGTTTCTTTTGCTGCCGTTAGCCAACTCTTTCTGCCCTTCTGTGTTTCTACTGTTTCCATGCGCGGGACCCCGTTCTGTCAGTTTGTGATGGCTGCGCTCGATTGTATCACATTTACAATGGATTATCTGTGCTTCTTGCTTACGGAGATGTATCAGTATAATTGCAGCGACATGGGTCCTTCGGGATATCGGCGCATCCCGCTCTCACTGATAGTTTGTTTCCGAGAAGTTCGCGCAAGCAAAATTATGAATTGTACATCGATTTTTTTTCTAGACGAGGGTCGGTTCGATAGAAGAGCTGTTAGAGCTGAAATTCACCTGTGATTGCATATGTTAACTATTTCGCGTACTAGTTGCAACTAAGCGCCTTGAACATGCAGTTACGTGACCCTTCACATCAAAACTTCAACCACATCACGACCTGCGCAATGGATAGTGATCAAACTGTCTACCGTGGCATGTTGCAGTTAAATTAATGATTGGTCGCTTGGCGAAAGAGCAACCTGGGTGGATTAAAGTTCAACATGTGATGTCACATCGCGCTGGACCAAACCTTACTTAGTGTGATAACGCGCACTGCTTTTTTCCGATCATCCGCAGCAACGCTGTTGTATTAGAACCTGAGGGTAGTTCCGCGGCAGAATGCAAGTTTGTATGGGTAAAGCGAAGCTACAATAGCTTTCGCTGATTCCGGCGCTAAGTAGTAAAGCCTAGCTCCAGAATTTTTTTTTTGTTTGGGGGGGGGGGGGGGGGGGGTTGGCGCTTACAAAATGCGTTTGATACTTTTCATCCAGGCCGTGAACGCGTGCCCTCTGAAAGCATAGAAGAAGCACTGAAGGAGCAAAATAACCAGTGAATCTATGCTGCAGCTCAGTTAAAACGTTCCGTGAGAGCTGTCATCGGTTTGCAAACCTGCGTGGCGGCTGCAGCTGCTTCGAGCTGATGCTTTCTACTTGGCCCGTTGTGTCTTAGGCGGCGCGGGCTGGGCAACAATATTTTTCTTTCTTTTTCTCTGCCCACATTGATATATGATGCTTCCTAGGCTCCCATTGCTGCGTGGCTTTCCTAGCCCGAACCTCGGATTCGACAGCAGTTGACGTTCCGCCCCTTTTCGCTTTATGTAGGCCTCTTTAGTCGAAAAAGACGCTGCCTCTGTGCGTGCGTGCGTGTATGCGTATATGCCTGTTTGCATAAGTGTATGTGTGCGTGTCTGAAGCCTTCACTCTTGAGACCTTTCGCTGGGGGTTGACCCCCAGCCACCCACCGGTAAAAATGCATCCTCTGCTCTCGAGCCTGCACCCAGCACCTTTCAGAGGTTCAACCCATATCTAGCATGCACTCACCTTCACACTCCAAAAGATATCAAACCACCAACCCACCCACTCGCCCACTTTTACTCTCTCTGTCCTCCATCCCCAGAAGTCCATGTAGCAGCGACACGAAAAAAGTGAAGGCAAAGTCAAATTCTACGACCCAATGGGATGCAATCATTTAGGAGAAAAAACATGAAGCGATTTGTAACACGGATGCTGGTAAAACAGATTTGTCGGATCACATGTGTGCTCGCCCGTCAGTTTTTCTGCGTTTGAAGTAGATCCTCTTTAGGCAAAAAAAAAGCCGTTGAAACCTAACGTTTCGCGAAATATCGTTTCGTCAGGCGGAAGGTTCATTTCAACAGAAAGAGTACAACATCGACCGATGATTTGTTTCAAAAGAAGATGTTTCGGTTTCGAATTCAATGAATACTAAGATTGAGAGTGATGTTTCAATAATCGTTCTAGGCGTCTTGCATCCGTTGGCGGGAGATAGCCATCGTTGCGATAGAGTGGTTTTTTCTGTGATTTCTATCTTCAGCCTCGAGACATTAGCGTGAAAGCCCGTTCCTTTCCTTGGCGAGGGCGGAAGCCGGTTCCCAGCAGATGTTTTGCCGATACGGCATTGTCGGCAAGTCCGCTGGAAACGACTTTCTTGTTTCTGCGGTGCATTAACGTACCAGCGTTACCTGAATGTGCTCAAGCAGCTGTTACTGACGCATTTGTATGTGAACGGTAGTTCTTCACTGTTATATTAAAAGCTGAAGTCGCCCTGTATTTTTAGCGTTTGCTGGCTTCGTTTTAAAAGGGCTTCCTACATACGCAGTTATATTTATCGATCTGAGGTCATGCTTCGGTGCCTGCTGTCACCGACACTGCAACCAGTTGTGCAACATAAAGCGCATATGCATATATTCATGATGACGGGATGAACCTGAGTATGGTTTGTAGGCATTTAATATTTCGCTGTCGGTGAACACTAAATATTTCGCTCTTGGTAAACATTTATATTTTGCTCTCTGGCAAAAAGGGTGCAGTATCTCCTAAACCATTCATGTTTTCGGTTACAGTTACTTCTGCCTGATTTAAATGGGAAGGGAGCAAAATAACCGATTTATGCAAAGAATTACGAGTTATTAGTTACGGGAAACTGAACAGCCGCGCAGATGAACTTCGCATTAAGGACGCGATAACAGATCTTTTTAAGCGGCAGCGAACCCGCTTTGAATCTGCTATTCAGGAACAAATTCTGCATTTTTGCGTTCACGTTTCAGTTGTCCTGTGCGCGCTTCTTCTGACATTGATGGCAATTAGATTGCTTGTCTTTAAATGGGACTCATTGACCACGTTTCGTCTGAAGATGCTACGCTCAGATCGTTCTACTGTCCCCGGGTCTACGCTTGACGACTCCATGGCAGCTGAATAGAGGATGGACACGTTCCTACTCCTCAAGAATTCAACTCTTTGTATGTCATCACTTTTAGAGGGCTTTAGCATTCAATTAAGTTCCTATTTATTTATGAACGTGCTCCCAGAAAGAAATCACCCCACGTGTTTTCATGACGTTCAACAAAGTAGAAGGTCAAAAGCAACGTAGTCCCTCCAGAAGGATGTTTGGAGGAGTCGGCGATGAATTAATCCAATTCAGCACCGTCACTTATGTGCCGACTTCACTTTGCAGACAAAATTCCTGTCAACCGTTCTGCCTTCGTCGTCGTTGGCTTTGTCTTTTGTCATCTAGAAAAAAAAATAAAATATGCTACACAAAAACGCCATTATGATGTCACGCTTCTTATATTTGTTACTTGAAAATAGCATTCTCCCTGATGGTGCCATGCAACGTGTGCCTAGTTCTGTCGATACGCTGGCGCCCTATGGTAATGTCCCTACCAAATGATCTACATTGGCCACATCTCGTCAGCAACAGTGCGCTTATGAGCAGTTGCGCTGCACCCGGACAGACCTAGATAACGGGAAAGGAGCGAACTATTTTTAATGGCTAAAATGGGCCGTAGAGCCCTACAAAGTACATCTCCCACCTGCGAGCCTGCTTCCTTCACCCACTCACCTACAATCTCCGGAAGCAGCACCAATCACCACTCAACCCCTGCACTCTCCACAAGGTTCCTGCTACTACGCCCCCACACACCATTACCGTCCAGAATCTCCTACATCCACCGCCCACCCATTACCACCTTTAAGAACGCCTCTACCCACCGGAAGCCTTCGCAGCACCGGAACGAAAAAGGAACGGCAACATGAATCCTACACCCACTACCCACTTAACCACCTTCACCACGTTAATGCTCAACCACCACCTAACTCCACCGTTCATTAGGACTCCACCCACCACGCACACAACCACCTGCACAGATCAGAGCTCTACCACACGAAGCTCTGGCAGCAGCAAAACTTAGCAGAAAAGGTAAAATTATTCCGATAAAAAGAATGGTACGAGGCGATCATTGATAAAACTGAAATCGAAAAATCGAAATCTAAAATAAATATTCCAACAAAGAATTGTCGCATCAAATTCTATTATTGCCCTCAATATTTTTTCTTTTTCCATTTCTCTATGCACGAATTCATCCCTTCGATTTCTCCTTTCTTCCATTCTTTCTCTCCTCTTTTCTCTTCTTTCTCATGGTTGCTTGGATCGATGAGAAACCTACAACGATTTTTAGCCACGCAACGGCTCATGATAGCGCCCAGTAACGGCGGTCGCTGTGTAATTAAAGAAGATGCTGTGACATCCTGGTCGGTCAAGCTTCCCTGCACCCGAAAAATGCGGCTCCGTCATCTGTTTGAAGCCCCTCCCCCTTCTCCCGTGCTTCTTCTTTGCCCGTGGCTGCACGTGCCCGAGCTCCCTGCACGCCACGCTGCCCCTTAGTAATAACGCCACCGTTGCTGTTTGCACTATAAGCAGGCTTAATAATTGCATGTGCCTTCCGACACGCATTTTTCAATACATCATCGGCATATTGGGCCTCTCCTAATACTTTCTTCTTCCGAGTTTTACAGAGAGCAGCGGCATCTTGTGGAGGTTGACAGTTATAATTGGGAAACCACACAAAGAATTTGAATAAGGTCCATTTTTTAAGCTTTCTCGCATGCAGAGTACTGCTGCAGTGACGCACATTTCGAAGGGTATGGAAACAGGCGAGCTCTGCCTTCGTTCTAATGCCATGTTATGCTTGGACACGGTCATATCTTCCAACGCTCCGAAGAAAAACGGTGGAAGAGGAGGCGACACAAGGGTTCCGGTAAAAGCAATTTTTGCTACTCTTTTTGCACATGACGTAAGTAATAGTTCGATGAAAGCACGCCATATTTGTGGTTTAGATAGCATATTATCGAAATACGGAGCCCTAAGTAAGCAGACTATGTTTACTCCCCGTGTTGTGCCGCAGGGGTGATGCGGCCGCCAGTCTGTTTTGGCTTAAATTAAGACATTTTTGGCATGCCGGCGATATATAGCGGTTTACCGGACGCCTCCTGCGCACGCGCAGTTTGCCCGCCTGGCAGCACCCATATCACTGAGCGTGCTCGGGAGGTGTCCGGTAAACCGGTATACATCTCCGGTAGTACGCCCCCGGTAAGCTAAAAACTTCTATAGTCTGACCAGTAACCTGAACGTTTTCGAGGTTCGCTCCTTGTAGTACTCCGCTAACATCAGTGCTGCAAACCGCCCCGTGATTGCTTCAAAAACACTCCGCGTGTGATTTTCGCTAGAGAAGGATGTTACATCTTGCAAGCTTGACACGGCTGAAAATGTGAAACTAACGGAATGACTTAGCGTACATCCAAGCTGTAATATGTAAGAAAAATAAAAAAAATGCCCTATCCAGCTGGAACAAAGAACGTCATAGCGACGACGGCGTTAAACAAGTCTGCAGGGGACTCTAGTCCAGAGTCGAGCAGGTCAAAGTGACGACCACGCGTGAAATAACGTTTTCACATTTACTGTTTGCCACTATGATAAGTCTGTCGTATCAGATACATTTAAGAGTAGCTTCCTGTCTTTCACATCTGGTTTGGGCAACGTATTATGTCAATCTCATAAAGAGTATAAAAAGCCATAGAACCAAAAACATTTATGCTCCAAGAATGTACAAGCAAGGCAGTAATTTCTTCAGAGTTAGTGATTAGTAAGAAAGAATATTTACAAAATTGTATTGTTAGGAGGTGAGAAGCAATTAGGCTAAAAATATGTGCACAACGAAAGATTCGCCGATAGAGAAATGCCTGGTAAATGAGTCCGTTGACGGGTCTTCACATCTACGGTTTGCATGACTGAAACGTTATTGCTTCAGGCTTTATCTTAACTGGCGAAATCTCAACATAAAGATAATTTCTTGGAGATAGAGAAAATCATGCAAGTTTGAATAACAGATACAAAGAGCAAAGCGCCGAACAAAAGGAAGACAAAAGCAAAAGGAACAAAAGGAAGGAGACAAAAGACAGTAAGCCTCGCGTTTATAGGCATGCATTGGGCATCGCAAATGTTTCAACGAATCAGTGTGTAATGCATTAGCGTTCAAATTAAAACGAAGGATTAGGTTTCACTATGGCATGTAGCGTCCGGAACAAAAACATGTCTACAAATTTATCGCCAAACCGGTTACTGGTAATTTTGTGCCTACAAAAGATCAAAACTAGATGGAGGATTAAGATAGGGGCATTCCGAGGGAATAAAATAGATGAGGCGGAGATCAACAAGCAGATATTAGAAAAAACGGGGACAGACTTATACTGCAAACGAAGAAAGCCCAGCGTTAAGAAGAGTGTCGCTAATGACGCCCGACCACACAAACATGCACTCGATCCGAATTGTGGTCAGCGCTTTTCGTCCAGCGTATTTTTTTTCTTCCCCATTCGCGCAGAGCCGACGCGAACATGAAGATCCAAAAGCCGTAATGACGAGAAGCGTTGCAAGGCACTTCGTTTCGTTTATTACTTTTCTCAAAAAGAAGATAAAATAGTGAAAAAGACTGAAGACACGAAAATATTTGGAAAGCGTCCCCCCAAGACGTGAGAGATCGCGCGTATGGAAACAGAGCTGAAAGTCCGACGCCCCACAAAGTGAAGCCCGGGACGACTCAGTGCAGAAACTGAAGCTGTCGTCCACAGGAAAGCACTGATCGATAATGGGCCAAAAAGCGCTCGGCACTGTTCATCATGTATGCGTTTCAGTGATATTTTTATTATATATCTTTTTTTACCATTCTTCTCCCTTGAGATAGTTTGTTTAGTTCATATCGCTACTACTTCCTACTCCTTCCTGCTCCTCCCTACGTACCTCTCAGATACTATTAGTTAAGGTATCACACTACTTTTATTTTAAGCTTTTATGAGAAGGGTTAGGTTGTCCACTTCTCCTGTGCTTGCTCTTTCGTTCTGGTTTCGCCACCCAGTTGGCGTCCCTTGAGATATGGCCGAAAGCATTCTGAAATATTCACGACCCATTGCTGCCGGTTCTTCGGGCCGGCGAGGGCGTCGAAGGAGGACACCCTTAAGGCGGCGCTGAAGCCTGAATTTTCCGATCTTTGTCTGAAGCTTAATTAACCTTGCAAACCGAGCATTGAACCGAAACCGATGTGAAAACCGAAGTGCTAGCGCACACGATTCGCGTTTGGCCTAACCTTGCTAGATCATGAGCCATTTTTTTTGTTAGCCCGCCCGTTCACGCAGGAGCTTCGACCAGCACGCTCACATGTCTGTTTACCATGGCGAAACGCCCGCTGCAAATAGCACCACTCTGACAGCCAGGCACACGGGTGGCGGTGTCTTCCTGGTCATTGCTCTGCGTGGCTGCAGAAAACGGCTGAGAAAGACTCGGCTTCTTGCTGACGCATGGACGGTCGCTGCTCGAATCAACGCCGTCGATAGCTCAGCTGAGGAGAGCCAGGGGCTGAGAACGGTGTCCGCGTAGCGATAGGCCGTAGAGTCAAATGGCTCAGTCGGGCTTGGCCCCGGGTCGTCTGCGCTTTCGATGACATCGTTGAGGAGAAAATCAAAACAAAAAAGAACATTGCTTGCAACGATAGAATCTGGCGTCGATCTCAGAAAGATGGAGACAAAAAGGATATGGCGAGGCAAAAATGACGGAGTTGGCTATGAGCACGATGACAACCTTACAAAGGAGCAGGCGAAAATTGATCCTGGGACCCTGGAGCTGCCTGTTCCTTGCGCAGAAAAAGAGGGGGCAGCGCGATACAAAGTAGCAACGGCACGCAGTACAGAGGATGCTTGAAAATCTGAAACAAAAAGACAAATATAAAAGGTTAGAAATAGAAATGGCAGAAATGAAGAGGGAAATGAATGCATAAATCTGTCGTTACCTTGTCACCTTTTATCTCATTATTGTCTAGTTTTTAGAGCATTGCGATGAGAAAACAAGCTATTACAATTATTATTTTCTCTAGTAAATAAATATTGATTTTAAGGAAAATGAGGACAATCTCCTACGTCATGCAGGCAAGCGCGAAACTAGAGTAGTAGCAATCGTGTAGTATCAAGACAGTATTGCGAAAAAAAGTACTGGGTTCGAAACAAACACCAACCGCTTTAAAACGTCCCTTTATCAGTGGTGTTAATGCGTCGTTGGCTTACTTTCGAATCGATTCCACTGTTACTCGACTGTGGAGTTCGTCTGTTAGCGTCCTGTCTGTGCTGCTGCGACGGCCAGCACATCGCCAGCACTATCCTATGTGAACGCTTGATGCATTGATGCATCGCGTGAGCGCCACTGCGTGGCTACATAGACGCTTTGCACTGCTTCCTGCACGCTAAGGCAACGCAGTCATCCTTCATCGACGATTTATGACCAACCTATGTCATGTAGGCGGCGTTGTCTGAATAATATTACGAAGCAATTCGAAACCAACCGGCGTGAACTGGATTGCGCCATGGTCCTAGCCATCAAAAGAAAAGACCTACGCGCAGGCGCATGTTTTGGGAGCCCCGTTACAATGAGTTTCGAAAACATGAGCGCAAAAGCAAACATGGCGGCCCTCCTAACTATTTTACCATGGGGAAGGAATTCTGCAGAGCACGTACGCCTAAGTTTCGCGCTCTACACTCTTGTTTGCTCAACCGCCGCTTCACGTAAAACACGCATTCGGATGCTTGTACGCGGACGGCTGAAGAAAAATCTTCGGAGCACTTCTAGGAAAAGAAATATGACGATCACATTTTGTTGGGCCAGTTGGTACTACATCGTTGCTTCAGGAAGCTTACAGGCGAGGATGCATAAAAGTTAAAACGCACGGAGTGTGCTTCTCGACTTTGTCCGTTCTTGTCTTCGGGAACTGCCAGTACCAAGAACGTAAATGTATTGGCCCTTTCAGTGAAGCCCCGTTTTTCTCGTTATAAGCCGATGCGACGCTTCAAAAAGCCTATTTTTGACTCTAGATTCAGGCTGTCTTTGCCGTTTTACAACATCGTCGTCATTCTATTGCCATGCCACAAATGGCCATATTCAAACACAGATCCCTTTGCAAACCGCCCGTGCCAGTCTGGGTTTTCTTCATTTCTATCCTTTGTAGAGCGCAGATACGGTTGTTTTTTTTTTACTATTTTTTCGAAACGTGCGTGCTTTGACGACTGTTCTTGTAACTGCATGTGTTTCGCATTCTAGGTCAAAAGGAACTCGAAGCTTCCCCGCAACATGCTTCCTTTATTTTTGTCAGCACACACAAAGTGATGCAAATGCCTATTGTCATGAATTCGAAATAAACTTGAAAACAAAGGATTGCTAAAACAGAAAAAGAAACGGGCGTCCCGAGCGTCTGGTAACTACACAGGCAACATTCAACTCCAACTGTAAGCCGTTTTTTTTTCGCCACAAATTCTTTCATCTTCCAACGATTGCTGCCTCAAAATGACAGGACAAATCAGTGAACTTTGGCCAGCAGTATAAACTTAACCACCCACCCTTCCTTCGCAGAGGTGGATAAGACTGGTGCTGCTCATTTTTAATAGAAAGCGCTCGCTGCTGCAGACATACTGACACTAAAATTGGCGCTTAAGCGGCCTCTGCAAATTAATAGATGGTGCAAGTTTTATGTCGCAAATTTGGCAACCTACTTGGTTGCTAACTGTTTAAAGTTTTTGCAACAGTGGTATTAACGGCCAGAAAACAACATACCTTTATCTCGCCTTGGACAGTGTGCTTGCTTTTCCTACTTCAAACCTCGTTTTTTTTTCTTTTTACACATTTGTCGCTTCCTTCTGCTTGTCTGCAATACGCACGTGTACATTTAGTGTTTGTGTCCAGGTTTTTTGTATCGAGCGTATTCATCTTGTGTTATGCTAGCAATTGCTTCTTAGAAAGAAACTGGATCACATGTAAAATATTCCAACGAAGCAGTAATAGAGAATCCAGCGAATGATAACAGCTGGAACTGTTCTGCTTCTCAACATATGAAGGATGAACGGAGGAAAAGTTTCCCGAAAAATAGTAGTGAACAAACGTGGCTTGTGAGTCATCATTTTTGACGACAAAGATATTTCCACACCCTACACATCCCCGGAAAAAAGTCAGTTTTGCGGTGCTTGAACTCGGTGCCACTTTCGTTTAATTGTGTGGAGCCATGAAAATATTAATCTGTCTTCTTCGTTAGAGTTCATGCTACTAGCACCTCATATTGTGTGTTGAAAGGCAAGGTAAAAGCGTGGTTAGCCAAATTATATGCAGCGCCCTTTTTCTTCAATGTTGCATTGCAAGAAAGAAAAGATAAGCTGCCCCGATGTGTGATTTCATAGCACCAAAGCGATTCTGAAGAAAAACTAGTAACGTGAACTATTGGAGAGAAGGTGTAAACGATAAAAGAACATAGTGAAAAAAAAATGGAGTGGAAAAACCGCATTGAGTAAACACGCAGGGGTGAGCACAATTTAACTGGGGCTTCCAACGTACTGAGCACGTTCTGTTCAGGGATGCCATTTATACTGGTGAACTTTTGTAGCGATTTATGTTTATGTTTACCTTGGACAATGGCAAGGTCCACAATTTTGATAAAGTGATTTAGTTCAGAGCTACTGTTGGCCGACATACTACAGCGCATTCCGTAGTATTCAGGATTATTCTTATGGATATGAAAGTTCTCAGGCTCTTCTCTTTCCACCTGAAAGAAAAACCGATAGCGATAGCGTCAACGCACCTTGTCCTAAAAGACCGCTTATATTTCCTTCCACCGCTCCCTTTGATATCACTCATCGCCCAGCAAGCGTAAGCAGCAGTTATCATTGAGACATACTTCGCAGGCATTGATTATCTCAGAAAAAGCTTGACATACATCTACGGCATCTCTTGCCTAGTTGCATACTTGCTCTGCTGACTTCTGCCGAGCTACCCGTATGGTGCTTTGTTGAAGTGCGGTAAGGTACGAAGAAATTCTGCGCTTCAGATATTTTGTAACGCGAAACAACACATGTCGCCCAAGCAAATGATACCACTAAGTTGAATCTACGTCATAAGTCCGGGCCTAATTTCATCGGGCATGCCAAGCTGGCAGGCGGGAAGCTGGAGTCACAGAGAAAGCCAGAAACATGGCTCTACGAAATGTGGGCTAGGGGGAGAAATCCGCACAGTGATTCGCCTCTGAAAATTTCTGTGCTCTAGATGCTGGGAAAACATGCACATTGTAGAGATGAAAGATCACTCGGTTAAGGGCGTGCCGCGTCTTCTTTTGTGGTGAGGCCGCCGGCACCGCAGCGATGACCGGCATCCTTGCGCGCTTACAATGCGGCGTCGCAGGCTTGATCCCAACCAGCGGGCCACCAATGCACTCTGTGTGAGAGGCTGCGCTTCGGGAATTTCTTCCCTGGCCCCCAAAGAGAGAACGTAAGGATGTCATCCAACTGCGCGTGCGTTTTATTTCATACAGATTTGCCTTCTCGTCGTATTCCTCCCTTAAAATTCTGCTCATCGCGTTTTTTTTTTCTTTTTCAGCGCTTCAGCAGACAATCGTGATAAATAGGCTCGCTAAGCAAGGGCTTCAGTCTCGGGATGCAGTCGAACCTTTACATGAGGAAGATCCTATTTTTTCCTGAGCTGTAAGGACTACGAAACAACTGGGGCTTTCTCGGGTGGGGGGACAAAGAAAGGGGGGGGGGGGAAGATACATTGACGCGCGGTCTTTGTGGGAGCAGCCATCCGTCAAATTAACGCCGTCGTCTTTCGGAAACAAGCCCTTTGATGTTGAAAAAATTTGTCGACTGGCATTAGAACTAAGCGAACTCATGAGGCTAGACTCCCTTTTCACGAAATGCTCGCGATTTATTGGTTCCTTGATCGGTACTGTGCATTTACCTTTTTGTTGCAATTCAGAAGAAAAACAATGATAAATAATAAGATTTATTGACAACAAAGGAAACAGAGTTATAAAGTTATAAATTACTGTCCTGCGTGTCACTTGCGGAGAATCTAAAGTAAACCCTTATTGCTTGTCCTTTCTCCCAGAGCAAACTGAAAAGATGGCGTAGTGATGCTCAGATAAGGAGGGCGAAGTTTACAACATAATAAAAATCAGAACTTGTAGCTGACAATTGTAATAAAAAACAAGAACTCAATGATAATGAAAAGTGTTAGTTTCTACGGTGGCTTTCAAGGCATATAAAAGTAAAGGAGCCGCCGCGGTGGCTGAATGGTTATGGCGCTCGGCTGCTCACCCGAAAGACGCTTGTTCGATCCCGGCCGCGGCGGTCGAATTTCGATGGAGGTGAAAATTCTAGAGGCCCGTGTACTGTGCGATGTCCTTGCACGTTAAATAACCCCAGGTGGTCGAAATTTCTGGAGCCCTCCACTACGGCATCCCTCACAGCTTGAGTTGCTTTGGGACGTTAAACCCAATAAACCAAACAAAACCACAAACAAGGAAAGGATATATGTCAGTTTCGAGGTTGTTACGGAGAAAATAGACATTATTATACTGCACGAAGAAGCATACTCCAATTGATATTATGTGCATCGTAATAATAATTATGTGCATATTGTGTTTAAGAGGTCCATTCATGTTCTAAAATTATATCACTTTATGTTCTAAACCCTTATATTTTTTCGTGATATATAGGGTGTCCCAACTAATTTCATCAAGGGCTTAAAGATACGTCGAAGCACTCTAAGACGACGCGACCAAATGCATGATGCTGGCTATTGTATGGAGCAAGTCACACAATTTTTTATGTTGTGCTTAATTGCGTAATTAGTCGATATTAATTAACCAAATTCGCACGCAAAAAAGATAATCGAAAAAGGCCAATGAGAAAATTCTAGAACGGTCCGCAAAACTTCCGACTGAACAGTTTTTAACTCTCCATCTATTACATATCAGCTTTTTTCTCACACTGCATATTCCCGCAAAATACAAAAAATACCACGTGACATGCCCGCTTGCGCGCCGCGATTGCAGTGCTCTCAGACGTTCTGTAGAGGAACGAGAGAGAGAGAGAAGTGGTAGAGGAAAGGCTGGGAGGTTAACCAGTAAAATGTTCCGGTTGGCTACCCTGCACTGGGGGATAGGGATGAGGGGGGGGGGGGGGTAAAAGAATAAGAAGTAGAGCAATGTGGTCTGCATCTAGCACGGCAAGCAATGAGAAGCGTACTGAAAGTCGCAGGCCTCCGCAGCAGTATAGCCTGTACAGCTTGAGGGCTGCCGACTGAGTGGAACAGATCGAAGGTTCTCCATCACAAGGCAGCGCAGACATTTCAGTGTCAAGAAAGGCTGCTTGCCGTTGCGGCTGATAATGTTGATGACAGTTTAAGCATCGGGCTTCTTCTCGGAAGGATGAGGCTGGAGGATGCGTTGTGCCAGCTGTTGGGCAGCTGCAAGCACTGGATTCAAGAAATCCAGCATCTGCAGTGCATTCTGTGCAGCTGGTATGTGCATGCTGGAAAGCAGCACACGCATGGCATGCACGATTGGCTTTAGCATTGCAATCACTTGCTCTTCTGCGACCTGGTCCGGCTTCTGACCTACTACCCGACCAGCAGTAAGCTCGACACACTGGGTGCACGGTGCTGGGGTGGGTACTGGGTGCTTCGGGAGCGATAGCCAAGTCACTTGCCGGTCCCGGTCTTGGACTGGAGTTGTGACTTGTGCTTGATTAGCAATGGGCTCGGGACTCTGAGTACGCAATACCTGCTTGGTCACTGCGGGTGTGTGTAGCACAGACAGTGATGGCCAAGGCCCGTCTGCGACAACCGTCTGTGCCTCGCCAGTCATATTGCTCCCAGTCCTTAAAGTAGTATGCGGAGGGGGACGACAAGTTGCGGAAATTCTTGCACGATCCTTTCCAATGCTCGCTACACTTTTAGAAGGTCTGTGACGAGAGCTACGGCGTCGTCGTACCTTAGCGGCAGCTTCTCTGTGTGTCGAATTGTCTATTGTCATTTGTTTGAGTATCACTCTTTTCCTTTTCAGGCGAAGAAAATCTTTTGAGGCCACGTTATGAGGGCCGCGGAAATTGGCACACGTAAGGACTGTTGCCCGGCAAGAATCGCTGCTGTGTGGATGAGTACACCGTGGGCACACGATGGGGAAATTGCACACACTACTAAAGTGTCCTATCTTCATGCATTTCCGGCACTGGAGAGGCTTCGGGACGAAAGGCCTAACTGCATGCCGAAAGTGCCCAACCTTCACATACTTTGGAATGAAGTTCCCTTGGAAGGTCAACTTGATGCACTTTGCCCTCCCAAGGCGCTGAGCTTGCAGTATGGCTACATCATCGGTAGCTGGTTGAACCAAAATGGGCAGATAATCAGAGTCGCGGATGGCTACGTCGACGTCGTAAATGACGCCTGCCGTAGTGCCACTGCCTAGAAGGACATGGGAACGAACGCTGATGCCGCCGAGCGTTCTGATGTTGCTCAAACTCTCAAGCGCGTTCCGGTCCATGACATCAGTGGCGACGACATTCCTAAAAAAATTCGCCCTCACATATTTAATTGCTCCCGGGACGTGGGCCTCCAGGAACGCAGATGTGGCTTGCCTATTGATGTGGTTGAGATTGTCTGTTGTAGTCTCTGGCACAAATAGGACAGTATGTGCCGATGATCCTCGCTCCGTAGTGATCGTGGACGTACTCGACGACGACGAGTCCTCACGTTTGAGCAGTCTCCGTTTGGCCTTCTTGCTTACGACTCTGATGAAGCCGTCGTCAGCCGAAGGGTCATCGCTGGTGGGCGAGTACCCCACGGTGGCCTGGCTGCTTGCGTCATTCGGGAGGCCAAGACGTTTCCTCTGGGCGGCAGCGGCTGACCCACCGGTCTGAAGTCCAACAGCGTCCACTTCCTTCACCGTCACCAAAAAAGCAACAGTGCTTTCATTATTATGTCGTAAAACAGGAAAAAACTTGAGGCGAAGGGACGGCGTTCTGGTCTAGAGCCACTTAATCGTCCGTGTAGAGGAACGAACATAACAATTATCCCGGTGTGCTGTCGCTTAAAAGGCGACAGGGCGCAGCAGCTGGCCGCGCAATATACGCTAGCGGTATGCTTCCCTCCTGGTGCTTGATCATATGGTGACAAGCACAGTCCTTATCACTTGCGCTCCCGTAATCGCGCAGCCAGCGCGTGCTTCGCAGCCCTGTCCCCATAAGCAGCAACCCTCTCGGATAATTGAGCTGTTGGTTTGTAAGGCGGAACGTTTGAGAGCATTGCAATCATGGCGCGCAAGCGGGCATGTCACGTGGAATTTTTTTTATTTTGAGGACTTATGCAGAGAGCGAAAAAAAAAGCAGATGCGTAACAGATGAAAACTTAGAAACTGTTCAGTGGGACGTTTCGCGGACATTTCTACAACTTTCTCATTAGACTTTTTCGCCCATCTTCTTTGCTTGCGAAGTTGTTAAATTAATCTCGACTAATTATGCAGTTAAGCACAATATAAAAAAATTGGGAGTTGGTCCATACAATATCCAGCAACATGCATTTGGTCGCGTCGTCTTAGAGTGCAGCGGCATATTTTTAAACCTTGGCTGAACTTAGCTGGGACACACTGTATGTGTTATTTATTTAGATTTTCATTTTTTGAGCACGGTCATCTATTACTGTCGTTAGAACTAAAATATATCCTGAATGCTGATCTATTGTATCATCAACGACTAGTTGACGCCGTTTTCTGCGGTCCTGAAGCTGTATGCGGAATATTTTAAAGTAATGTGTAATTTTTACCACATGGACTTCCTGAAGAAAGCAACCAGGAACTTTTTTGGTGTTCAGCTAGTGATATGAAAAACGGTAACTTTTGAGTCACTATGCTGTATTTATAGGGATTATTTTAAACTTTACGTTTGCGTTTGTTCTGAAAAGATGAACACGAGAGCATGTTCTGCACGATTGTAATTAAAATTTTTTTAAGGCTCTACCTTGTCTGTCAGAATTTACATGGTGCCGGCGTATATAATCTTTCTTTTTTTTTACAGACCAGTAATCAAACATCACTCTTGCTTGTAATTTTCGCGCTGATGCTGGCCTGCCAACTTACTGCTTAATCGTGGATGCTTGTGCGGGTATTTCTCTTAAAGTAAGAACGTTGTGTTCATGTGGTTCTGCGAACCTATCCGGTATGACTGCAGCCGAAGATTTGCCAGTATAGAATGAACAAGCTCAGTAACAATTCTGTTCAGCGTGGTTTAAGACTTCATATATACTCCTTCGACAAACAATGGTATCCTTTGCATGAAAAGAGCTCCTTACGCAGCGTTGGTTCCCATTGAGTGTGTTCGAGCAGATATAACAGTTATGAAGAGAGAAATCTGAAAGAAAGAGATATAAAAAAATGTTTGCTTGTGGTTAGGACAAGCGAAGAAATGTGCTGAGTCCGATTCCTGGAATAAAGCGCCAATGGAGCACGCAGGGCCTAGTTAAACAGATTTCAATACACACAAGAAGAGAACAAAAATTCTAGAACGAGAAAAAAAAAAAGAAACGGGAAACTAAACGCTGAAACTGAAAAGAAAAATTTACAAGCAGCCAGATATGTGACAGAACAGGTAAAGGGTTAGAAAATAAGCGAGAGAGTGGCGAATGCTGTTTGCTTAGAGAACAAGAAAATTCAAGCAATTACGATAGGAAGTGAGCAGGAAGGTGACTGATATGCATAGAATCTAAAAGAAAAGAGGTCAGAAGAATAAAAAGAGAAGAGAAACAGAACCTAGATGTGATGTAAAATAGCCCGTGAAAATCAAAAGATTAGACTGTTCTGTGCACTCTCCGCTGGATGACAGAATATAAAATGCTCCACTGCCCAGCCGTCCGGCGCAGTCTAAACACCTGCGCCGCTTGTCTGTCTCTAGCCTACCAACGAGTGGCTTACGTATCTATCACACATTCTACGGACATGACTGCTTTGTCCAAAGGCAGAAAGAAAGAAACCTCGGCAGACACGCAACCGCCTGACGAGGCGAGAAGGGCGCTAGAATGAGAGGAGCGGAGAAGGGTGCTGTTGGCAGAGAGCTGTTTCACTCGTGAGCTGGGCGCTACTTCGCAGATCGATATGGCTCGGGGAAACATGGCGAGGGGATAAGGGGAGAGGACATGCTTGGCTGCATGCGCCGTAACACAGACGCGCTGCACAACCAAAGCCGTGACGCCGTCAGAGCCGCTCGCGGCGCTGCGTACGACTTGTAGACCGAATTCTCGAACCAGACAGCGTGGTTTGTTGCCGCGAGTCCGGGGCAGAGACTGTGAACTTGAAAGAGGGAATCGAGGAGACGGATGCTTGTCAGCGAAGGGACTCTAAAGACGCGAAGAGGAGAGAGTTTGCGTCGGCGGGATGAGATGTGGGAGAGGGCGAGGTAGCGAACAGAGGGCGACGACGCGCGTATTGCGCGCCCGTCACCTTGTTTGCGAAGTTGGTAAACGTAGCTATACTGGCACATGCATTAGCTTTTTCAGCTTGGCTATGAGCTCACTGTCTCGGCTGTCGCGCTTGGCGGGCTCAGTGCGTAGGCTTGCTTGAACGCCTTGGAGTGTTCGCTCGCAGTTGCGTTTGGAGAAGAAATCTCCCACTTCGGGCGCGCATAGTATGAACCATGCATGGCGTTTAACTTAGGACGTTGGACGCATGAAATGTTACTGCACAACAATTTTCGACGTGTGCTATGTGCCGAAGTGGCCAGAGGCGCACCGTAGAAACGACGAAGGGGGGGGGGGGGGGGGCACTCGCCGACCAAGTTAGGGCTTCATGTTAAAGCGCGTCATGGTTGCTAAAGCCAGGAGTTCGGCAATAATTTTTTTTTGCTTAATAAAACGAAAAAGTCGACAGGAAAAAAAATTGGGGCCTCCCGTTTTGCTCCTGTTCTGTAGGCGATATCGGCTGTTTTAATCTAGAAGCATGAGCTCCATGCAATGTTCTGGCATATTATTGGCGTTGGCGATGAAAATAAAACAAAATTTGGCTGAACCATTACTACGTAGCTCGAGGATTTAAAAAAAGCTAAAAATAGAGAATAGAGACAATTGATAGGAACAAATACTTTCGCACTGTTCACTCTCATTTGAAGAACAAAAAATTACGAAGACAGAGTTATCGCGACTCCGCGGACCAGTGCTCTTCATCGCTCTTTCATAAAGCCCACTGGGCTGACGAGTGCAATCCTATAAGCACATGTACTGAAAAAATGACGCTGGTGTTTTTTCGATAACTGGAGTCACATGTGCGGGGCCGGGGTAGATTGATTTTCGAGAAACAAGTGACCAAAAACATAAAGACTTTTGTTTCGTAGCCGCCGCGGTGGCTGAGTGGTTATGGCGCTCTGCGGCCGGCCCGAAAGATGCGGGTTCGATCCCGGCCGCGGCGGTCGAATTTCGATGGAGGCGAAATTCTAGAGGCCCGTGTGCTGTGCGATGTCAGTGAACGTTAAAGAACCCCAGGTGGTCGAAGTTTCTGGAGCCCTTCACTACGGCGTCTCTCATAGCCTGAGTTGCTTTGGGACGTTAAACCTATATAAAAGCAAACCAAAACCATTGCTTTGTACTCGATCACGGTTTCAGGAGACTTAAGATTTTTCTTTGTCTAGCGTTTTATTCCACCTTTAATTTTTAGCGACATGAAGCCACGAAACAGAAGATTTCCTCTGTACGCAATACGTCTACGTCTCGCCATCAGTCTTAGATATTTTTAGCATACCGGAGACGTACTAGCAGAGACTATACCTGTTTACCGCTAGTACGTCTCCGGTATACTAAAAATGTCTATTGCCTGTCGGCAAGGCTGAACGCAAGCAGGCGCGATACGCCGCGTTACTGATGGCGTGTTGTATGGACTGGCCTTGCGAAACGTGAAGAACCCTATTAGTCTCTTTTCGGTTTACGCCATGGCTAGTACGTCTCTTAAATCCATTTCACTCTTATCGTAACTAGAGCTCTATGGGAAAGTTGTTCCTGCGTGTGACCTCGCAGGCACGTTTCTAGCGGCAAATAATTTAAAAAGTTCGCACGCTGTGCCTGCTATACGCGGTGGGTGCTGTCAGGTCGTGGTGTCTGAATGAGTAAAGAAATTTCATACTGCACTTCCATGAGTTCTTTTTCTGCATGGATCACTTTGATATGCGGGAATTTGTTATTTTTATTTCGCTAGCAGGTTAAAATTCAAAACGGTCAGCATAATTTTGTAGTGCATGACTCAGCTTTGTAGCGCTTTCCATCAAGCCATCAAGAAACTGATTTCGGTGGGGAGCAACCTAAAGACATATAAGTGCAAAATAAGATTCAGCCGAGCTGAAAACAAATTGCAGTCTAGCTCGTCGTCGACAGTAGGTGTAAGCATTTAATGAATTGCAGGAGTGGCACAGAATATTGTAGGGCGACTCAGAGATGGTGGTTGTCGAACTCGTGTTCCGGCAAAGTTCGCTGGGAGTTGGATGTGCTCGTACGTTTGCCCGCTTCTGTACTTGGAGCTGGGCAGTGCGCTTTGTCTGCCTGACTGCTTTCACGGCTTAGGCACAATCGCCACCGCCCTTACCGTTTCTCTTCCTCCAGCTGGAAAGCGCGCTCGGCTTCCCTTGCCACTTGGGCGCGCTGCTGAGTTCAGCCGATCTTCTTTCTCGTGTTTGGCAGCGCGCTCAACGTCCCTGGTTGGTTTCTGAGTTTCACGCACTGATTGGTGCAGCTGGTGCAAATGGGAGTGGTGGAACTGGAAGTGCTGTATTCTTTTTGGTCACTCAACCACGACCGGCGGTGGAGGCCGTGCGTAGTGTTAGAAACGTTTTCTTGAACAACAATCCAAGAAACGAAGTGAGTGTATCTCCACGGACCAGACTCAGGTGAATCACTCATCTGAACTCAACTGCATCATCGACTGCAGGGCGCACAAGAAGGATGTGAACGCTAGATATTCGGTCTGCGAAGAGCAGCGACTGCGACTCTGAAAGTGACGCCGGTTAGGCTGGTTTTCATTAGTTTTGAAAAAAATATGAGAAGCTACGTGCGTGAATGATTGAGCGGTACTGCGTTACACGGTTTCAGAAAAAGTTTTTTTCCCAAAATGATTGTTCCACCACGATTAGAAGAAACACAGTCGTTAAAAATACAGTATAATTTTCTTTCCGTGGCCCTTTGCAATAGTGAGAAAACAGCGCCTACCCCTAACGGCCGTTTCACATTAGAGGGCGCTAGTCTTCGTTCATATGGAAGCCGATCAGCCACCTGCTCATTCATCCAGCTTATATAGATGGTATATGTTTGAGCGTGTTGGTTCATCGTCACACAAAGCATAGCGTAGTAACAACAGAAGACTAGGCGAGGACAAGACAAGCGTCTTCTGTAGTCACTGTGTTAAGGTTTCTGTGGGATCTACGGATGTTTGAAGAAATCAAGATGGCGGAATCTCGCAAGTTCTAAAACAACGCTGAAAGCCTCAGCATGATATATTTTTAACGTGATGCTGCTGAGATCTCGCGAAGCTAGCTGGAAGCCACCTCTGTCTGCCTGTGACTCCTATTTGGAGTTTAAGCGGCGATGTGCACACGGCCTCAAGATTACAAATTTATATTTAGCTGATAAGAATACCTGAAGTGAGGTTTCGTTTGAAACATTGTGTAAAGTGACGGAACTAAATTTCATCGGTCTGGCAAGGCGATGTATAACGAACGTAGCAAAGTGGAGTTTTGGGCCAGTTGGTGATTCATGATTTGCAGGTAGGCTTAGCTCGAGACAAACGAAGACAAGAAAGGGACAGAGGACGAGCGCTCGTCCTGTGTCCCTTTCTTGTCCTAGTCTGTCTCGCGCTAAGCCTACCTGCAAATCATGTATCACCAACGTACCTTATTGGTCACAAAAGAGATTTTCCTGTGGAAACAAAAGGCGCTGGTGTCGGTTAGAAGGCGGTAAGCGGTTGTCTTGCAACCTGATCTTAGGAAAGAACCTTTGTATGTGCACAATATTTGGTCTTTTACTGTTACAAAAAAAAAAACTCAACGAGAAGTGGAATTGAACACTGGGATATAGAATGTTCTTTCTCCACCGGGCTCCTCAATATACTAGCTTAGGTTCAGGCTATGGGCTTTTGTAGTGAGTTTCCACCCGTTGTATGCGCTGTACAAGAAGTTTTTGATTAATTTTGGAGTGCAGTAGAATCCACTGTGCTTGTGAATGATGCTGGTCTTTCTTCAATGACAGGCTGTAACCCTCTCCCCCCCCTTCCCCTCCTAGAGACGTAACTCTGCGGTGCGAATATTTTAAGCGGCGTATGAAGCTTTTTCTGAGCGTTAAGCGATGGTTTTATGGCCACTGAAAATGAGTCATCATCATCATCAGCCTTACTACACCCACTGCAGGGCAAAGGCCTCTCCCATGTCTCTCCAATTAACCCTATCCTTTGCCAGCTGCATCCACCCTTTGCCTGCAAACTTCTTAATCTGAAAATGAGTAAAAACAGAATATTTCAAAAATTGGGTATCTGAAGGCAGCAGCTCTTTTACGAATACTGGTTATAAGTTTAAATTGACGCTTAGTTCTCTCTAATGAGTAGAACTTTTTGATGATCAGTTGACTAGCTATTGAGGTTTTCTATTGAGTTGCCGTAACCAATTGGCCATCGAGTTAAAACTGAAACAGAATACGGAGCGGCAAATGGGACTCAATTGAGCCCGCTTGAA
Organism: Amblyomma americanum; assembly: GCF_052857255.1. Taxonomy (NCBI): domain Eukaryota; kingdom Metazoa; phylum Arthropoda; class Arachnida; order Ixodida; family Ixodidae; genus Amblyomma; species Amblyomma americanum. Next base: position 81,780,775 of record NC_135504.1, read on the forward strand.
ACGCTCTATCAGGAGGAACTTGAATGTGTATTGATTCCGTTCAGTGCCCATGTTGAATGGTAACAGCAAACATCATGGTACGAGAACGTTGTCAGAACGTAATAAAATGATATCTATGATTAAAAAAAGTTGTAAAAGATTCAGTTCACTCTATATTCAAACTTTTCTGAAACATCATCCACGCTCTACAACGATGCTCTTTAAGCTTCCACGAAACCAGTAAGACATGTGCATCTTTCGCTGAAAGAAGATTTGTAACCGGAATCACCAAATTTTGCGTCAAATACCTAATTCGAGCACTCTAGAAGCAGCAAGTAAGAACCTCGAGAAAGTGATAATTAAACACATTATAAACATTCTACATTTATGCAGTCGGCTATCTTAATCTTAAACCGACTGCTACTGCTGCTACTGCTGATAGAAAGAAAGAAAAGGAAAGTACACGGGCCTGCCTACTGGCTCATGCCGAGCCACGCTCGCTTCCGCGTGCTGAAAGTACGAGAGTTAAAGGAATGGAGAGCAAAGATAGAAAAAAAAAGGCGCGCGCTAATATGCCCCGGGCCGATCCCGAAGGCAGTGCAATACCGGGCCGACCCGTGCCAGAGAGCTTCAAGGCAAGCGCTCCAAAAATATTCCATATTCCAAAAATAAGTTCAATATCTTACGTCCAAGGACCCGCATCAGATATTAAATCAGCTATCAGATATCATGATACCTTAAACTCACGTGATCATGCTTATATACTTGCTATGAAAAGCGTTCTACCTAGCATGAGGCTTGCATTGTTAATGACAGCAGGTTTAAAAAATTATTTCTGCACCATTGACGAAATCTGTTGGAAGTACAAATCAAGATGTTTAACTGCAAAGTTATATTAGCCGAAGTGAGACTTTAGTGCAAAAGCGGAGGTAAAAATTATAATCCAGTGCTTGAAATTGATGCTTGACGTAGCCTTCTCAAGTCTGGAATGTTTTCCCCCCTTCGAAGCAATGTCGCAATCCTTGAAGTGAACGTGTCATAAATGCTGCTGAAACTTTTCTGCTTCAAACACTACTCGATAGCATTAATTGATCGTTCTATGAAAAAAATTAAGCTCTAGGTAAATACCTCCCGAAAGAAATTAGCTGAGATTCAATTGATTCGTAGGTAGGGCTTCATGATGACTAAAATTTAAATGACTCTGAATTGACCTGCCTGTTGACTCATATCAGTACAGAACGTTTTGGCATCTTAATGAACGAGTTTAACGAAGTTTTCGTCTTTATTGAAAGGTTAGAGACCCGGCAAGGTTATAGACCCGGCAAGGAAGCTGTCAGTTGAAATTGTAATTTTTGTAACGGTGAGTAGAAACAATCGCATATAACGGCGTTTTATCATTTGTTAGTCATCTCAGTTTTATATTGTACTAAACGTGACAGAAAATTTGTCGTTTGCTCGTGCCCACAAAACGCTTTTTTGATCAGATTTCTTAAGGAGTTCAGTTACAATGTACATTATCGTCTTTCTAGCCGACATTAACTCCCGACACTTAACGCTGTCGGAGGAGACTGTTAAGCGATTGCTGCTGAACTAGCCTACACATTTCCAGGAACATGATAGAGTGAACGCTTTGTTGACCAAATTCCAGCGGAGTTCTGCGCCGAGTAGTGTTTTCCTGGGCAGCAGGCTAACGATCGGACATACTTTTGATAGCCAGCGTTCTCGTTCTCTAAGTTTTTTTTATGGTTGCCAAGTCCTTCGCATCTCTTTTTTTTGGTTTCCTTTTAGCGTGTATTCTAGCCAGGTTGATTCAGCAATGAAGCATACCAGCTCAAGTTTTCTGAGCTCAGCCAACGTCCCATCTCCTCGCTTCCGGCAGTCGGGACGGGCACCTTTGTAAATGTACGCGCACATCTCGTTTTCTTTTTCTTTTTGTTCCTTTTCGAGCGGCTGCTGAAAGGAGGCCGACCAGGAGCAACCGCCCCCCGCCCTCCAGAAGAAAGCAGCAGCGGTAAAGGGGCGCTTTCCGTGCCTGCCGTCTCGGTTTGCTGCCGTGTTCCACTCGATCTAAGTGGCGGGGAACACACACACACACGCACACAAACTCGAGAGCGAACAGGCGCAACATCACCTTTCGAATTTTTTATTTTTCTTATTTTGTACCCCTAGCGTCGGCTTTAGCCTCGACAGAGCTCGGCCCAAGTAGTGGGGCACTCTGTTGTGAAGAGCGTTTAGAGCACCACTCTAGAAGAAGATGTGGTAAGAGTTCGAGCCGGAACTTGCTCGCGACTTCGCTTTTGTTGCTTCCTTGAAGTTATCTGAAATGTGCGTTATGTGGGAAAAATTTAGACGTATATCGTTTGAGACGTTTATCATTATTACTATCAGAAGTTGTGAAGAAAGTAACTTGGTATCGCATGGAGGAGCCAGCGCTACATTCCTTATTTGTGGAGCACCTGAGTGGTCAAAAGTATTTCGGCGCTCTTCAAAGAGAGGTCTTCATTTTTTGTTTCTCGCCTTAGCCTTCTCGAAAACTCAGATGTTATTGTGTTGGGAACAGGCTTATTGCAGTAAATGAAAAAAAAGTCGTCTGCACTACACCAAATCTTACCCAGTGGCTTCGCATGAGAGCACGTATAGAAAATTTTGCTGTGGAAGAAAATGAATGTGGCAAATCGAATTAGTCGCATACTCATGCGGGCAGTGTTGTCTGCGCTTCATTCCCGCCTAGGACATGTACCACTGCTGGAAAAATGCATGTGCTTTTAGCAGTCATTGTTTTGAGCCCATTTAATCTCGGTTTCATGAGCGAGACGAGCAGTTAGGAGACGTACATTCGTCCAAGGCGCAGACACAAGTCACTCAAGTTGGCACTGCATTTTATTTTTCCCTGCGAGAGGAGAGGCGCACCAAGCAGTCTTTTCCGCGCTCGCACTTTCATGCACACGAGACATATAGGTCCCAAATTCATTATAACTGAGCGCATTAACCATTGCAAAAACTTTCACATGGTTGTGAAATAAGACAACGAAGTTCGGGGGAGGACTGCTGAGAGTGCAGCGGCAATGGGTTCTTGTACGTCGCACTCAGTAGAGGTGTATGGCGTCCCGAGAGAGAGATCTCGTAACTGTGGAGATTCGCAGCGCTGCTGACTGCGTCCAATCTAGTCAGAAATGTAAGAAAACTGTTCGGCTGCCTCCACTGGCTGCCACTGAGTCATGCAGGAGAGTGAAAGCGGCTTTGCTCTTGCGTGCGCATTGTTTCATTTACTTTTTTCCAACTCTTCCAAGCAACCCCTGGCGACCCCTCTTTAGCGCATAAGCCCGAGCAACGGGCCAAATCCATCTAGTTGTATGCAGTGTGCCCCTGTTTAAAGGCTCCTCCTTCTTCAGCAGTGACCGCTGCACTGTGGCAGTATTTTGCAGGAAAACCGCAGCGCTCATTGATGATACCAAGTTAATTATAGATGGCACCTGTCAGCCTATCTGGCTCGCTACACAAATGCTTGTTAGCTTGTGGAGCTTTTGCTACATGGGGCTCTTACGTTTCATGTCATTATGCACACTGGACTGGTTATCTTATCAAATAAGCTTTGCGTGCGGTACAAGAAAAAAAGAGTGTGTAACTTTCTTTTTATTTCTGGCCGCACGAGGTATATTAGAGTTAAAGAAAGGCCGCAGGATGTAAAATGTAAAGTTGGTACAGCTGCCTTTCCTTAGAAGTCATAAAATCGTGCGTTAGATTTCATTAGAGTATTAATTGCTCTGGTAATATCTAGCACGCCTTGACAGTGCAGCCACCGTGCTGGCTCAATAGTTATAGTGCTGGCCTGCTTAACCAAAATACGTGGGCTCGATTCCCTGACGGAGCGGTCACATTTCGGTGGTGGTGAAATGGTAGAGGCCTGTGTGCACTGCAATATCAATGCACCTGTATAAACCATGTTAAAGAAGCCCAGGTGGTCGAAAATATTCGGAGCCTTCCACTACAGTGTCCCTCATAACCTGTGTCGTTCTGGGACGTTAAACGCCACGAAGCCGTACCAAACCACCCAATCTTCACAGTGCTTGAGCTGGGTCACGTCATCTTGTATACTTTCCACTGCCGCAATCCAGGTATAAGAAATCATATATAATTACATACCTTAATCAGAGATAAAGATTTTTGCTAAAGTTTTTTTTGCAATATGCCGACAAAGCGGTTTGGGAGCTTTACGAGCCTTAGGTGGTTTTCTCATTAGTGGTGACTTGAGCAAATATAGACAGGAGTATATTTGTGTTGTGTGCTTTTGAAGATCACAATAAGGCGAGCTGCAGATTTAAAGCTGAAAATGCGCCGTTTTCTACAAATTCATCCTAAAATGTACGGCTTAAACTGATAATATGTAACGACAACTCATGCATTAAGAAACATTCAGCCTTTGCGGAAAAAAGTGCACACCAAGAGCATTCGATCAGGTTCCGTACGCAGATACGCAGTTAGAGCGGTGTAAAACACTTTTTGAGATTAGCGCAAAAATTTGTTCAGAGTAGTGGCAGCTGTTACTATAAACATCCTTCTGTGCCCCGGCAGAGAGGTGTAGTTGATGTCGCCGCTTCCCCATCGGATTAAGCAAAGGTCATTAATTACGGTGAGTGTGGCGGCTGCAGATAGTGCGGCTGAGATGGAATGGGTAGCGCCTTACGGGAGAGATAAAGCTAATCCGGTTACAGATGCACCGTGCCGAGTACCACATCCCGGACTCCTCTGGCCAAGGCAGTGCCTGGAAGCCAGGCTCAACGGGTACGGTATATGACGGTCGTTTAATGGCGTCCCCTGTGTGCGGCGACAACTCCTCGCGGTTGAGTAGACGCATTTGGTGGGAGCGTGCTCTCTGGTGAAAAAGGACGGAAAGAAAAGGAGAATGCGAAAAGAGCGAAGACGAAATGGTGTATTTACATGATAGAAAATAGAAGCCAAAGCCAACGTAAATCAATATTGTATTAAGCTTCCATTAGGAAAGACGTACTCAGCGGTTCTGTTCTCCATACTTAACGATTCCTAGAATGCACGCTAAGCAGCAGCTGCCATTACGTTATTGTCTGCTAAAAAAATAATTATATTCGTGACTTCACTAACTGGTTCACAGTAAGGGAAGCTTTTTTTTAATATTGAGTACCTTTTGAATACAAACAATTCGTCTAGAATTTTTTTAATTTTTATGCCTTCTAAGTATGCCTTCGAAGCAGGCCTTCTAAGAACAATAAGGTGTTAAAATGTTGCGTACTACAAAGATCAGCAAACTATTAAAGCAGCCTGCTTTCATCTTAAGAGGCGATGGACGCAAAGCAGCATAAGCATCTGCATTGACAGATAGAATGAATGGTTCGCTCTTTCAGAACGAAGAATAAGACAAAAACAGCTCAAAATGCTTTATTATTTTAAAAAAATCTGAAATTAAAGCGTTCCTCATTTCATTCTATCTTAGTTGTGCGTTATAACTGAGGAACCGCTTGTTTCTTTCTTAGTTACAGTGCCAATGAAATAAGCGCCAATTTGTAACCGGATTCCTATAGGTTTCAAGTTAATGACAGACATTGAAATGTGTCTATGTTGCGTTGAACGGAAATATCGCCCTAGCAATCCGCATATAGCATGAATTATCCCTTAAGAAGCTAAGCTTTAGTTTCACGCGCTTGTTCGCCGCTGCGTTTAGTGTGATTTGAGTGCTGTTCTAGCTATTACAACTTGAATAAACAGCGCCAACGACGCCTTCGCGTGACAAGAGCTATTCACTGCTTTAAGTGACTTCTTGAGTTGTAGAGCTTAAAATAATAGCTAATGTACGGAATTCGGTTTGCAAACACAAGTGGAGACGAAATATTGAAAGCTATAGATGAAATAACCTTTGTGCTCATGTCACTAAGCTCGCAAATACTTTTTGCGATGTACTCCATGTGCAGTAGTGAGCAGTGCCAGAGGGGAAAAACTTGCACAAAACTATATATTTTCCTGTTATTTGCTTGCTACATTTGAGAATGACGTTTGAGTATTATACGCTAAGAATAAAACTGACTAGGAAACAGAAAAAAATTGTGTTGTACCACATAATTATAGAGTAATAAATAAATGAGTGCTCAGAATTTTCCCCTGGTACTGCTGTAAAGAGTACTCACGTTTCTTCGCCGACCTTTTCATAAATATCACAGTACTGGATATATTAAGAGGAGTGTGGTTGTTTTTCAGAATACGGTGTTGATTGCCTAGGTTCTAATTTTATTTCCATTGGAGCTGGCCAGGCGTGTCGAGTCGAGCTTAAGGGTATATAGCTAAAGTTCTTTTAACATACCAGTCGGATGCTCCTGAATGCCTTTTTTGTCAAATTGTCGGTCATAAAGAAAAGAAGCTGACCGGCAGGGTTAGCAATTCGCAAAAGGCGGGCGTTCGTTTTGAGTTTTCTACAGGATCAAACCCAATCGGCCCATGGCTTGCCGTGCAACATTCGCCGCTCCTGCAAAATTGTTAAAAAGTTTCGAAATACTTAGCGCTTCCCTGTCCGCCTAATTGACATGCTTTTTTTTTTGTCACGCTTACACATCCACACTGAAAAGTGGCGTGCGGTTCGCACCCCATAATGAATGAACCTGCCCCTTCACACGCTGCTTTAAATCACGGCTTGGAAAGACGGATGACTGCGCGCCAGATTGATTGCGTGCTGCGGCCTCTGGGGGCGCTATGCGCGGGGAGCCGCGCGGCTGACTATTTCGCGTTGGGGACGGCCCACCCGATACACGAGAAAGAGAGCTCTAAGTACAACACCTTCACGCACACACTGCACACTTCGTCGGAAACATGGTATGCTGCTTTGGCCATGTTGTTTTAGTCGGTTTAATGAAAAAAAAAACCGGGATAAAAAAGAATGAAGAATCGGTTGGCAAAATGACAGCAAAGTTTCTCCCCTTATTGATGTTGTTTTCCAGCGAAAAGCTCCACTTCTCCCATGCAAAGCTTAAGATCAAATGACGCTTGGATTGTACCTCTAACTGGAGGCTCGCCACAGGTGGGTATGTGGCGTCATACTACGTGACTTGTCGCAGCTTTTACCGCTCGTGTCGCCGCCGCTCCGACCACTCGCTCTCCCCAGTTGTGTCACGTGACTAACAACGCGATTCGCTCTCGCTAAATGAAGGCCAGCGCTCGCCGCCTAGACACCTCAGAGACATGGAGCCAGAACAGGTCACCGGTACCAGTCCTGCGACTTAGCTTTGGTGGCACCGGGCTACTTCTAGAGCGATCCCTACGGCAGAGAGCGTCACGAAGCCGCGAAACCGCTCGAAAGCGGACTCGTCGAGTTGTTGAAACCGAACAAAAACGGGTGGTGCGTCTGGAGAAGCAGCGGCACAGTCAACGAAAGTATGTCAAGCGCAAAGGGGCAGCGGATACTGCCAACGTCTCCGCTTCGACATCGGCCTCTGGTTCTGTTGCCTTTCGCTCCGTGTAATCGTATATATTATTTTTCTCCCACGCTGTAGTTTTATTTCCTTCTGAGGAATTGAACTTAGGCCATTCTTGGCATTACGGCTTGTCATGTAGCCTGTAATGTGTTTCTTGCTTTGACAGCTACTGCTTTTTTATCGTCATAGATACGCTTTTTGTCTGCTGTGCCTTCAGCACAAGTACAGCTGAGCAGTGGCCAATTAAGGTAATAGTAGTGTTAAAGTGCGCGATCTCTGACCTGTTTTAGTGTTCAGAATCCGGAATATCAGAATATCAGAGATATTTTGATTGTGAATAGTAAACAGACAACACGTCGTCAACAAATAAATAAATGTCCGACCATCGTATTTCTGGCAAGAAACTCATTAATTCATTCTTTACCAATGAAACCACCGCTTGTTTGGCTTGCAAACCGTGCAGCTCCCTGTGCGAAGAAAGCTAACGCGCAGATAAGAGCTACAGAACAGCGTAGGGAAATCGATTCCACGTGCACTCTATATCGATTTCTGCGCGCTCTCCTGCAATATAATACCTCGGTGGAGTTTGCAAGACCGTTACGAAAACACCGGGGGCTTGATAAGCGTCTCTATTTCATTGAGGCTGCCGGGCGTAAAAAAAAAGAGAGAAATTGTGAGTAGTTTTAGATTGCTATATATAACCTTCCTTTTTTTTCTTACAAGTAGTGTATTCTTGCTGAACAGAGAGACTTGTCCTTAGTTTTAAAAGTTCTTGTTGGCGCAAATATACTCCCTCTTTTGCTATGGTGTGCCCTAAAGAACGTGGTTTCGCAAGTAGAAGGTTGTCGGGGCTAAAAGTGGAAACAGGTGCAAAGCTAGCTGTTTCGACACTTTCCGAGGGGGTGTAGTGACAGATTAAAGAATCGTGCGATAAAAAGTATTGGCTCAGTATATTAGCACAACAAAGCTGAAAGAGTGTCTTTGAAAAAAAAATGTTCAAAGTGCAAGATTGATGAGTTTGCTTATAGATGAAGCTTACGTAAGATGAAAAGGCCAAAGGAGATAGCAGCTACTGGAGAAAATTTATATTTATACTCGAGGGAAAATTTTCTGAAGCTTCTGAGGAACAATGTTCCGGTAGAAAAATTATTTTGAATCACTAAGTAATGTTTTAAGAAATGCTGGCCCATTTTCAACTTTAAATCATGGTTTATGTTTCAACAATAAGAAATACTCTAGGTTATAAACTCTCATCTGCCATTACTGTGCGCTCCTGGAGCCCCATTCCTTTTCCTTGACGTAGCGGTGTAGTCTTTTCATATTCCGCCAGCCAATAACTATGACATCGCGCACTATGCCCCAGAAAACGCATTATGCCCCGGAATAGGAGTAGGGGGTTTATTTACTACTAGACTAACACTTAAATTTAAGTTATACTTCTGCTGCCAGCCGCGTCAGTTCCTTTTGCACTCCGGAATCTGGGCTTCTTAATGCTTCATTCCATACTCTATCATCTTCATACTTGCTTTTTCGTGGAGTTTCTTGGCATTTTCTGAGACCTCGGGTTTGCTTATGGCTAACAAATTCTTCACATCTAGGCCTCGTGTACAACTTTCACGCATCCTCCATTACTAAACACAGGTACATGTGGGACCAACCAGATGCCACACAACCGCACCAATGTCGTGCGCCCTCTTATTTTAACCCACGTACATGAATCTATACTGGTTTGTCGCCTTGTGATTTAGCTTCCTCAAGCTCACCTATTCTTATTCAGCTTTTCAGCAAAAAGTATAAAGTCTCTACTTCGGAGTTAGTTGCGCAGCTGCTCTCTCTGTCTTCAATTTTGTTATTATTATTATTATTATTATTATTATTATTATTATTATTATTATTATTATTATTATTATTACACCTATGTGCTGCCCTTGCGTGAGGGTATAACATGGGGGGGGGGGCGATAAAAGCATAAAAGTATGGGAAAGGCACTAGAAAAAAAAATGATGCATGTAATGACGAAGTATGAAATAAAGCTATTAAAGTACACAAATAAAACAACAAACAGCGCAAAATAAAGTGCTCAGTAATTCTATAATGCACATATTAAACCCAAATTACAAAATATATTAGTCCGTGGTTTCCTTTAATGAATGCTGAAAGGATTGAAAGTTAAGCTCAGTAGCTATGTGTGATGGCAGGTTGTTCCAGTCCATTATGGTGCAAGGAATGAATGATTTCACGTAAAGCGATGAACGACACGTTATGCGTTTTATTTTGTTATCGTGACCATGTCGAGGAAAGACTGCAGGGTGTGGCAAAAAGTAGTCATCGCGAAATAACTGAATCGCAGTCCATTCGATGGCTGGAAGCAAAACTTCGAGATAAAGAGCGTTTTATGAACTTTTTACTGAAGCTTTGAAATAAGCAGAGTGGAATTTTTGGCCTAGTAAGGCATTATTTGGAGGGGAGCTTAGCACGAGAGAAACAAGACATGAGAGGGACAGAAGGCTAGCGAAAACTTGCAACTGAATGTATTTGAATCGAAGTGTCGTGCTTGAGGAACAAAACCTGCAGCCCAGCTATCCAGAGATTTCAGGAGGCGGGTACATGTGAGGATCAACTGCACTAAGATGATCTGCGAGGATTAATACATGCGAGAGTAGAAGGTTCGGAAGGTGGTGCGTTCTTACAACTATAACGTAATATCCCGGTGTAAACGCTGTCACTGTCACTGTTACCGTCCACGTCGGAGCAGTCAGTAGAATGGAAAACTTCCAGGCTTTTGCGCTGACAATACAGGATGACACGAAGGTTCACCAAGACGCGGACACTCCACCGATTGGCTTCGTTTGGCCAAGTGGTGCTTGTTTGTCTGGTCGCTGTCACTTCTCCACGCATGATGAGGCTGGAAAGCGAAGCAGTTGTTTTTTGAATTGGAGCGCTGTTTGCATCAGTTGTACCGCACGTTATTATGTTTTCGTTCCCACTCGATTAGCCGCGCTCCGTATTCGTTCCTGCACGAGTGTCAGATTTGTCTTCAGCGCTTATTATTACCAGGCGAACTTTTCTAACGTTTACAGATTTTCACTTTAAAAACAATAAGAAGTATGTGGTCATCGGTGCGGTCGACCTTAAAGATTACGCAGAAAGGCGGATATTATGCACCATCATGGGCAAAAGTTAGAGACCGCCCGTTCCAAGTTATGATCCGTGCTCCTGTGCTTGGGGGCGCCAGAAGACAAAGCATTTTTGGCTTAGAGAAGGGCCCACTGCGTTTGTCTTGACCGGTCTCGACACTAGAAGCGCTTTGTCGGGTGGCGCCTCTACGCCAATTGGCACGGATCAGAACCTGGACGGAGGTCTCCTAATTTTGCCCACGATAGGAAGTGATATTGCTTAGCTAAAAGATTGATTAACTGAAATTAGGTAATTTTTTCATATTTGATTTCAAGGGACAATATTTTGAGAAACGAAAGGTCGTCAAATTTTAAACTAAAGGCCGTCGAATTTGAGAGCGAGACTACTTTTTATATTTTCTGATTTGGAGACATATCCCCACCCTGGGGTGTCCAATCTACAAATCCCGCAATACTGAACCCAATGTACGCCACCTTAGGTGGGTCTGCTCGGCGCTGATGCCGAGGGGAATTCAGCACCACGCGGCAGCGGGTCCCTCATTGACCAATCCTACCTACAGCGCTAGGACGCAAGGACCGCATCATCGCTCACTCCTCGACTTGATTAGATCGGCCTTCCTCTCTTCATTCATTTAACAGTCCTTTTTCTATAACCATCATTACATACCCACTTTATGTCCCGAGGCAATAAATATCGCTTTAAAAGAAAAACTATACCACAGGCCGCATCAGCTTGTTCTCTTCCGTGTATGCTCGTGCGCTGCTTATAAGCGAGTAATGAAAAGTTACGTGGTAGTAATTGATTGCGTCTCGGCAACTCTTCAGGTACCTTCCATGGGATGAACTCACCACTGAAATCGGTGACATTTCAGATGAACTAATCGTAATCGGTTACTCGTCTTCTGTAACGTCGACAAAACTGACACACCTACAGTTTTATCTTCCCATCTAACGAAGCCTGTGTTGTATGCAAGCTGGTCACGTGCTTGGCGAGTGCTTGGGCCGCCGTATCGCAGGTTTGCATGATTAGCTTAATATAAATACTCTTTTTTAAATACCACTTTGCGAAGTGATCTCACCTGTTTTAGGGCCTTTTTGAATCAGACATTGTTTCCCTGAATCGTCACCTGCATATGCTTGTTGCCTGTATGAATACTAGAGAGCACAATACTAACCTTATCTGCTGACAGTGTATCGTGCCTCTTTGCTTTAAGCACTGGTCGGAAGAAAGCATTGATGGTTACTATTTGCACATAGCGCCCTGAACGATAAGCAAAGGGCAAAATATGTGATGAGTTCATAGGAGAGATAATTAGCGGATGCACAAAAGTCAATAGCGTGATTGAGTTCGTCATCAACGCCAGCACATTTTGCACCATCTCTGAGGCATGTCTGGCAAATACTATTAAAATAAAAATGGAGCGCGGGCTGTGAAGAGACCGAAACTTCTCTGAGCTTTAGTTTACTTGGGAAGTCTGTGTAACCTCGTTGGTATTCGTAGCGTGCGGTTGCAATTCAGAAGAGGTGATACATAGTTCCATTACACCCATCGTTTTTTGTTTCTTTCTTAGGCAAGTTTTCTTTTTTTCTCTCTATCAATGGTAACGTTCCTCGGCGAATACCGTAGAAACAGGAGCAAAATCTCCGTTTAGTAGTGGAAGGATCTGAATAATGCATCCGACTTGGCCATAGCTATGCAGTTTCACCCAAAGAAAGTTTGCCTTCGGAAATGCCGTATTAGCTTTCTGATACCTTCGCTCCGCGTCCAGTCATATAGCTGAGTTGCTGAGAGAATGCACCGGCTGATTTTGTTGCTGCGTCGGTCGGAGGGGACCGTATCACATGCTGGCGTGCTGCATAATTTCCCGACTACGCCGCGTCGAACGCAGTTCTGTGCAAACAAACATTGCTCCAGGATTGGTATTAACTGAGCCTACTTGTCTTGTCGCCTCATGCACTTTTTGAAAACTGTTATGAAAAAAGGACCTGTTTTATAAACTCAGTTTTACGGTGTTCCTCCATGGGCTCAACGGTCGTTAAATCAGTACGACAAACGGCAAGGCATAGTCGTTTTGTCGTTTTTTTTCTTTCTACGCCCAGTATTCTTTCTCTACTGTGTCTGTTCGGTTTTTTTTTAAATGACGCGCTTTCGGCGGTCCAAAGCAAAAACTAACCAAAAGCAACTCACGTTAGTGGAGTCCTAAGGAATTGCAGAAAATTAAAACAATCTCGCAGAATGCCGGACGAAACTGCGGAGTTTTAATCATGTCATAAAGCAGAAGAAATACATTTCGAGCAGAGAACAGCACTGTGTGTGGTGTTATAACAAGTTCCCATTAATAACACTCGGTGTATTTGTTCTTACGAGCGCCTCGCACATTTAGCGACATTAACAGCTCTGAACGATGTTTCAGAGCGCCGCTGAGCAACACATTTGACATGGATGTGGTTGGATGCCAGGAAAGTAATGCCCAGTGATACTCCAAGTTCTTTATCCTAACAAAGATACAACCCTTCATAGGTATCCTAACCGGAGAGCTTTACACGTTGGGCAAGTTTTGTACCTGTAAGTTGAAGGGCTTCCCTTCGTAGATGTTGCATGCAATAGCAACTAACTATTGTATCGTTAGCTCTTCGATCCAATTCTTTCTATCCGAATTTTTTTCCTCAAAATGTTGCGAAGGCAGAGCGTTACAAGAAAGAACACGAGCAACTCAACAAGACAGGAACATATACACAGAGCTCGTGTTGCTATGCGTCCTTGTCACTCTCTGTTTTTGCGCTGCTCGTAAGGTATATGAACAACCAACACGGTCAAAAAGCGTCAACCGATTTTCTGGTTTTTTAATGCGCGTAAAGTGACGCTTTGATTCTTTTGGACCATGCCAACTACCTGCACTTGTTGGTCTTATGCTGCAAAAATTATTATACCTGAAACTTCTCTCCATCTACCTCCTCCTGCCTTCGGCATTACCAGCAGAACAAGTGCTTCACAAAACCCGTGCATATCCACCTTTTTGTATTGTGTTCGCTGCCGGGTACGCCGAGAAGCGTACCGTTTCTGTCCAGCGTTCGGGCATCATAGGGAACATGTGTCATCTGTCTTCTGAAACTGCCAGACCACAGCGCAACGCGGCGAAGTTCGAGATAGGAGCAAAAGACGGGACGCACTTCACCGCCAGTCTCCTCTACCGTGCACAATGGCGCCGTTGTCAGACACCACGACGGAGCGACACGTGACCTGCGTACTCCAAGCGTACATCACAACCTTCGGCGATGGGGAGTGAGTGACGCCGTCCGACAGTTGCAGTGTAGGCGTTCTGGCTCTTATATCTCGCTGTCCAGTCACGGCCCCAGTGCGTGACCAGGAGTGGCCGCACACGCGAGCTGGGAGGCGTGCTCTACGCAAGCAGCACAGACCGCTGTGCCTGGCCTTGATGGTAGCAACTGCTCATCCTAAGTTTCTGCTCACCTTGCAGGCACGATAATGAGGAATATTAGAAAGATATCTGCACAATTTAAAGGAAATGCCGGGAATGAGCTTTAGCTTAAAAAGAGTGCAAAAAGAGGGCAAATGACATACTTCGCTCGGATAGCAAGGGAGGCGCTACAATAAGCCGATGCCATTCGGACTACAGTAAACGTTCGTGTTCTATGCCTCCACTTGGCTAGACAGTGGAACGACCTTAAGCATTATAAAGGCGCGATCACGTGCCCTTCATCCGTCAGAGAAACAATCTTACAGTTACTCGTGATTAGGCTTTGTGATCGCCAAGGCCTTATTGCATGCAAAGAACATCCCTTATTTGAACTAACCTATACCATGTAATACCCAGTTTTCTTTCTTAGCCAGTGTGTTCTCGAGGTATTAAATGGAAGAGAAAGGAAAATCAGCAAACGAACAGGGATAAGGAAATTGTCTCCTCCCCGCTTGCTCAGCACACAAGGATAAAAGGATAAGGAGCTCATTGAAATTAGGGAAAGCGCAGAGGAGTATAATATTGTGTTTGAGTAGTGCTTATTGGGGCGGGAAAGGAGGGTGGAAATAAAAAGTAGCATTCTCAATTGGTTAACACTGTCATAGGTTGGTTTGCTTGATTCGTATGTGTCTTCCACTAATAGAGGTTGTCCACCGGATAGGAGCTTAGTAAGGTATATACTGCACTAATCTTCTACGAGGATCCCGAACAAGGTCTTGCGAAGCACTGTGTACATTGCAGTTTTAGGGTAAAAAAACTTTTTCGGATTTTATTCGGCAAATAACTTCCTTGATGCTTTTGATCTCCAAAGATGGCAACGCTTCCGTTCCATTCTCAAGGCAAGATGGGAGCAAAACTTAAAGATGACAACACTTCCTTTCCAGTGGCATGGCAAGATTCGAGCAAAAAGCAATGAAGTTCAATGACATCCGCGCACACTGCGTTCTCTCGTATTGCAGTTGCACTGCTCGCACGCTGGTAAGGTAAGCCGAAAAAGTTTATCAAACAAGACAGTAACTTCACAACTTCTATAGAGGTTCCCAGACACTGTATCTAAAGCACCGCTATCCCACCTGGTCGATGCTGCGTTGCCCGGGGCTATTTGCATTGATGTCAGCTGCCTATCTGGAAAGTTTCCAGCCATGTTTATACAAACGTTTGTCGACAGTTGCAGCGGTTCTTATCCCATTGAGCGCCCAGTGTGCGTGTAAATATCGCCAGCGCTTAATTGTATACATTTCGCTGCACGTACATTCCTTTCCGAACAAAACATTTCATTCCGCAGTGTTTGTAAGCCTGCCGCCCTATTCCTGCCTGCTTGTCATGGCTACATGGCAATAGCTAGGCGGCGGTATCTCGTACTCGGGGCATAAAAAGCAGTCCTTAACGACGTCCACGCAAATAACTTCCAGACTTATCATCCTTCTTTTGGTTATGAAGCAGCGCTATAGTTGTACCGCTTTTGCGCAAGGTCAATACACCGCGTACAATAAAACGCGCCTGAAAGGACCGCGCTGTTTCGCAATAGTTGCAACACCCTCATTTTATCAAGCTGTTAACGTCGGTACGCAATTTCATTGCATGAAGAAAAGCAAGCAAGTACACAGTAGAGAGCATAACGATAGCAGCAAAAAGCCTCGCGCATTTCGGAGAACAAGGGCAACGCTTCATCCAGAATTAAACAAGTGGGGGCTGAGAAGGCGTTTTCCGGCATTGTCTGCGCTCGGCTGCCCAGTTCATTCAAAGAAGGAAGCGCTCAGCGCATGTAAAATACCGACAGCTCTGCTTTTCATGGCGCAAATCAAGACCTTTTCAAATGAGTGTGCAGGCAATGACTAAAGAAGAAAAGAACATACAAAGCAGAGAGGACAACCGTTTCAGGTGCAGGAAAAATGCACAGCTCGATTTAAATGAGACGCGTTCGGGCCTTTCTGCTCCTCTCTTCTGTGCTCCAATTTGGATGCTTTCTCACCTGATTCTTTGCGTTGGTTTCGGGAAGCGCACCTCAACGATTGGAGTATGTCAAACTTCGAATCGTGCCCATACCTCAGCAACTGTTAAAATTAGGAACGCTTGATTCACATGTACCGGTTACGAAACTGAGACAGGCAAGGCAGGAAGTGCAATGAACAGAAAACATGGAAAGGCTCCACGGATGCATTACAACCTGACATAGACGTCGCAACTAACAACTTAACGCAATAAATAAACAGTGAACGGGGAAAAGGGGAACTCACATCTGCAAGGACTGGCGACAATAAACTGATGTGGGCACTTTTTCGGATGTGAAACGATTTACAACGTCGCTCTCGTTTTACGCAGCCACTGTAGTGGCGCCCGCCGACCTGTATTCCAGAAGCTGTAAAAAAAAGGAACTGGATGCGCCCACAGTGAAACTGCCGTAGAGCAAAAAGTTGAGTGTGAGCTCGCAGAGTGGAGAGCAATATGTGCGAGAAATAAGTTTGAGGATTGGACTATGGTTTATGGGGCTTAACGTCCCAAAGCGACTCAGGCTATGAGGGACGTCGTTGTTAAGGGCTCAGGAAATTTCGACCACCTGTGGTTTTTTAACGTGCACTGACATCGCACAGTACACGGGCCTCTAGATTTTCGCCTCCATAGAAATTCAGCCGCCACGGCCGGGATCGAACCCGCGTCTTTCGGGTCAGCAGTCAAGCGCCATAACCACTGAGCCACCACGGCGGGTTGGTGTGAGGATTCATTCGTTGATTACTCTATAATAATGTAAGGCAAGTTTATTTTTTTCCTGTGTTCTGACTAATACTTCTCTTGGCGTAACATGTCCAAAAGCCATTCTCACATTTAGTGGAGCAATTACCAAAAAATTCGGAATTGTCTGCAAGAAGTTTAGTCCGTCTCAAATTGCTCGCGGCAGTACATTCATACTATACTTCGCTGTGTTTATATATGATCAGAAAACAACGTGCCGATGATCGCAGTTGTGTGCCGTCTGCTGCTGGTGCGACAAAAAGTCACAGCACAATTAGTAGTACGTACCTTCTCTACGGGGCAAAGTGTTGCGCAAAGTGTCCCTTAAAAAGCTGCGTCCTGAGTAGAGCTAGTGCCCCTTGACCCCGCCTCATTCGGAGCGTCGGGGCACACGGGGTTGCCGTGTTCGTTACCGCAAGCCGCCCTTAACGAGCTCGTTAACACGCGCGGCGCCTTACAAGCGCGACACAAAAGGTGGACACTACGCAGAGGTGCGCCCGGAAGTCGTGCTTCTTTCATGTGGAGGTGCTCCTTCTCTGCAAGATGGGGAAGCGAAGCCAGGCTGCGGTCTGATGAAGGAAGTTAGATTAAAGGGCAGGTAGCTGCCTGATGTAAAAAACAAAACGCCGAGTAATAAAAAGAAAAAAAAACAACTGAAAAGGTTATTACGAAAGAAAGCGAAGCCATGAAACCTGATTTTTTTTGCACTTTAGTTCAATGCGAATGCTGTTCGGCAATTAAAAAGATGTATGTGCTGCGTGCCGGGCACGCCCTTTTTATAACGGCGGCTCGTTTCTACTCCGCTTTCTTCCTGATTCGATAACTGATAAGTGTGAAAAGCTAATCAGTGCGAAATTTATGAAGCCGCTATGTCATAGCTCAGACTCGGTGCGATTAAATTATTTATGACTGATTGAGTGTGATTTTTCTCTATGGGTAGTTATCAAAACACCTGCAGACGATTGCAATAATAGTTCGAAAAAAAATTGAGTGAAAAACTCGCGTATGCAAACAATTTGAAAACAGCACATCTTTTGCCCTTCGATTTTTTTTAGGTACCTGACAACACTAGAAAACCAATGAACCGTTTTAAGTAATAATCTGGGCATTTCATTTTTAATAATTACCTTTTAAACTATTACAGTTAGGACATGGTTGCAATTAAAAATTTGCAGCCAGTCGTTAGTAATAACCATATCAGTGTTTAGAATTTCGAAAACGCGATTATCCTCAGCGCTGTGGATCGACAAAATTTAGCTACATCGTGCCAAAATACATGCGCTTTCGAAAAGCATGAAGGCATCGCAACCTTTCCTGTGCAACTAACTAGTCAAAAACAAAAAAAATTTGTTGAGCCACAGCGCCAAGGGCAATAACGTTAGTTTTTAAACAATAGTTAACTACCTTACTGGTTGACACGAATCACCATTTTTCAGGTTTCCACCAACAGTGCAATATTGTGCTGAAAAAGCGCTATTTTTACCTAAAAAGCCTGTCTTTGAAAATTAATTAGTCTTCCTTGCGACATCTCTATATACCGGGTGTCCCAGCTAAAAGTAACCAAGCGTTTAAAAAAAACACGGAATGTCCTAGCCGCGTGAAACCAGCTTAGGGTTGTTTAGAGTCGCGTGACCTAGTCTTCAGGATTTGTTCGTTCTTCAGAGTTAATTAATTAGTTAAGTCTAATTATCTAACTTTTTAATTGTTGAACTGAGAAACAAAGTGTGAATGTAAAAGTTGTAGATCACTTTAAAAAACAGTTGACTGCAACAATTGCACTAAGATACCGTTAACGTATTTTTTTTCAGCCTTAGACTCTAGCTCGCACAATAAAAAAGCGTCTACATGAAAATAGTGCCCTTTAAACATCCCAAGACATCCCTTTTTACTGAAGTGCTATCCCCGATGAGTCTTTGCGTGCACATTGGGGCAGAGATGTGACCCAGCAGCTGGTCACGTGATAGCTTTCTTTTAAGGCCAATAAGTGAAGGTACGTAAATCGTACCTTGATGGAAACAGCGCTGCTAGCGGTTTTTTAAACGGTGTACAACGTTTACATTAAGACTTTTTCCTCAGTACAATAATTAAAATTTAGCTAATTAGACTTAACTAATAATTAACTTTGAAGAACGAAAAAATACTGCAGACAAGGTCACGCGAATTTAAATAACCCTCAGTTGGTCTCATGCGGCTAGCACATTCCGTGTTGTTTAAAAGCATGGTTACCTTTAGCTGGGACACCTGGTATATATGAGGGAATAAGCCTGTCATTGAAAGCAAGGAAAGCATCGGGGAAAATTTTTTTCCCCTTGTACCGTCAGAAATGAGAAATTTTTAGTGCCAACACTTGCCCGAAAAATGTTCATTATAAAACAAAAGATAAGACAATCACATGACGCCCGGGGCGATCCGAATGCACGGCCTCCGTACATCGCGTGCTGTGCTCCACCAGCTGAGCTCCGGCGACGGCTCTCTAACCTTCTGTCTTCGAGTGCCTTCGCGTGCGGATTACCTTACGTTGAGACAGACAGAGGTGATCACATTAAGTTCTCAATGTTGCTATTCCCTTCGCTTACTTTGCATTCGTTCTCAGGTTAAAATATCTAAAAGTGTCTGTTGCTCTTCTTGGTTGCTTCATCTTTAATTCGGGTTCCTGTGCTTTGTGACTTTGTGAGCATTCGAACTGAAAAAGTTGTAGGAGGAATGGCGGTCTCCGTAATTGCCTTTGATCAGGCTTTGTCGTGTACATCCAATTAGGAGTAGTAGGCGAGGAAGAGCGTCCCTTCCTTTTTAGGTTTTCGCAGCAAACTTCGCCCTTATTTTCTTTTGAGTCTTTATTTTTTTTACCCCTGAACGGTTCTGTATTCTGGCAACAAGATTAGTCACAGGGTAGTGTGGATGATGGGTCTGATCGAGGTTTCTGGTGAATCCCTAATAGGCCGTAATGAGGCTTAAACAAAAATTCATGAGCTGCAGGCTTTTTCTGTTTAGCTGTGTTGTGTCTCCTTGCCTCGGGGGTATCCGCCAGTTCATTTTACTAAGCGTATGCCGCAGATGCTACCAGCCACACCGGCAAGTAGCATCCCAGACGTCTCTCTGGGAGCGATATGTGTATACACACGTTTTGACATTATCTTCAACTAGAGCGGTTTTTTCTCCTTTTATTTATTTGTTCCTTTCCGTTACAGAAAGCCGGAGTGAAAGCTAAAGGGACATGTTAAAAGAGCATTCGATAACAACAATTCAGAAATACAATTTTTGGTCATATAAAGCCTAATATAATATTGCTTATTGCTTTGCAATGGCAAAACATCCGACTATAATTACATTCCAAGTCAAACATGCCGTTATAGAGGACATTACAAAAGAAAGTCAGTAATACTAACTTACATATTCAGGCACAGCAAATCAAAAGGAAAAGCGCAAAATTATCAGTTCAACGTCTTGCGTGAGCAATAGGGTTTGTAGAAAATATTTGGTCATTTGATTGTTAAATTTACTAACTCATAAACGTGATTCAACAATAAAGGTATCTGGAAATCTGTATGTTGCCTGCCGTAGTTTGTTCTTGCAATAGATGTTCTGAGTCCTCTGCGGAGAATACTGCGGAGAGAATATGTAGGCCCTAGTTTTCGTTGATTTTATTATGAAGGAACTAGACAAGAATGTATCATTAAAAGAACATGTACACGCCAGGCTCTGTGACTGCGGAAAGCGTAGTTTAATTTGAGCTTCTGTTTCCTGCATTTATCACTGCTCACATGTGAAAGCGCGGTGTTTAACTTGCTGCTATAGCACTACCGGCTTAGGGTCGATGACATTTACCTGCAGAGCCCAAGATGGCCGTGAGATAACATCCCAGCCGCGGCGGCTAAGTGGCGTATGCTACATAATAGGAACCGTAATCGGTATCAAAAAATTACCAGAATTTTAGTATTTCTTTTGAAAGATCTTTCCTTCTCTTCCGCTTAAATTCTGCGGTTTGTACACCTAAAGATTACGGTAATCATCAGATACAAAGCTTTAGCGCTATGTATTCACTTAAAAGTAGTTGTCTCTCGCATTTCATTCTGCTGTAGCCACAAGTCCGCGTTGCTCTTGCGTTGTAATCTGATGCGAGTTAATCTCATTACTTTTTCTAGCCTTACAATGCTTATCATGTTATCATGTTGCTATTTCCGTTATTCTGTGCCCGGTATTGTTCTGCTTTACATTTATGGAAACAAGAGATGATTTCTCGTTGATATTGTGTAATAGCTGTTGAGGAGGCTTTTCTAACAATTATTTGTTGAATCCTGATTTGTTCGCACCCTATTCATTACAATATTCTGCAAGATATAG
Organism: Amblyomma americanum; assembly: GCF_052857255.1. NCBI lineage: Eukaryota > Metazoa > Arthropoda > Arachnida > Ixodida > Ixodidae > Amblyomma > Amblyomma americanum. The sequence continues at coordinate 81,801,874 of NC_135504.1, forward strand.
AAAGGCGGCTGACAGAAAACTAAAAAAGCAACAAGGAAAGCATAAAAAACATAAATTTGAATGCTCTCAGATAGCTGTATGCGCATTAATGTTTGCTTAGAATATTCGTCACTCCAAATAGAAAACCGAATTCGCAGCGATTTTTAGCGCCTAATCACTGACTTAATCAGGCGATTTCATAGATAAATTAGTTGTCGAGAGCCGTCATGTCCGTTTCTCTCTCAAAGACGGCGTCCTAAGCAGTAGAGAACTTCGTGTACATACCGCAGTCCAGCGAATCGAGACGTTAGAGCAAGTTCATTCCTTAGCGACCGTAGGAAAGCAGACTGGAGTATTGTATCGTTTTGTTAGCAACGGTACACAACAGAAAAAAGCCTCATCAACCGCCAGTGCAAACAGAGAAGCCTCGCTTTCCGATGCTTTATAAAATTGGACCATCGCCGCAGTCTGTCGCGGGACTTGCATGGGCAGCATTTATTAGTTTTCAAACAAGAGTCCTCCTCCAGTCGCCAGGTGTGCTGAAGTAGTTGAAATGGAAACTAACTTGAGCTTCGTACCCGTGCTGTCCCTCAGTTATTACCCCATTTTTCCTCTCTCCCTTCTCTAGACTTGTTCTCTGCTTTAATCTTCTTGGTTATTTCTATTTTCTTCTATCTTGTCTGCATGCATCTGCATGGATCGGCTTGAACCACCTTGGATTGCCTTGGAGTGGCGCGAAAACCTGCAACGTGCTTCAATCACACGACGGCACAGGGTGGGCTCCCATTGACGGCTCTCGTTATAATATTTATTGTCTGCAATTGTGGACCTTTTTTTGTAACACAATGTCTAGGCAAGGAAGCAATGTGGGCTAGTTGGTTGCACGTTTCGTGTGAAAAAAGCGCTACACCCCATTCCAGTTGTAGTTATTGTTAGTGTTTAGCGGGTTTTTCACACCAAACAATGTCTATGGTCCGGCGAAAAAAGTGTATATCGTAAGCATTCATGGCACGGATGTAGCCACTCCTTTCCTTACTGTGCGGACAATGAGTATCGTTGCGTTGGCTTACGTCTGGTTTTCGCTGACAGGAAAGTTACCCAGAGGTGTGAGGAATAAGTATAGAACTCAAAGGCCGGAAAGCTGCAGAACCACTAATTTAATATTCGTTTCTGGCTATGGCTTCAGTATCAACATACGATTTGTTGCTAGGCTTCAGTAGAAGTTATTGTGGCCTATTTAGATGTGAGGCTTTTAAAAAATATACAGTGATAAAATACTTGTAACTTGCAGTTTGTGAACATTTCTTAAAAAGATTTACTGTGAAAGAGGATTGACCACGTCGAAAATATCATAGGCTGTAAGCTTCGCTGTTAATCATGCTATATGCGCCGTTCTGAGTAATATTTCAATGTTGTTACTTAAGGAAACCGAATTGAGCGAACGGGTGTTAACTGGTAAATTATGTAGCAACAGTGCATCGCTCATCGCGAAGAGTAGGAAGAGGGGATACGCAGGCTGAAGAGCCGCGTGATTAGGTGGAACTCAGTGCTTTTACATAAATCCAGCAACCAACAAACGCACCTGTTACAACTGAAGTGTAGAGGGGACCGCGAAAATTTCTTGTTGCGCTCTTTCAAGCGAAGTCGGTGAAACTAAACCATGACCGCAGGTCACACTCCGCTGGTTCTTTCTTTGTTGCCAGCTTCCCGTTCCCGGCCTCCAATAGCGTCGCTTCTCTTCCGGCTGAATTGAAGGACGCTGCCGGCTTTTTCTGCGTCTGATGCACGATAGGGTGCGCCCGATAGGGCATACTGAGCGGAGATGCGGGCTCCATAATTGAAAAGCCTCGGCAAGACCAAACGTAGCTTCCCACACGAAAGCTCTGTTGTTCTTAAATCGGCGGCCGTGGGGCTGAACGCGGGGCTGAACAGACCCGCGTGTCTGCATTCTTTTAATCGCCTGAGGTCTATGATACACGTTCATATGTTAATATTTTAGGTGATATACATAAGATGTTTTCAGTTCTTTTCTTTCATTACCGAAAATATACTTTGCGGCTCCGACAGACTTCTGAATGGCGCAGAATGATGACAGCGCACTCAAAAATACCGCTGCTACTCTACCAGGATGCAATAGCCTATGTTTAGTCCTTAAGCTTTTAACTTTTCCAAATTTATGAGTTCGCTGCATGGTCCAGGCTGCATGGGCCTCACCTTGGCCACGCATAGGCTGCACGCGCTAGGCCTAACACGGGCTCTCTGCTCTGAGATCACACTGCATCAGGTCCGACTCGGGAAATAAAGGTGGTCTGGCCACATCTGCTCGATTTGATATCGATCAAAGAATGAGTCATGAGCTGCCGTCAAAAACTCACTGTGGGCTGTACTATGGCATAAGGGCTTCCTAGGTTTCCCGGTATTGCAGAAGTACAAATTATTTGGCCGCTCAAGATCCAATGTGCACCGTTCGTGTCGGGGTAGGTCCACAAATACATACATCGGCCTTGTGAAAGAGAGCTTGGGAGCTAGCCCAAATTGTGATTCCTTTTATAACCTGCATCGAATCCATGTCTACATCGAAATGAATAATCGACATGTTGAACCAAATTTCGTCCTCGTAGTCTGTCCGCATCGGTCTTATGTAGAACATTTGGAGGAGATTAATATTGTTTATTTAGGCTCATGCAACACAAATGCCCTAGGACATACTAGCCAAAGGTGTTAAAAAGCACTTTTCGAGGGCCTGTCGTCCTAGACGAAGACATTCAACAGCATGCAGCAGCATTTCGATAATTCCGCCCAGATGCCATCTGGAGTAAAAAAAAAAACATAGAAGACGTCTCAGAATCGAACTACACATATATGAAGCAAAGCAAGTAACACAAGAAGAGAGAATGCAACGAATGCAGGCAAGCACAAAGTTGGGCTGTGCTTAGTTCCGCTGGAAAGACAGCATAGCGTGAGCCTCATTTTGAAATGTCTTTTGTGTGGTATATTCAAGCACTAAACCTTGAACGCCGCGGTAAAAGTTGAATAAATTCGGTGTGTGATTGGTGAGCTTTTGAAAGCCGTAATTTGTACGGGACACATAAACTTCGTAATTGTGACGCTGGAAATAAGAAGCCGAGAGTGAAATGACGGATTATTTCTCAAGAATACGTTTGTTTAAACAAAACAAACTCTAAATAGTGTAACTAGATTTTTATTATGGATAGCTATTTTCTTGGTGTTATTTTTCTAAATTGTTGAAAGTTCTATCTGAAAAAAGAACGGAAGTGCACTCAATAAAATGAAGATTTGCTATAGCATGAATGGCTCTGTTCTTTAAAGTGCAGACTTTTTCCTTGTTTGTCGTGGTCTTTGTATACCCCATGCAAGTAAGCTGTGATATATGCACAAATAAAAGGTGAGGAATAAATTTTTAATTTTATCTTCTCTGTTGGGTTCATAACTTTGTTTAGTGAGTCTAAAGATCGGGTGATCTGTGCGCGAAACATCGCACCTTGAAAAGCATAATTTCTGAGTAACGTTTGTCAGAATAACTAATGTAAAGCATTGCAATCAGTAAAAGGCACGAAACACTGATCCCTACTATAATTTAGACAGCATAAGACATCAATTAAAGTTGTTTATCGGTTAAGAAAACAAGCCTAGTGAATTATAATAACCTACCCAACATTGGGTGCTTCAATGTTTTGAGGCGAAATTTTTTTTTTCGAGCCTTTGACTCGACGGTCTCGGATCTTTACATTGGTGCTTGTGTCCAACGAAATGAAAGTGATTTTGAAATTTCTTAAATTCTATTTTCTGAAGGAAGGGGGTGCACTCGTTCGTCAAGCCAATCTAAGGCTTTTTTGGTGCACCTCTTAACATCAGCTGATGTTCAAATAAAGGCATTTCTATTTGTCTTTTATTTTCTATTTATTCCTGTGAAGTTCTTCTGTAACTCCTATGTGTTTATAATTTTCGTGCTTAGGTATTAGCCGAACTATTTCGTAAGAAGTAATAGAAACGTTTGGTTTGCAAGAGCTCTCTGATTTTATGTATTTACACTCCCGATGCTAACAGCGCGCATTTTGTTTGCAAGTTGCATTTCCTCCTTATTCTTTACTAGACCATAACTTCTTCGGAGCGAAAGTGATCTGTTATAATTTTCGAGCATTTTGGTAAGAGGGAATATCATAGTTTTATTCTTCGCTTTTATTTATGGCACTGTATTTTCCTCGGCGGCACCAAGTAGCCTGAATTTCGGAGAAGCCAACGTGAACAACCAGCCTATTCGAACAGCTACCGATCTAGTTCACGCAAACATTGAAGAAAGAAAGGTGATGCTACAAATTTTTGACGACACGTTTCCTAGAGTTTGTGGGCCACAGAGAACACGATGGAGCTCATGCTTACCCTGGAAGCAGTGTCGTGCACTCAAAATAGGCCAACAGTCTGAGGATATGAGCGACAATAAGAACTGGAGTATCTCTTTCATAGCTCCCTAATTAAGTGAATAAATCTGACCCTTACTCGTTTCCCTGCTTGCTCGGAAGACC